>NW_022900940.1:22674223-22702743 GCF_012274545.1 Fukomys damarensis | reverse complement strand
CCGCCTGGAGCGAGGGGTGCTGGGCGGGGACCCGGAGGAGGAGGAGGAGAACGAGGAGGAGAAGGAAAAAAAGAGGACACTGAACCTTTTCTGTATAGCATCCCCTAGAAAAGTGCTGACTTTGAAGGATAAGTTAACCAAGCTAAAAGGCTAACAACAATGAACCCAGACAAAGGGGAATAGGCAGGAGGGAACGAGATGAATCTGGAGAACTGAAAGGTGGGTATATGTAGAGAAGTAGTGTGGTAAGAGCTAAGGTTTTAGAGTTATGTAAGAGCTATACTATATGTAGTTTCAACTATTAAGTAGAGGCTTCTTCAACGTTAAGAGATGAAACATTTGAATAATTTGAATAAAGAGTTGCAGTATGATCACATTTGCATTTTGAAAAGACTTTACTTTTGACATGGTACACAGATTGGGAAATCAGCAGGGAATCCATAGATCAAAGGTGATTAGGTAAAGACTAAATTCAGTGTATTTTAAAAGATGGCAGCTTGATTAGTAGCAAAGTAGAAAAATAATGGACAAGTTGTAGAGATATTTGAAGTTAAGCCTTGTTACTATTGTTGTAAGATATGAGAAAGAAGGAACTTTCAAGGGTCATACCTAGATTTATGGTTTCTTCAACTTGTTTTGGGAGTATTAATCTATGTACTTACTTTCATATGGTGAATCTCTTCCCTGTGCAATTTAATTGTTATTTACAAGCTCATCTAGGTATCCAGAGCATTTTGGTTTTTGTTTGTATTACTAATCTAGATTTTTGAGTCTTTTTTTCCAATGATAATTTCATGGCTTGAGGATACCTTATAAATTTAGACTACTTTGCATGACACTAAATACAAAAATTGGGTTAGTTTTTTTGTTTGTTTTTATGGGAGTCTTTTTTCCTGTGAGAAGAGAAAAATACTGTTACTTCCATGTGGTGAGTATATTGTTTTCTGTCTCCTGCTTACTACAGTCTTTGCATAGTCTTGGCTGTGTGAATACAATAAATACTTTTCCATTTGAGTAGGTGTTTCTTTTTTTAAATTCAACTCATGTGAATGCTTCTTGGGGAGGGTAGCATTTTTAGCATTATGTTAGTCATCTGTGTTCCTAACAAGGTTTTACTTTAAAATTCTGATTTTAAAATCATTTAAAATCCTCTCCAAAAATTTTAAATATATGTTACTCCAGTGCTTTATGGCTTCCAGCAGTTCCCACTGAGAAATATGATCTGTTTAGTTAGTACTTTATAGAAATGCCATTTATTTCTCTGAATGAATGATTTTAAATTGCACTTTGTCCTTAGCATTTTAGAATTTATTGAGTTGTGTCCCCGCCCCCCACTCCTCTGTAGTCCTTAATAATTCTTTTGAGGTGTCAAGAACTTTTTAGGTTTTTCTTAGATTGCCTAACTTTGCGTACTACTTTTTATTTTGTTAAAATTTGCTCTTTTGTCTGCTATACTATTCAGGTTTGATTTTTGTATATTTCAACAATCCTAATTTTCCATTTAGGATTTCAAATGGATATTTTATTATGTCTATTTCATTATTTACAGTAGCAGTAGCCTTTAAGTGTTTCAGAGACATTATTGTTTACTCATAGCTGCCATATGATACTGGTGCTATTGTTATCTGTGTTTTATAGATGAAGCAGCTAGAGAACACACAGCCTAAGTAACTTGCTTAACCAAAGTCTCATAGCTAGTAAAATAAAAAGAACTAAGATCTAAGCCTAGGCACTATGATTCTAAAACCCATACTCTTAACCTCTATGCTTTCTTTCAGGATATTTTGGCTTGCAGAGCCCTCTAAATAAAGATAATTTTGTTTCTGTTCCTATGTTGTATTTGCTAACTTTGTTGGTTAGCTTTTGTGGTGCATACTTTCTCTAATGCTTACTTTTTGGTTGTGGAAAGTCTATCTAGAAGCTACATAGCTTAGTGGTTATTGAAGGGGAGTGTTATGACTTGGCTGTTGGGAAGTATGTATCACACTGAATTTGGGTGCAATGATTTCTTGTACAGCTTCTGTGTCCAGCATAGTTCTGCCTCTTAACCTCATTTGCAACGTTTAGTGCTTCCTCCCTCAGATAGGCTGCTTCCCTTCTTGACAATAGTTGGGAGAGAGGATCCAATTAATTGCCTGACTTTTTTCTAATGTCTTTGCCTTGTGGACTGCTCCAGAGTTCTCTTTGCCCCCTATAGCTGTTGTTGTTTGTTTGTATGTTTGTGAGACAATGTCTTGGTATGTAGTTCAGGCTGGTCTTGAATTACTATGTAGCCCTAGCTGGCCATGAACTTGCTGAGACTCTCCTGCCTCAGCCTCCCCAGTGCTGGGATTACAGGCATGTGCCACCATACCTGGCCCTGTAGCTGCTTTATACTAAACATAGACTATCCCTGGAACTTCCCTGGATGTTTTGCATTTTTCTTCTGCTTGTATTTTGGCCTTTGGTTTCTTTGGTTCATTTCCTCTCATTTGTCCTTTGTCTTCCAAAGATTAAATATAATTTATCTTTATTACCATACATGTTTTTGCTCTACAGTGAAATTATGGTTTATTATCTTAGTGCTTAAGTGCTACTGTAGTTTTTCTCTTTAATTTTTAGCAGTGATGTCACATATTCCTTTTCCATTCTGATGCCATCTTCTGTCAGTGGTTCCTTTGACAGTCATGAACTTTCCTGATCATGAGTGAATTCTGTGGACCCTTACCTGTTTTTTTCGTTCAAATTATCATTCTTTGCCCAGAACCTCAGGATGATGGCTAAATGTTAATTTGAGCATTATTTAGCCTGTGTGCATGGGGTTGAAGGAGGGTAATTGGAGGCATAAGCATATTCCTTTGATATTTTAAATTTATTTTATCTATTAAATTTGACAAAAATACTGTGCAAAATATATTTCTCTGTCCACAGAATGTAATTTTCTTTTTTTCATTGAAATAAAAGCTATTTCTTTTTGGTTAGCAGTTTTATAACATTTCTTTTTCTGTTTCTTGTAGGTTTAACTATAGATCAACACATCATCTTGCATCTCATGGATTCTATGAGTTTTTAAATTGGTTTGATGAAAGAGCATGGTATCCACTAGGAAGAATAGTAGGTGGTACTGTAAGTATATTAGTTATTTATCTTAAGTGTACAATTTTATCATTACATAAATTGGTAAGGGTTTCTTGAAAGCTTTGTGTAGTTCACTAATGCATTTTGCTTTTCTTTTTTTGGTGCCGGGGATTGAACTGAGGACCTTGCAACTTGCAAGATAGGCACAGTGCCACTGAGCTGAATCCCCACCCTTCAGTTCTTTTCTTGATCACTCCCTGCATCACATATATACCTGTTTTGGGATTCTCTCGCTCTAGCCATTTTCCCTGGCAAGTAGTGGAGATTGGATAGGAACACAAGGTCACAGTATATCTGAAGTTCAAATTCTGTGTTCTTGCTTTACCCTGTAACAATTTGGTTTAAAAAATATTTTTTTAGGAGGAGATAGAAATTTAGAATAGTAAAAAAAAAATTTAGAATAGTCCAATAATTGTAATTTTTCAGGCTCCAATTTCCTTTATTCTATGTACCTGAGTATAGAATATAATTCATAGAGAATTTTGAGGTCTAAAAAGATGACATGAAGGAAAATACTTCTGGATTTAAGGTATAATTTTGAGGTAGAAACTGGGCATAAATCTGTATATTTAGTATTTCTTGATCCAAAGAAACTCGACTATTGATTATCTCATATTTTTTGTTTTATTTTCTCTCTTCCATTTTCTTGAGTTTATTTTGGTGTTCTTTTTCTGACTTTAAAGTGATTTGCTAAATTTTGTTATTAGTGGATGCATTTTAAAGCTGTAACTTTCTCATAGCAGTAACAACATTCCACAAGCTTTGATGTGTATATATTTTTATCATTCCATTATAATTTCCTCTGATTTATGAGTTATAATTATATTTAACTTCTGAGAAGATTCATTGTTATCTTTGTAATGTTTCACATATATTGTGATTCAGTATAATTTCAGTACTTGAATTGTGGCTTAGGATATATCAACATTTTGTACATGTTGCCTCTGTGTTTAGCAGAAGGTCTCCTATGGTAGTGAAGGACTGTATTTCTAGTCTGGGGGATCTTCTTATCCTGTCTTCAGTGGGAATTAGAGGTGTTAAATGGTACGTAGATGTAATTCTTATGGTGTTACTTATATACCACACTATTAATATTGATGACTATAATTTGGCTCCTTGCATGCTTGCAACTTTTTATCTTGAATTCATCCTCAATGGAGTCTTGCTATTTTTTTTCCTTTTTTTTTTTTTTTTTTTTTTTTTGGTACTGGAGATCGAACTCAGGACCTTGTGCTTATGAGAAAGGCGGCGGAACCACTGAACTAAATCCCTGGCCTAAGATTTTTATTATAGTATCTCTATAATAATCTTTCTCTCTTGTCTTTGTTGGAGTCTTCAGTGCCTTCATTGGTTTTAGGAAAGTTTTGGCTTTTTTTTTCCTTTTGGAAAGTTTTTACAGGTTATTTCTCAGCTTGAGGTTTCTTATATGTAGTGTTGTTATTAATTTGAACCTCCATTCACATATCTCAATCATTTTCTTACTTTTATATTAGAATTTTGTTCCTACCCAAAGCTTTGGAAGGGAGGCAAATGAATAAGTAGAATTTGTCTAGTTTAAACCAGAAAGAGTATGTGGCTTTGTGCCATGAACTAAGTCTTGTATCTGATCCCTGTATTGGGTTAAATCTTCCCAGTCTCCAGTTCTTAAATCTATATTGGGCATGGTTTGCTGGGATATTTGCTGTTCCTTTCTCTGGTGGGGTATCAGTACCTAACTGAATTTTTGTCATTTTTTGCATCTGGAGAATTCCCTGACTTGTTGAGTTTGATACATCTTTTTTGCTATTGGAGTTTGTTTTTGAGTTCTTTTCTCTAATACTTCTTATTTTTTTGCCTTTTTTTGTGTGTCAGCTCAATTTCCAATGTTGCACAGATCATATTAAGTTGAGAGGTAGTTTCAAATTTATTTCCATTTTCTTTCAGTATTGGAAGAGTATTGAATATGAAATAGTATAAAAGTTTTATTTTTTTAAGTGATGATGAATCATACTTTATCTTCTTTCCCTTTTTCCTTTTCTTCTATATTGAGTATCTACTTTGTGCTAATTATTGTTCTCATTGTGAATAAAAAACATTCTCTTTTGGAGGTTATATTGTTGGGAGTGTGGGCAGTTGATATAGTTAATCATAAGATAAATGGAATGTAAAATGATGATGAATGATATGGAGAAAAAGCAC
The DNA here is from genome assembly GCF_012274545.1 of Fukomys damarensis. Lineage (NCBI taxonomy): Eukaryota > Metazoa > Chordata > Mammalia > Rodentia > Bathyergidae > Fukomys > Fukomys damarensis. The sequence continues at coordinate 22,697,448 of NW_022900940.1, read as the reverse complement.
AGGAGTGAGTTACAGACCATGGGGGTAAAGGGTTGATTTGCAGTTTTAATAACTGAAGAATGGCTCAGAAATAATGGCCTATTTATCATTTCTTAAGAGTGTGTGTGACTGGTAACTGCCACTTCTGTCTTATTTCCCTCCAGTCACTAAATACTTTGTGATATTAAAACTTTAAGCCTTTTAGGAGTCTCAAACATTATCTTTGAATTTACCAACTGTTTGGACTTTCATAGCTAGAGTTGTTTCCTTTTTAATTTTTGAACTTTAAAGGAGAGATTCACTTATAAGTACCAATTTAAATAAAGTTTGCATCTCATGTGCCTTTTAAAAATTTGTCTCCCTTTTTTCCTATTGTGTACATACATTATAAATAAAATTGAGTGTATTATTGTCCCAATCTTGAAGGGTAGGTTGGATTGAGACAGTACGTAGGCATGAGAAAAAGAATTAATGGGGAACCTGGCGTAGTGGCTTATACCTATAATCCCATTACTCTTGAGAGATAGAAGAAGGGGCAATTTTGTGAGATGGGGGTGGGGTGGGGAGGAGAAAATCTGATGTTATACCTCAATGCAAAAGCCTTGGATTTAAAGGCCTGGATCTTCCATATAATAAGAGTTTTGTTTTTGTATCTACCCCCAAAAGATTTTATTTGTAATGTGTAGAAAAGACAAACTATTTTGATATCTTTTTTCTCTTTTCTCTTTTACTATGAACAACATGTAATAACAAATTAGAGAACTAATGTTACTATTTTAGGGCCCCTCAGTTTATATGTAATTAAATTTCACATTTTTTTTTTCTTTCTAGGTTTATCCAGGGTTGATGATAACAGCTGGCCTTATCCATTGGATTTTAAATACATTGAACATAACAGTGCACATAAGAGATGTATGTGTGTTCCTTGCACCAACTTTTAGCGGCCTTACATCTATATCTACTTTCCTGCTTACCAGAGAACTTTGGAACCAAGGAGCAGGACTTTTAGCTGCTTGTTTCATTGCTATTGTACCAGGGTATATATCTCGGTCAGTAGCTGGATCCTTTGATAATGAAGGCATTGCTATTTTTGCACTTCAGTTCACATACTACTTGTGGGTAAGTAACAAGGTTTTGCTATCATAAATGTCCATGACCTTTCTACTGCAATGCTTTTATCAATTAAAGTTGCATACAAAGATGGCACTGTTCATAATAAGTTTAATGGGCCAGGGATTTAGCTGAGCAGCACTGTGTCTTGCATGCACAAGGTCCTGGGTTCAGTCCCTGGTACCTAAATGAATAAAATAGTTCAACTCACGGTGTTTACTTCAGCAGCACATATAATAAGTTTAATAATAGGTAACGTTTTAAAATACATATGTCAGGCACTATTTTTTCTCTCTGGTTGCTAGATTAATGCATAGACATAAATTTTAATTTTCAGAATAGTATTCCTGATTACAAGTGATGACACAAAAAACAACTTGGGGAGATTTTGTTTGCTTTGGGGGGAAATAGTTAAATAGTTGCCTAGGAAAATTTAAATTTGGTTTGATGGCTCAATATTTTAAAATCTGTTTTAGAAACTAGCATTATTTATTTTGTTGTTGCCAAATTAATTTAAATGTAGTTCATGTTTTCCTGCTTATATTATGGTACTTTGTACTGGCTTCAACTTAGAACTTTACATTTGTTATTGTAGCTTTAGCTTACACTTTATACTTTTCTAGTGGTGAAAATTGACCCAAAATTTCTTTGTGTTTATAATTTTTAAAAATATATTTAAGTATATTGTTAGGGAGCTGAGTGAACACAGCATGATTTTTTTTCTCTGATAACTTAATGTTTAAAACTATTTGGCTAGTGAATATTTTTGCTGTGGCCTGAAATTCCAAGAGAGTGTTACAATATGATAGTCTCCTGATCTTGAGTCTACTCTTAGAAGAAAGAAGCACCCGTAGAAAAGATGAGGACAAGTAGTAGGATATTGCCAGTGCTGCTGTAGTCATCAAAGAATATTTTTTAGTCTCAATTTTTTGAGTGTAGCTGAAGGAAGAAAAACCTTAATATAATGTTTACTGGCTTTTAATCATCATAATTTTTAAATTACAGAGATAATACATATAAAAGTGGGTTGGTTTTGATAATACATGCCAGGTAGTTGCAGAAGAAAAAGTATAATATGATAAATCATTTTTATCAATTTTAAATGATACAAACCATACTGTCTAGTTTATGATGAAAGTTTAAAAAAAGGCATGTCTTTTCTATACAACTTTATGATAATTGGTTTTTTTAAAAAGATGTGTTATATTGAAGTAGTGTTAAAGAACTTCAACTTATACCAGTTTTAATAAAATAACTGGAAGCAAGTACGGTATTACTTTGAATTTGAAAGTCTGAATAGCTTGATTGCAGAGTAGATTGATAGCTATTTTAATATTCTCTATTAAGGTTAATTGTCTATTTTAAAAATAAAATACCCTGTATGTGGGAAATTTAGACAACAGGAATATATAAACAAAGTCGCCCAGAAATAACCATCATTTACATTTGGGGCATATTTTTAAAAAACTTTTATCACCTTAAAAAACTGAAAGATCATGCTGTATTCTATATAATTGTGTATTTCCTAATTTCTTTAGAAAATGGTTAAGACACAAGTCTGAACCAGTGAATTAGTGTTCCCACTGGCATCTTAACCACGTTCCGACATTTTTTTAATTTTTCAAAATTGAGGCAAAATTCATTACTTGACAATGTGAAGAGTTAATGCATTCTAGTATATTCACAGTGTTCTTCAGCCCATCATTGATTGCTGTTATTTAAAGTACATTAAGAGCTAGTTTTTAAACTATGTTGAGTGGCTAGGCGTGATAGTGCATGCCTGTAATCCTATCTCTTGGGAGGCTGAGGTAGGAGGATCACTGCCAGGTTTGAGGCCAGCCTGAACTACGTGGTAAGACCCTCTCTTGGGGGGGAAAAGTCATATTGAGTTCTTTGATCCATTTTTGTTTGTTTGTTTGTTTTTGACTACCAGGGATTGAACTCAGGACCTTGTGCTTGTGAGGTGGGCGGTGGAACAACTGAGCCAAATCCCTGGCCCCTTTGGTCCATTTTTGTATTTTCTGTTAGATAAAGATCCAGCTTCATTCTTTGACTGGATTTTCAGTTTCCCCAGCACCATTGATTGGAAAGATCGTCTTTTCCCGGTTGAATGTTCTTGGCATTCTTGTCAAAATCAGTAGATTGTGTATGCAAGGGTCACATATTCTATATGTCCATGTGTTGCCTTTTTGCCCATAATGATTACTGTAGTTTATAGTACATTTTGAAAGCAGGAAGTGTAAGTGTTCTCACTTTGTTCTTATTCAAGATTGTTTTAGGTATTCCAGGTACCTTGAAATTTCATGAATTTTAGATTGTGTTTTCTATTTCCTTGTAAAGTTTTATTTTTATTTTATTTTATTTTTTGTATTGCGGATTGAACTCAGGACCATGTGATTTTGAGGCAGGTGTAGTGCTGCTGAGTTAAATCCTGGCCCATTGGGATTTTAATAGGGGTTGCATTGACTATGTAAATCACTTTGTGTAGCATTGAAATTTTAATCAGTATTAAGTCTTCCAGTGTATGAAGATGGGGTGTGTATTTCCATTTACTTAGGACTTTTCATTTCTTTAAGCAGTGTTTTTCGTTGTGCAAATCTTTTACTTTTCTGGCTAATGTAATTCCTGGATATTTTATTCTCTATAGTGCTATTATATATATATGGAATTGTTTTCTTAGATTTTTGTTGGTGTATGGAAATGTAACTTATTTGTGTATGTTGGCTTTGTATCCTACTTCTTTCCTTAGTATTCTAATAAGAGTGGGGGGGTAAGGGTTTTCTTGCTATGTGGTCATATGTGGGATCAGCCATTTTACTTCTTCCTAATTTGGATGTTTTCTTGCCAGTTCCTTTGTTTGGAGTTTCAAGTGCTATGCTAAATAGTTTTGCTGAAAACACCATCCTTGCCTTACTCCTGGTATCACAGGAAAGGCTTTCTTTCACATTGAGCTTGATGTTTGCTGTGGGTTTTCATGTGTGGCTTTTATTACATTGAGGTGGTTTTTCTTCTATTCATAGTTGTATGTTTTTATCATGTTTTTATTTTATTTTTTTTTCTGCATGCGTGCATGACTTTTTTTCTTCCATTCTGTTAATGTGGTGTTAATTTGAATTTTCTTTAAATTTCTATGTTGAACTATCCTTGCATTTAGGAGTAAATCCCACTTGATCATGGTATATACTGCTATATTCGGTCTGCTAGTGTTTTGTTGATTTTTGCATCACTGTTTTTATAAGCGGTTGTGGTCTTCTCTAATAGTAGTATCTTTAATTTTTGGTATTGAGGGGTTGCTGACATATAATGAGTTAGGTCGTGTACCCTTTAATTTTTTTGGAGAAGTTTAAGAAGGACTGGGTTTATTTCAATTCTTCCAAGTGTTTGGTACAACTTACCAGTGAAACATCAGGTCTTGGGGCTTTTCTTTCTTAGGAGATTTTTGACTACTAATTCAATCTTTTTACTAATTATAAGTCTCTTCAGATTTTCTGTTTCATTGTAAATCAGATATAATGGGTTTTATGTTTCTAGGAATTTATCCATTTAATTCAGGTTATTCAGTTCTTTTGACATATAAAGATTTGTCAATTTTGATCTTTTTAAAGAACTGACCTGCTTACGTTGGTATTTCTCTTTTCTGCTCTCAATTTTGTTTCTCTTTCCTAATCTTTGTTGTTTTCTCTATTATGCTGGCTTTAGCTTTAGTTTATTCCTTTTACAGTTCCTTATGTTGTAAAGGAGATTTTTTACCTTGTTTTGGAATGTATTTATTGCTATACTTCCTCCCCCTTAGCACTGCTTTCACTGTATGCCAAATGTTTTAATATATTTTTCTTTTCATTTTTCTTAATTTTCTAATTTCCCTTGTGTTCTCTTTTTTGGTTGTTTAGGAATGTGTTTAATTTCAGCAAATGTGTCAATTTTCCAATTTTCTTTCTAGCTTCATCCTCTTGTGTATATTTTTAAATCTGTTGAGATTTAGTTTGTAACTTAACATATTCTGTGTCCTGGAAAATGTTCCATAGGCACTTGAGAAGAATGTGGGTGAAGTTATTTAGAAAACTGTTGTTTCTGTATACATCCATCAGACATGTTCAGGTTTAGAGTCAACTAATTCCTTGTCTTCCAACAGATTGTTTAATCCATTATTAAAAACAAGTTATTGACGTTGTCGACTGTAGAACTATTTTTCCTTTCAGTTTTGTCAGTTTTTGCCTTTTACATTTTCTTGGTCTGTTTTTAGGTGCATAAATGTTTTTTTCTCCTTGTTGTATTCAACTTTTTAAAACTAATCTATAAATCTCTCACTTTTTGATTCAGTCTGTATTTTTCTTATTATAGTTAACCCTGTTCTTTCTTGTTTACTATTTTCATAGAACATCTTTTTCCATCCTTTCTGGTATGTCTTTGCATATAAAATGAGTCTCTTGTGAAACAAACATTTGAATCATATATTTTTATTCATTCTGCCAATCTTTTTGATTGGAATTAATTCATTTAAATCACTGATAAAGACTGACTTCTGTCATTTGTTTTCCATATCATACATTATAGGATTTTTTGGTCCTTTTTCTCCTGCTTTACTGTCTTTTTTTTTTTTTTTAGTTGACTTTTTTGGTAATAAAACATTTAAATTCTGTTTTCTTTTTTATGTGTTTGCCTTTTCGCTCTTTTGATAATGTCTTTTTTTGGGGGGGGGGTTGGGGATTGAACTCAGGACCTTGCACTTGCAAGGCAGGCAGCTGCACCACTGAGCTAAACCCCCAGCCCTGTTGATAGTGTCTCTAGCAGAAAAGTTTTTAATTTCAATAAAATCCACTTCGTCTATTTTTTCTTTTGTTGCCTGTGTTTTTCATGTCATTTAAAAGAAATAGCTGTGTAATTGAAAACTGAAGATTACACCTGTTTTTTTCTACGGATTAATATTTTTGTTCTTCAGATCTTAAATCCATTTTAATTTTTTTAAGTATTTTTAGTTAGAGATAAGGTGTCTGACTTCATTCTTGTGTCTATAGATACCTAGTTAAATAAAACTGTCCCTTTCCCATTAAATGGTCTTTTTAGCACTCCTGTCAAAAAGCAGTTGATCATAAGTATATAGCTTTATTTCTGAACTTAAATTCTGTCATTCCATTCCTAACACCATTGTCACACAGTTTTGGTTGCTGTGGCTTTGTAGTGGTTTTTTGTTTGTTTGTATGTTTTGTTTTGTTTTGTTTTTCTTTTTTTTTAGGTACCGGAAATCAAACTCGGGACCTTGTGCTTGAGAGGCAGGTGCAGAACCTGTGCTTGGTGGAACTGAATCCTCAGCCCTTGCTTTACAGTGTTTTGAAATCACTTTGAAGTATAAGTTCTCCGACTTTATTCTTTTTCAAGATTTTTTTGGCTATTTTTGAAATCTTTATATTTCCATATACATTTAAAGATTAGCTTGTTCATTGCATAGTTTTTAAAGTGGCACAATATTTTATTAACTCAACAGAAATTTTTGTAGAACTCAGTGTGGATCAAATGCTTTTTATGTTGGTTATACGGGGTTAAATGAGGTTGATAGAATAATAGGAGTATCCTATTTATCTTCCTCATAAGTAGAATACAGAAATGTTTTAGCTGTAGAGTTTCAATAAAGATTTTTTAAAGTGAAAGTTAAAATGAGTGTGAGTTTCACTAAGTAAACTGAAAATAACAAGGGTTTTTTTTTTTGGGCGGGGGGAGTACCAGGATTCAAATTCAGGACCTTGCACTTGGACTTGCAAGGGAGGCACAGTACCATTGAGCTAAATCCCTGGCCCCCTGCTTTTGTTTTTTTAAGACAGTCGCACCAGGTAGCCCAGGCTGGCCTTGAACTCACAGGAATCCTCTTGTGTCAGCCTCCCAAGTGCTGGGATCACAGATGTGCACCACCATCCATGGCAAAATAACACTTCTAACTATTCTAACAGTTGTTTCTTCCTCAGATGAGGTTATAAACATGATCTGCTTTCCTGGAGCCACCCTCCCTGCCTTTGGCACACAGCCTGGCCCAGGGCTCCCAAGGAGGGAGGAAGGGAAGGATGGCAGATGACAGATGAGTGGGCACTCAGGGCCCAGGAGCCAGCCTGCATGCATGGATGGATGGATGGGCAGATGGAAAGATACATAGATTTTATTTTATTTTATTTATTTGCAAAGTTTCAGTTTGTTGTTCAAGCTGGCCTTAAAACATGTAGCCCCTGCTGACCTTGAACTCAACAGTCATCCTTCCTCAGCTTCCCAAGTGCTGGATTACAGGTGTGCACTACCATTCCCAGCTGGATATGCTTTTAGATATGTGTTTTGTAAATATTCTAACTGTTTTTCCTTCAATGTCTAGTGATCTTTGAGAGTATAGTCTGGAGACAGACAGACACAATACGATTTGTCTTGGTTTGATTTCCAGCTCTCTTGCCAGGGTTTGTTTACACTCCCTGTGCTTGTTTTACCCACTGTAGAAGGAAAGTAATGATAATATCTACTTCATACGGTTTAGGTTAATGTCAGAAAGGCATGGAATATTGTGGGAGCATACATAGTAAGAAATGAGTACATGTGTGTTACTACTTCTTATACGGATGCTAGTCACCAACACCAGAGCACACAATTTTCATAGTATGATTGAAAACAACATTGAATGTTTAATTTTTCTAAAATTATAGTAAAAGGCATTTCAGTTAATCCCCCTCAAAATACTCTGCCTCACTTCACTTATCCCATCATTGTTGCCACTTTTTGAAGCAGTTCTGGAGAACTCTTCTTTCTTACCTTCAGTTATGTGCTCATAGCTGCCTGGATGTCCTGAATCAATTCAGAATGTTTGCCTTTCATGGTCCTTTTGTCTTTGAGGAGGGTCTACAGGTCCCACCATGCTAGATCTGGTAAATAAGGTGGATGAAGAGACAATGTTTTATGATTCAGCTTTTCCATTCCATTGGCAGCAACACTCACCATAGTATTTTTGCATGGTGATTATGTTATTGATATGTTGATGATTCAGTTATAACTTTATTGTTCCAGTGGCCTAACTTTCTGAAGGGACATCATCTCCTCAGTCACTTTCTGCACTCTTATAACTCTTGGTTTCATCCTACATTCACCATATTTTTTTATCATTCCTTGTAAAGAGACTGGAAAATAGACCTCCAAAATTGCTTCAGAAAATGACAAGAGTGATGAGATATAATGACTATGTCTTTTACTGTAGTAAATTTTAAAAATTTAAACTTTTGTTGCATATTTTAATCATACCTCATATAAATGTACTTAAATAATGTAGATAGTATTTAGAACAGTGCTTACCATATTGCCTCCTATAGAGTTGTTGGTTGGTTGAAGATTCCCTCTTGTGCCTTTGTAATCAGTCCTTAACCCCTATTTCTGTCAATCATTGATCTGATTTCTTTTCTAGAATGCCATATAAATAGAAACAGGAAGGCCCAGCGATCTTTAGTGTCTGGCCTCCTTCACTTAGCATAACACTTTTGAGAGTCATGTATTTTGTTCCACGGTAGTATAGTAAGTTACCATTTATTGCTGAGTAGTATTACATTTTACAGAGGTACTATTTGGGTTTCAGTTTTTGGCAGTTATCAATACAATAGTTATAAAAATTTGCATATGAGTCTTTGCGTGGAGATATATAGTAGTGTTACTGTTAGATAAATGCTTAGGTGTGAATTACTAGTTTGTATGGTAAGTGTATATTTAAGTTTATAAAAAGTTACCAAATGGCTGAGTTCATTTTGTATTCCTTCCACCAGTGCTTGAAATTCATATTTATTTAATCAGTATATTTATTATAATGTGGTCAGATTTTTAAGTTTTATTCCTTCTAGTAGTATCTCATAGCTTTAATTTGCTTCTCCTTGGTGACTAATGATCTTTCCATGTGCCTCTTTGCTGACCCTAAACTTCGATGAACTGTCTGCACATATTTCTTGTCCATGTTTTGGTTGGGTTTGTCTGTTGTCATATTATTGAGTTGTAAGTGTTCTTTGTATATTCTGAAAATAAGTCCTTTCTTAGGTACATCTTTTACAGACAGTTTCTCCCTGTCTATGGCTTGCCCTCCCTTTTTAAGAATGATTTAAAAGCAGATATTTTAAATTTCTGTGAAGTCTAATTGAAGATTTCTTTGATTATTTCAAGGGCACAGGGATTTTTTCTTTGTATGTTTACTTAGAGAAACTGAATAGTTCTAATTTTTAGTCATTTTTATGATCCATCTTTGAGTTGATTGTTGGCTATGGTGCAAGACAGTGGTTGAGTTTTAACTATTTGAATTGCACTGGAATATAATTTTTATGCTATGGGATACAGTTTTTATGCTGTGTTCAGGCTACAAGTAAGTTTAACCTTTTACTCTAATTCAGTCTTCTAAAATTTTTAATAATAAATCATACATTTGGCATTGTATCTTAAAAAAAAAAAAATCACCAAACTTAAGTTTATCTAAATTTTTTCCTATATTGTTTGCTAGAAGTTTTGTAGTTTTGTATTTTATAAATTATCCCCAGTAGGAAAACTGCAGAATTAGCAGACATTAAAATAATTTTGCATAATGTAATACTAATATTAACAGAACCAAGGACAAAAATCACATGATCACTTCAGTAGAAACAGAAAATGCATTTGACAAAGTGCAACACCTATTCACAATATTTTTTTAAAAACCTATAGAAAATTGGAATAGATGGTTTTTATCTCAAACTATAAAAGCCATCTGTGATAAACCAACAGCTATCATCATACTGGTCAAAAACTGAAAGCTTACACTCTATAAAATGATGAAGAAGGCAAAGATGTCGACTGACACCACTCCTATGCAATATAGTTGTGAAAACATTAGCCAGAGCAATGAGACAAGAGAAAGAAATAAAAGGAATAAAGATAGAAAAGGAAGAAGTTAAACTGTCATTATTTGCAGATGACATGCTACTCCACATAGAAGACCCCAAAAACTCCCCCAAAAGACTTGCAGATTTAATAACCAAATTAAATAGTGTAGCTGGATACAAAGTCAACACTCAGAAATAAATAGCATTCCTGTACACAAATACAAACTTAGAGAGTAACAGGGAAAACATGCCTTTCACAATAGCATAGGGAAAAAAAAATACTTAGGCATCAATCTAGTGAAGGATACTTACCTTAAAAACTGCAGTACTCTGAAAAAGATCAAAGAAAATATCAGAAAAGGGAAACATATCCCTTGCTCGTGGGTAGGAAGAACCAGAAATAGTGAAAATGGTCATTTTCCCAATTTTTTCATTCAAATTTAATGCAATCCTGATGAAAATATTAATAGCAGACCTCACAGAACTACAGAAAACAAATTAAAAAATTATTTGGAGCCAGAAGAGGTCTGTAATAGCAAAAGCTATTCTGGGCAACAAAAGCAAAGTAGGAGGCATCACAGTCCCTGACTTGAGATTATACTACAAAGCTACCATGATAACAACAGCATGACACTGGGCAAAAAGATAAAAAGAAAAAGAGAGAGAGAAAAGGCCCAATGATCATTGGAACAGATTAGAAAATGCAGAAACAACTCCAAACACTCAGTCACTTTATCTTTGACAAAAGAGGCAAACACCTTCACTGGAAGAAAGCCTCTTTAATAAATGGTGCTGGGAAAACTGGCTCTCCATATTTGGAAGACTAAAACTAGACCTATATCTCTCACCACTAAACTAAAATCAAAAGAGATCAGAGATCTAAATATTAGAACAGAAACACAATCTGCTGGAAGGTAGAATATGTAGAACTCTTGAAGACATAGGTGCAGGCAAAAACTTTGTGAACAAAATCTCAGTCATACAGGAAATATTACAAAGAATCAACAAGTGGGATCTCATCTTATTAAAAAATGTTGGGCTAGGATTTCACTCAGTGGTGCTTCTGCCTGCCTCACAAACACAAGGTCTTGAGTTTGATCCCCGGTACCAAAAAAAAAAAAAGATTTTGCACAGCAAAAGAAACCACCAACAGAACAAAGTGGGAACCAGAGTGGGAAGAAATTTTTGCCAGCTAATCCTTAGACAAAGGACTAATACCTAGAATATATAAAGAACTCAAATCAGGCCCTAACCAAAATTTCAAGAACCAGTATGAAAATAGGCCTCTGAAACGAATAGACTCTTCTCAGATGAAGTAGAATTGACAAATAAATATATGAAAAAAATGTTCATCACTAATCATTTGAGAGTTGCAAATTAAAACAGCAGTGAGATTTCATCTCACTCCAGAAAGTGGCTATTATAAAGAAATTAATAACAAATACTGGCAGGGATGTGGAAAACGGTTCTCCAATGTTAGTGAGAGTGTAGATTGGTGTAACCACTGTAGAAATCAGTATGGAGATTCCTCAAAAAAAAAAAAACACAACCAAAAAACCTAAAACTGGAGGTTCCATTTTACCCAGCTGTTCCCCTTTATATCTTCCTGAAAGAGGTAAAAGCATCATAACACAGTGATGTATGCACACTCATGTTTATAGCAGCACAATTTATAATAGCTAAATTTTGGAAACAGCCCAAATGCCCGTCAACCAATGAACGGTAAAGAAGATGTGGGTTTTTTTTTTTTTTAATACAATGGAGTATCACTGCCATAAAGAAGTATAAACAAGATATTTTTAGGTAAATGGATGCACTTTGAGACCATACACTTGAAGGCGAAATAAATTGACACACATGTTTAAATATCTCATTGTTTCTCTGGTATGAGAAACTGAAAGGGTAAATAAGTACTGAGGTGTATAATATTGGGAAATGGGGAAAAGTTCACGTGGGAAGGGAAACAAGGAAGGGGAGAGATAGAAAGGAAGAAGGGGAAAAAGAATGGAAAAATGGAAACAATGCTCTTGGATACAAGGAAGGGAAGAGGGATTGAAAGGAGGGGAGGAGATTGGTGAAAAAAAAGAATCAAGATATATTATGTACAGGTACAAAATCCCTATGATCAATGTGATCATTATGGTACTTATATCTAAAATGCACCAATAAATTTTTTTTTTTTTTTTTTTTACTTGGGCCCTTGTGCTTGTGAGGCAGGCAGCGGAACCACTGAGCTAAATCCCTGGCCTAAAATTGATTTTTTTAAAAAAGATGAACTCCCATATTTCATGATATACCATCCCTTGTACACATTGCTGGATTTATGTTGCTTGTATTTTTTCAGGATTTTTAAGTCCATATAGACCGTTGGCCTTTCTTTTCTTTTCTTGTAATGTCTTTGTCTGGCTTTGATGTGAGGATTATACCAGACTTCTAAAACAAGTTTGTTGTGTCTGTTTTCTGAACTTTTTCATAAGTTTGTACCTTTCAATCTAGGATTATTAATTTCTAATTGAGTTTTTAGTGACACAGTTCAATCTGATTTTTCTTCATGAGTTGCTTGGTTATTTATATGTTTTGAAACTCTTGTTTCCTCTAAATGGTCTAATTTATTCTGATGTATTGTGTGCTTTTGTTGTCATGTAATTTGATTTATAGATTTCTGTTTTTCCTTTGATTTGTAGGTTCTTTAGAAGTATGTTAATTTCTAAGTATTTGGAGATTTCCCAGAATGATTTTTCTTGTTGATTTCGAATTCTTTTGCTAAAAAAAGTATGTTTCAATTTTTTAAATATGTGTTGGGGTTTCTTTATGGTGTGGCATAGCAGTTTTCAAATCATGGCCTATAGACAGGTCACCTCTTAAAGTCATACTGGAATACAGCCCTCACATTATTTTTACATATTGTTTATGGCTGCTTTTCACTGCAATGGCAGGATTGAATACTGTAGTTGTGAAAGATAAGGCCTCTGAGCCTAAATGTTTACTGTCTTGTCTATTTAGAAAATAATTGCTAAATCCTGGTCTAACATTTGATCTATACATTGTGATAAAAAATGAATGGTTAAATTTTAAAAATTATTATTCCCTCTCACTTTGAACACACCCAGTCATTCTCGCCATGTTGTGAAGCAGTTCTGCAAGTCCTCTTTTATGAGTGTTCTCAGTTGCATTCGCTTAGGTGCCTCAACTCTTGAATCCATTAAAAATGTTTATCTTTTACGGTTATTTTGACTTTGGAGAAGAGCTAGAAGTTACATGGTGCTAGATCCTGTAAATAAGATGGATGAGGATACACGATAATGTTTTTATTTGACAGAAATTGTTGTACCAGAATTGATGTGTAAAACAAAGTGTTGTCATGACAGAGGATGAAGTCATTTGCCCCTTTCTCAGACAGTGTTCTGTGCATGTTGTTTGTTAAGGCCCCAGTGAGCCCTTACGGTGTTCAGAGTATAGTCTTCCTGGGTACAAACTAAGCTCACACAGTTCTATCAAGGACAAAAAACAAAAGCAGGGGCCGGGGATTTAGCTCATTGCCTGCTTGGCAAGCACAAAATTCCTGAGTTCAATCCCTAGTACCAAAAAAAAGACACAACAAAATCACCTTGATGTTAGATCTTGATCGACACACTTTTTACCCTTGAGGAAAACTGGGTAATTTCCATTGAGAACTGTGAACCTTGGTTTCAGGATAGCCATAGACCCAAATTTCATTCTCTGTAGTGACATTTCTTTAAAACTAGACTCAGAAGCAAATTGTGCAACTACATACAACAGTCAAAATAAATGGAACAAATTTTGCCTTCATTTACCTCATTCTTATCTGTTGTTGAAATGGTTTGAGTAGAACAGAAACGTAAGAAGTTTTGCTAATAATGGTCAATTGCCTCAGTTTTTTTTTTGTTTTTTTTTTTGGTACCGGGGATTGAACTCGGGTCCTTGCACTTGCAAGGCAGGCCACCAAACACTGAGCTACATCCCCGGCCCCAATTGCCTCGTTTTTGTTGTTGTTTTTGGTACCGGGGATTGAACTCCGGTCCTTGCCCTTTGCAAGGCAGGCAGGCAGCAGCACCACTGAGCTAAATCCCCAGTTTCAATTGCCTGTTTGATTGAATCATTTCACTTACTCTTTCAACATTTTCTTGGGTTTTTGATAACAAAGTCCATCTCAATCTCCTCATTTTTAGCCATTTCACAACCACTACAAAATAGTTTAAACTAAAATCACTTGTGATCCATATTCATGGTCACTGCAGCATCAACATAAAATAATTTTAACATCTCATGTGTTTCTTTAGCACTTCTTTGCAGTTTGAAACAAAATTTCATGTTAATATGTTGTTTGTGATTCAGCCATAGCTCACAACTGCTGAATTGAATGCATTAAAACTTATCACACATTGTTCACACTTATATTCAAGATCTCTGCTTTTCCATTGGATGGCCCTGGATAGCACTATTCAGTGTATGTTTTGATATACTGATACAGTGTTTTGATATGCTACGTATCATAGATAGTACAGTGTCAGTGGTGGTGAACCTGTGGCACAGGTGCCATAGTGGGTTGTTTGTTATCATTGAAAGCTCTGAAAGGTTCGCCACTGCTGGTATAGTGTGTGCGTGCGTGTGTGTGTGTGTGTGTGTGTGTGTGTGTATTTTAACATGTATTCTTGTCTTGAGGATTGAATATTCTAATTAATGGTCAGGTTAAGTTGGCTGATAATGCCCAAGTCTTTTGTGTACAGCACTCAATTATTTTTCTTTTAAGTTCTGTCAGTTACTGAGAAGCAATTATTGAACTCTTCAACCACAAATCTATTGTCTTGTCTTTTATTGTAGTTCTGTTACTATGATTCTATACATTTAAAATCTGTAATAGGTTTCTATACATTTAAAATTTTCTGTAATAGGTTTCTGTACATTTAAATTTTTTATATTTTACTGATAATAATGGACTCTTTTGTTATAGTGATATTGTTCTGTCTTTAGAAATATTCCTTGTCTTAAAATGGAGTTTTGTGTGTTGTTGATTTGCTAGTCTATGGTCATAGGATTCCTATTTCCATGACTTTTTTTATTTTTGAATTCGAACTATTTGTATCATATATAGGTGGCTCTTCTTTTCTCTGTCCTGACCTGACTCTGCCTTTTCATTGGAGTGTTATATTACTTGATTTGCACCTGCTATTTATTGTGCTTTGTGCATATATTTTTAAGTATGTTATTTTAATTCCTTTTTTATTTGTTGTGTTATTTATCGTAGTTGATATAGAGAATACACTACACATCTTTAGCTTACCTGTTTCAGGCAGCTTGATCTAACATAATTCCATTCCCCTCCCCACTTTTGTGCTGGTCTCATATGTATTACTATGTGTGCTATCAGCCTAACAGTACGGGTTATAAATGCATACTTGTATAATTTATATTTTTTTCAAGATAAATTCCAAAGATTTATTGCACCAAATGCGACAGAAAATGGATCAAAATAATAAATGAACAAGTTTTAAGAAAAGTTCCCCATACATTGACATTGTTATCTATTCAACTGATCAAAAATAGTCCCTATCAAGAAATTCTTAATGAAGCTTTAATGGTAACAAATCCCAGAATTTTTTGTTTTTAGCCACCACTGAAAATTACACATACTGTAATCACTTCCCAAATTATAATTTATATTTTTAATGGAAATTAAGAAAAGAAAAAGTATAGTCTTTTGTGCTCTATATTCACCATTTCCATTGTTCTTCATTCCATCCTGTGGGTTTGAGTTTCCCTACTGTATCATTTAATTTCAATCTAAAGGGCTTCCTCTAGTATTTCTTACAGGGAAAATCTTCTAGTAAAGATATTTATCAGTTTTGCCCCTCCCACACACTATTAAAATAACCAACATAAAACTTGTGCTTTACTGTTTTTAAGTATACAATTCGGAGATATCAAATACATTCATACTGTGCAACCATCGCCACTGTCTATCTTAAGAACTCTTTTATCTTGGAGAACTGAAGCTGTATACCTATTAATAACTCACCTTTTTCCCCTAGCCACTAGCAACCATCATTCTACCTCTCTGACTTTCACTGCTCTGAGTGTAGTACCTCATGTAAGAGGACTCATTTGTCTGTGACTGGCTTACTTCACTTAGCATAACATCCCCAAAGTTATCCATGTGTAACATATGACAGAATTTCTTTTCTTTTTAACATGGAATAATAGTTCATTATATGCCACATCTTCCTTTTTGCTTCATCTGATAACACTTGCACTGCTTCTGTCTTTTTGCATACATACGTTGATATGCAATTGGTGGATCATGTATTAGGTTTGTTTGAGGAACTGACATACCACTTTTCCACAATAGCTGTACCATATTACATTCCTACCAACAGTGTACAAGCAAGGGTTTCAGTTTCTGCACATATTTGCTGACACTTGTATTCTGAACTTGTTTTGTTTTAATAGTAGCTGTCATAATGGGTATGGTGGAATCTCATAGTTTTGGTTTGTATTTCCTTAATGATTGGTGATGTTGCCCATCATTTTGTATGTGGTTTATTGGCCATTTTAAAAAATTGCATCTTTCCTTTATGTGCATAGTGACTTTCTTATGTCTTCTGTATATGTGGTTCCTTTTGTAAGACAAAGTTTCATTATATGGCTTCTGAAAGGAGAACACAGTAGAAAAGCGAAAGGGAAAAGGGCCAGCAGTTTAGTGTCCTGGAAGTCACATCAGCCATGATGGGAGGGGCAACAGCAGTAGTCACCAGCCTCTATCTGCACTTGTATGATTAGAAGCAATAGTCAGTATCACTCCCGATACTTGGAAGGCAAGGTTCTTTTTGCACACTTCACCTTCTGTAGCTATGTTCAGGCTGCTCCAGGAACCAGCTGTCTGCCACAGAGCTAAATGATAGGTGAGGTATGGGTGGCTGTTACTGTGCTGAGAGCTAAAATTGACCAAAATTAATCTTAATTTACTGCCCCAAGTCTTCCCACTGCCTGTAGGACACAGCCTATAGGCTCCAAAATTCAAAAATAGCTTCTACCATGCAGTTCTTGTCTAGATGGGAAGCAGATTTCTGGTGCTTTTTACTCTACCATCTTTCCAGAATCTTCCCATCTTCATTGTTGAAGGATAATGTCATAGAGATGAGTTAGGGTTGACACTTTTTTTCTTTTCTACACTTTGAACATGTCATTCCACTGCCTCTTTTTTTTTTCCTCCTCTGAGAAGTCAGCTGTTATTTACATTGTTTCCTTACGCATATTTTCTTTCTTTCTCTTTTTAAAATTTTCTCTTGATCTGTCAGCGCTTTTGCTACAATGAATCTGGATGTCATTCTCTGTTTATTATATTTGGTGATTTGTTGGGTTTCATGGAGCCATAGTAATATTTACTATAAAATTTGGGAAGTTATAAATTGTTTCTTAAAATGTTTTTGTTTTCATAGTGCTTCATTTTAGACTTTTATCTCTGTTCTTTGGATTGGTTAATTTCTGTTAATCAGTTCCATGTTCACTGTTTTCTGTCATCTCAAATTTGTTTTTATGCCTAGTTAGTGAATTTTTCAACTCCAAGATTTGTTTGGTTCTTATTTCACATGTGTATATAAGAGCATATGCTCTGTTTGATTACTGAAATTCGGTTTTATATTTTCCTTTAATTTTCTGAACATGGTACCCTTATTTCTCTGAATGTGTTAATAATAGCTGATTGAAGTCTTTGTCCTCTAAACCTGATGTGTGGCTCTGTTCATAGGTAGTTCCTGCTGAGTACATCCCCATCCTTATTTTTACTGCTTCAAGTATGGATCATGCTTTCCTATTTCTTTGCATATCTTATAATTTTTAGCGAAGGCTCGTCATTTTATATAATGTAACTGTATTCAGTTTCATTTTTTCCGATATATGTTAGTTTCTAGACTCAAATTGTATAATCTGTCACTCCTAGAAGTCCATTTACATTGATGTGTCAGCTCAGTTATTTTTATTTACTTTTGTATTATAACTTGAATTCCTAAAGATCACCCCTGTATCTGTATAGATTTTATGTCAGCCAAAGATTTGGGCAGAGTTTATGTTCAAACACTTGGACCCATAAAGCTTCCACTTGTGTAGATTGATCTGTTTATGGGATGATGAATGCATTCAAAATTATAACTCCTTTGCTTTTTCTCTTCCCTAGTTTTCTCCAGTCTTCTGTTTATATGTATATAGCTTCTCTGTCAACAGAGATCAGTAGAGACCTTATCTAAGCTTTTTCAAATGTTCATCTCATTTCCAGAATTATCACATTGATTTCTGACTAGTCTGCTGTTCTTCCATTTGTTCCTGGGTTTATTTGTTTTTAGCCGACACAGCTGTTGTTTTCATTCTCCCCAGCTCCAACCTTGCATCAAGTCCTCTTCCTTGAGGAACAAAGCAGCAGATTTTTTGTCAATTCTTAGACTGAATAAACTACCATTTTTGTCAACCAAGTTGAGTGGTGAAGTTATGCTTTTGGAGCAGCCCCAAGCAAGAAGACCACGGTTCTCAATTTATTTGTCTGCAGTTGATTGATTGCAAGCTTCTCAAATGGTTATCTGTTTTATCTCTCTTTCCTCTTTCACCTTCATTGAGGAATCTGAACTTCATACCTCTATAGCCAGACATGTCTCTTATGTTAGTCTTTTAAATTTTTCTCTGATAAAAACATTTCATATCAACTAGCTTTGGAGGGAAAGATGTTTTGTTTTTATTAATTTAATAAATTGCACTTGCTGGCCTGTAGCTGATAATTCAGAAAATTAAACTTATTTATAATATACATTTTTTTCAATACTGGGGATCATATTCATAATATAATGGAATTTGATTTGGGGAAACTAATTAGCTTTGTTTTAAAACCTCTCAGTATGATTACAGCTTCTTTTATTTTTTTTCTACTGGAGTGCCACTTGTTGATCCCAACCCCCCCCCATTTTTCTTTGTCTTAATCTAATTTCTCATGTTTCAGTTTAGTAGTTCCTTCAAAATGCCTCAAAAATAATAAAAGGAGTCGAATGTCTTATGGGTACTATACATAAGGCTTGATTTTTTTGTTTTTTGTTTGTAATTTAATCATCACAATTTTATAAAGTAAGAGATACATTAACTGGTTAAGATGTGAAGATTCGAATGATTATTAAACTCCTAATCACTCAGAGATGGGTTTTTGAATTAGGTGTTCCAGTTAATATTAATTGCCAGTCTGATTGGACTAAGAGAGGTGACTGGATCATGGGGGTGCTGTACTCATCAGTGAATTAATCCACTGATGTTCATAGCTGAATGTGCTGTTACGAGTAGGCCAAGTTGGAAAAGATGGGTCACTGGAGGTATGCACACTATCTGTGCTCTTGCTTTCTGGCTGTCATAAAATGATCAGCTTTGTAATATGGATCCAGTGAAGAATGAGAAACAGTTACAACAGATTAAATAAGGGAAGTTTTATACAAAGAAATGTCAGCTGTGGTAAAAAAAAGTAACGCAGAAGGAAACTGTTGGTTTCCTATGGCTGAGGGAGAATACCCAAGGAAGAACAAACTTGGTAGGTGTTGAGAACTCATAGGATAGGATGGAGCTCAGCTCATTGACAGCAGAGTTGCTTAAGGGTTTGGCCAGTATGGAAATGGTTTGGAGCTGTGCCACCTAAGATATAGACTGCACTCTGAAGGAGAGGGAACTGGAGACCAGTGGCATGCAGTGGGAATATATGGATCAGGGGCAGCAGAAGGCTTTCAGAGTAGGCATGGGAGCTCTGATTACCAGGTCAAGACTACAGAAAGGCCATCACCACATCACATCAGTGCATCACAGAAAGACTGTGTTCTGGGTCCATGACTGGTGTCTGCTTCACCACATGCCTTCACATTTACTATGGCAAACTCGCAGCCTACACCTGAAGTGATAGGAGAGCCCTTTCTTCTACAGTGTACCTCTAGTATTCTCTACCAAGAAAGCTTAACAGCATACTCAATGTAAAAGAAGAAATACTTAGAGAAGTACTGTTGTTTATCACACATGTTGAATTATGCTTTCAGAGCTGAAAGGCAATAAAAAAACTGGTAGACAAATATATAAATATAAAGGATAAAATAATTATTTGCAAGTTTTCCCTGACAGTATTTTTCTTTTCCTACTCCAGTCTGCTTGATAGTCCATTCTCTCTACTCTGAAGTTCTAAGTTGAACTTTTTTCCTCCCTCTCTATTAATATTATTTGATTCTGTCTCTGCTTTAGCCTTTTGTGCCCTTGTCATGTCTTTTTTGCTTTCTTGCCCATCTCACCCTCTAAGGACACATTTTAGGGTTTCCACTTAGGATTAGGTCTCTCTGAACCTTTGTTCCCCCACCTTTCCCTAATACTAACTACCTTTCCTAAAAATTGTATTTTGGTCTTTGTTTCTTTATTTTCTGTATTTATATGATTTGGGGACTACCACTTGATGCCAGCTCCCTTCTCTAAAATTTTGGTGATCACAATATCAAAGGAATAATCTCATTTGCATAGGAAAATTTTCTAAAGGTGATCCTGCCTCCAAGATAGATAGATAGATAGATAGATAGATAGATAGATAGATAGATGAGGAAAGGGAGGGGAGGGGAAGAGAAGGGAAAAGAGAAAAAGCAAAAAGCTCAGTGCAAAGACCTTGGTTGGGTTCAATCCATTAAATCCACATTTTAATATACTTTCTTCCCTAATTTCCCCCACAGTTTTGGATGTCACCCATAGTTTGTTGTAAATGTATTAGTAGAGACTCATTTTAAAGTAAAGAACCCTTGGAAATTAACTGTATAGACCAGTTAGATTTGAATTTATTTATCAGGACACAGAAAGAGAAGATACAGTCTTAATTAAGAAGAATAGAGATTTTTCAACTCTTTAAACTTTCGCTGTAAATTGTCTCTCTAGTTCAGAGTAATTGAAAATTTTACTTACATATGAGGCATTCTGGAAAATATTTTAGAAATAGAAATTTTTTTGGATATTCATTTGGTATTTGAAATTTTCTAAGTATAATGATGTTTTTAAAAAAGGATTCTCAGAATTATGTAAGATATATATGATCACATAATTCAAATTGAACAGGTTAAGGTGTTCAATCTAAGCAAATCAAAACAAAAATGTAGATTTACTGATAAACTTTTCTTTAATAATTTTAAGGTAGAAAGTGAAAAATGCAATTTGTTACTTTTAAGGTGATTATTTTTACTGAAAACTACATAACAAAAAAGTTCTTAAAATGTTAGCTGTTCAGAGTTTATAAATGCTGCATATATTATGGTAGTTAGATATTAGATATCAGAGTTGACTTCAATGCTTTTTTTAAAAAAATGACCTTGTCTTTTTATAGCAAAAGTTTACTAAACATTTAATTCATTTTAAAATCAGCTTTCTAAACATTTTTATTATAAAATTTGCTTATTTGTCTTTTAGGTTAAATCTGTGAAAACGGGATCAGTTTTTTGGACAATGTGCTGCTGTTTATCATATTTCTATATGGTAAGATTTCATATTTGAAACAGTGGGTTCTAACAAACCTTAGAACAATTCCCTTTCTCATTCTCATCAATGAGGACTAGTTGTCTATTTTCTTTCTCCTAAGGTCTTTAGGATCTTGATTTTTTATCTGCCATCCTCTTTAATTACTGCCACCATCTTCCTTTATCCCTACCCCCAAGTCCTATATATTTACAGACTTCTAAGTATTTTTGGGGGGCTTAATACTCATTTTCTTGAAAATGCCATTTTTTATGTTGAACAAAATCTGTTTTTCCAAACGTTAATTTTTAAATATTTTAACTTTTTATTGACATTTAGACTTGTTTTTTTAATTTTTCCTAGCTTTATATTTTCAATTGCACTGATTAAAAGAAAATATTTTCCAAATAATATTACAAAATAAAATGTAACATGAACTCTTTCCTCTTAAATACTGATCACTGGAACCATGCTTAGATTAACTTTTATTTACCACTTAGATAATTATGAATATTATACAAAAAATTAGTGTTGTCATATTATGATTCACTAAATAACTGCTTAATGATGAAGTAATCTGAGTTTTTTAGCAGTTATCATCTACTCTGTTTGGTAAATTGGCCTATAGCAGAGAAATAAGAAAATTTAAATCTTGGTGGAAAATATATCCTAGGTAAAGAGTGGGTTATAGAAAGAATGTTCTTCAAGGCCCATCTTGTTTCCATTCTTTAAAGTACATGGAAGGAAGAAAAGAAAAACCTCTTAGGATAAGAGTCTCTGTATGGGACAGAGAGTAAATAAATAAAGCCCTGTATCATAGAGAAGATTAACAACTACTTTTCAAAACATCAGATTCTGTTTCACACTGCTTTTTAGCTTCTCTTCATTGGTAAGTAGACAGGGTAGATAGGCAACATATTGATTTTTTTTTATGCTCAATTTTCAAAATTTTAGTGGTTCTTGAGAGTCATTATCTTAATGGCCACAAACTCTGTCTTCAGACTATCCTATAGAATTTTTAAAAACAGATTTCTTACATTTAGGGTTCAATATTTTTTCATTTTTTTACCTTTTTTCACTCCATGGCCTATCTAGTAGTCTCATACTGAAAATTAATAATTTTGCTGATATTTTAAGCAAATACAGAATAAATACATGCATTTAAGTGATCAATACTTTAAAGTGGTTAAAGTCTGGGGTACATCCCATGCAGTTGTACTCAGTAATAGCACTCTCATTCTCGAAAAGGTTTAAATTTAAATCTTGGAAATAACAAGGGACTGGTGTTTAATCAAGGCAACACTGTGTTTTGGTAGAAAAACAGCCTGTACTTAAGCAGTAAGCAGTTGTGCACTATAAACTGATGGCAATTCCTTATAAGGGATTCTGAAATATTTTAGATAGTGGCAGTATCATTAGATTATTATACATATATCTACTTGACGTATTGGTATCAGTGAGTCTTTTTCTTAATTAGTAAAATCTAAAAATTTTCGTCTTGATAAGAGCTTATTGCCTATTGAATGTACTGGAATATTAATACTTTTGAGTTAGTTGAAAGTGAACATTCTCTGGTAAGAATATTTAGTAATTGAGACCAGAACATATATCTTCAGTATTTTTTTAAGGATCGCAAAGCATATTCCAATCATTCAAATATTCTTTTTAGTTGAATTGTTGATGAGTGCTAACATGCATTATTTTTACTCTCAGTGAACTTTCTGATAATAAATCTCCCAAAAGTAAGGAGAGTAGAAACTGTTTTTTTTTTTTTTT
>NW_022900940.1:22609119-22674075 GCF_012274545.1 Fukomys damarensis | reverse complement strand
TTTTTTTTTTTTTTTTTTTTTTTAATAAATTAAAAATTTTTATGGTCTGTGTTCTGGAATTTTGTCTCCATGACTGTCTGTTTACTGCCAGTTCACAAATTATAATGTTCTCAACTTTCCTTATTAAGTCTAATTTAATTCAAGTATTTTCACATTGAATTTAGAAAAGCTTATTGCATTTATGGGATGTTGTTTTTAAGTATCAAGAAAAATAAGGAGAAATAGGTTATATATGTTATATAAACCTATTTCATATGTCTCAAAATTGCTAAAAATCCTAGTGTTTTTACTTACATTGGTTCATTATATATATAATTGTTATGACAAATAAAAATTACCTATGTTGAAAAGTACAAAATACTAGAAAGTTAAAAATTACTTATCTTGGTATTTCTTTTCTCACAGGTCTCTGCTTGGGGTGGGTATGTGTTTATCATCAACCTTATTCCATTGCATGTATTTGTGCTGTTACTGATGCAGAGATACAGCAAGAGAGTATACATAGGTAAGTCATTTGGTTTCTGAAATCTTACAACTAAGACTCATATACATTCTTTTCATTAGACAGTCATTTTTGGTTTTGGCCACTATTACCCCTAAAAGGTAAAACTAATTGTGAGTTAATTTTGCTTTTTATATTTACTCTACTAGAGCATTTTTATATAAATTATTTGTTATCAACTAACTTAAGTTTTTGTTTCCTTTTGGTAGAATTAATTTGGGTTTAATATTTTTCAGCATATTTTGTCTTAATTTGGAGACATGAACTTTTTTGGGGGGTACCGGAGATCGAACTCTGGTCCTTGCGCTTGCAAGGCATACGCCGGAAGCACTGAACTAAATACCTGGCCTGGGGCAGGGATATGTTTATCATGAAATATTTTAGACTTTTCATAACATACTCAAATTCAGTTTTTTCACTATAAGAGATTGATATCAAAATCAACTATTTAATAAACGCTTGAAAGCTCTTTCTGTATTATACACAAATAGCCCGAATCTGTTTCTAGAAAATTGTTTCTATTTTTACTATAGGCTTTAAGTCTGTTGACTAAGATGCTTAGTAATGGATGAAGTCTTACCTTAGGGATTATTTTCCACGATAGAACATTTATGGGTTGAATGAATCTTAGTGATTGAGATCTGAAGTCATTGTCTTAATAAAACATTATAATTCTATTATAATAATGTTTGAAAATAGTACAAAGATAAAACTTACATGTTTAAATAGGTTCACTTTTTATAGACACAGTAGCTTGGAAGTTCTTCAAAAAATGGACCATAGTGTTAGCATATGGCCTAGCAGTTGTACTCTTATGTATTTACTCAAGAATACAGAAAATAGGCATGGTGTTAAACACCTGTAGTCCAGCACATGGGAGGCTGAGGCAGGAGGATCACAAGTTTGAGGCCAGCCTGAACTAACTACCTGTTTGAAACTCTGTATCAAAACAAAACAATGTATATATATCACACAAAACTTTTACATGAGTGCATTTATTTATTCATAACATCAAAAAGTAAAAAACGACCCAAATCTCTATTCGCTGATAAAGAGTAAATAAAATGTAAGTATATCCATCCATTGAAATCCTATTCTGCCATAAGAAGTAATGAAATACTGTTATTTGCTACAAGGTGAACCTTCTAAGCATTATGTTATTTGAAAGCCCATCACAAAAGGCTACATAACAGAGAACACAGTATGGAAAGTTTGTTGATATGAATGTCCCTAATAGGTAAATCCATAGAGACAGATAATAAATTAGTGGTTGCCATGTGCTTGGGGAGGAGAATGGTAGAGGGAGGGTATAGAAGTGTTTGCTAATGAATGATCGGGTTTCTTCGGGGGGTAAAGAGATATGCGTTAGTGGTGATGGCCATACAACCTTGAGTATACTAGAATCCACTAAATGGCATGACAGAGACTCCTGTAGTCAGGTTCCACTACTCACCTGCCCAGTGTGCGACGCATCACTGAGGAATAAATACACTAAGAGATTTAACTAAGAGAGAAAAGGCAGGGTGCCAGGACAACCAGTGTTGATGCAACTGACAAAGGTGCTACACAGTCCCAGGCACTGACTTTTATTGGTAGTCAGTTGGGGTAAACTGTGGTTTCTGTGGAAATTAATATAAACAAGGCTCATAAAGGACAAGACAAAGCATTCTTGAATTAGGAACAGAATAAACAAAATATGATTGTACTTGGAACATTGTCCTTCTAGTCTGAAGGTTTTAGTTGTGGGAACGGAATTTGGATGTGAGTTACTCTGATCTTGGCATATAGGCTTCAGCCAGCCTCACTTCTATAAGCAAGTCAATTGTGGGGTTAACTCTTCACAACCTACTTTGGGCATAATCAATATTACAGTGCTCTACAATGGTAGATTTTTAGAAATTGTATTTCAAAATATATAAATCATATCTCAAAAGTAAGTACAAACAAAGCCCAAAATTCTTAAGTCTATACTCTTTATAATGTCTCTGAGGATATGTACTGTTACTCAACACAATTTTCAGGTAAGGTTCAAGAAGACACATATTAATTTGCTGAAGATCATGGAGCTGAGACCTGAACTTAACATATTTTGGCTTCAAAGTCCATGATGCTAAAGTCATTAAATGTGCCTCTTTGCGTGTATATCAACTTATGATATTTCTCTATTCTCTTCCTACCTACTCATTAGGGTCCAGGAAGAAGAATGATAGGTAAAATTGTAGTCCTTAGATTTTTGTTTTGGAAAAATACAAGAAAAATTATTTACATGGTTATGGGGAAAGAACTAAAATGATTTTATTTAATTAACAAACTTGAGATCATACAAATTTTAATAGGGGAATAGAATAGCGAAAAGATACTGTTGTGAAATGGCTGTGAATCAAGAAGGGGAGTCAAAGTAGATGTCAGAGTAGTAAAATAAATACGTAGTTAAAGAGGTTAAATGGGAATATTTTTAAATGCCAGTAGTGCATAGCTCCCCGTGAACATTAATGCCAAGGTGAACTGGGTGAAAAGATGAAAACTGAGGAAAAAGATTTTGTATTAGGTGAGAGGATCTCTATAGTCACTACAGAAACATATGCAATTAATACTACTTTGGTTGGCTCTTGAGAATATTGTTTTTAGTTTTTTTTTTTTTTGGATACCTGGGATTGAACGCAGGTCCTTGCAAGGCAGGCCATCGAACCACTGAGCTAAATCCCCGGCTCCTGAGCATATTGTTTTTAGAGGAAATATTGGTGATAATGGTGATATACAGCAAGTATTTCTCTTTCTTCATCCAAACTTTATCAGGATTTTAAGTTAGATTCCTCCTATCTTATAATGGTCCTAAAAAAGTATGGAAACACTCTGTCCTTTGATGTCCCATCATTGAATAAATGTTTTATCTACTATCTCCATCCCTACATAAAAACATCTAGACAGGTAAGGATTGGTAAGCAGAAAACTCGTCTAGTCATACTCTAAATCCTAAAGTAAAATTATTTTGAATGAACTATGTAAAGTAATTGCGAAAAAATTGTTTTCTCTTTCAGTAAGATTTTGTTTACATGTTCCTTAGAATCACAGTGAGAGGAAACTCTGTGTTCACATGTTTAAAAAAAGGTCCATGAAAAGTAATGTGGATTATGTTGGTATGAGAGGAGAGAGCAGCAGTAGTTGGGGAAGAGATATTTAAAAAAGCTGAGGTGAGAGAGGATTTTTTATTTTTTATTTATTTATTTGTTGGTTTTTGAGACAGGGTCTCACTATGTAGTTGAGACTGACCTGGAACTCACTGTGTAGCCCAGGCTGGTCTTGAACTCACAACGATCCTCCTTCCTCAGCCTCCTGAGTGCTGGGATTAGGATTTTTTAATTTTAAGAAAAATTAGACTTTTGTGAAGATACATTTTTGGATTTGTTTAATTTCATTGTATTGGGAAATGAATTTCACAGAATTATACCATAAAGACGATTCTAATGTTTTTAACAAGAATTTCCAAGTCTTTTTTTAGTACGTGTTTATGGTAGACGGTGAATACATTCCTTGTGGGTAGTTGGGACATGTACATAGCATATCTTAATTTTTTTTACATCCCCTTCTCCTCCCACTCCAGCATTTCTTAGTTCCCCCTTCTCATTTGCCCCCAGTATACTCTTATTTCCTCCTATTGTCTGTCTTTGGTTTTTGCTCTTTGTTTATACTTTGCTTTTCTCATGTAAAAGAAAGCATATGATGTTTAAGCATGTTTGTCTATTTGGCTTACATTTTGTACTTGAGGTGCATCCATTTTTCTACAAATGACTCAAATTTATCCTTTATTATGTATACCACATTTTTCATTTCTGTTGATGGACATATAGGCAGCTTCCGAGATTTAGCTATTATGAATTGTACTGCTATAAGTACAGGTATGTATGTTTCATTGTAATATGATGTCTTTAACTCTTTCAGAAGATACCTAGAAGGAGGGAATAGCTAGGTAAAATGGAATTTCCAGTTACAGTTTTTTGAGGAACCTACACTTTGGATATTAATCCTTTGTCCAAGGTGTAGCTGCACTCTTCTGCATGTGATTAGCCATTTTTCCCAGTGCCATTTGTTAAAAAGGCTCTCTTTCCTCCAGCATGTTTTTGGCCCCTTTGTCAAAGATCAGGTGGCTGAATGTGATTGGGGATGTTTCTGCATCCTTTATATTCTAATTAATTGATCCACATGTCTATTAGTGTGCCAGTACCATGCTGTTTAATCTCTATAGCTTTGTAATACAACTTTAAATCAGGGATTCTTGTATCTTCTCCTTTGCTCTTGTTACCCAGGATTGCTTTTGATATTTTGGGTCTCTTCTGGTTCCATATAAATTTTAGGATTTTCTTTTCTAGGTCTATAAGGAATGTTGGTGTTTTGATTGAGATTACACTAAATCTATGTATCAATTTTGGGAATATGGCCATTTTGACAAAGTTAGTTCTGCCTATACTGGAATGGGGAGGTGGTTTCTCTCCCATTTCCTGATGTCCTCTTTGATCTCCCTGTATTGGAGTATATATAGTACTGTAGTTTTTGTTGTATAGGTCTTTCACTTCCTTGCTTAGATTAATTCCTAAGTATTTAATTTTTCTTGGCTGTTACTGTGAATGGTATTGTTTTCCTTTTTGGTGGAAGAACTAATTATTTTGTATTTATAGAAAGACAGGTTTTTAGATATTGCAGTACACTGATGGGACATGAAATTATTTGACTTTTTTCTAATTTGATGAATATCACACTTTATAAGGGAATTTGTTAAAGAGTGAGGACAAATAATTGAATTGGCTTAATGTTCAGTAGGGAAATGATTGCTTAAAATACAGTGTCGTCAGATGGAATATTGTGGAGACATTAAATTTTATCTGAGTAATTGATGATATAGGAAAATGTTAATAAAAAGCAGACAGGAAGAATTACCAGTGATTTATTTCTTTGTACTTCTCTTTCCAGATTTTCTACAGTGAATATATGTAATAAAATTTAGTTTTTAGTTTGTAGAAATATGAATTTTATCTCTTATGGTTCATAAGGGCTACATTTCAAATGACACTGAAGTAGCTTGTTTGATATTGTCTAGATTTTCTATAGTTGAACAAAGAGATTATAGGTTTTGCTTATATTTCAAATGTATTTTTATTTTGACAATTCAATAACCATTAACAGGAAAGTTTTATACAGATACTACATACATTAATTTTTGATGAATTACGGAAATTCATATCTTATGCATAAAAGAAGAGATAATTCTGTTGAGGAAATTTAAAGTGAAATCATAATGGTTAAAAGTCTAATTTATTATTGGTAGTTGTAATCAGAACATATGTAATGTTAGAAGCTCTCGATTTTATTTTATCTAATTCTACCATACTATTTTTGAGGAAATTAAAACAGATCCATTCATCAGACATCTATTGTGTTTTGTAGATTCTAAGTGTAGCACTAAACATAATGATGCAAAATTAAAAGACAACCTTACTCCAAGACACACAGTATAATCAGTTTTTATAGCATGTGATAAAAATGGAAATGGGGAGAAGTTTGTGAAAATACTACCAGATCTTTGAGTTGAGGGAAACCTCATTATGCTTTTCAACTAACCATGTCCCAAAAGTTTTATAAATCTTATAAATCAAAAGTAAATAAGCCAGGCGTGGTGGCGCATGCCTGTAATCCCAGCACTCGGGAGGCTGAGGCAGGAGGATCTCTGTGAGTTCGAGACTAGCCTTGGGCTACATAGTGATTTCCAGGTCAGTCTCAACTACATAGACCCTGTCTCAAAAAAAAAAGTAAATAAATCTTGACCTTGAGAGAAAACAGAACCATATTATCATCATGCAATTCCTGATCACTTATTACTATGTAAATTTGGACAGATTATTTAAGTATTGTGTCTGATATCTTCAAGAATCAAATAGAATAGTAGTTCTTACCTCACAGCACTGTAAGGAGAAATGAGTGTATTTAGGAAGAGTGCTTATAACAGGTATAAATTTTAAAAGTTCTGTATTAAGAAAAAAGTTCTGTATTATATAAATTTTTCCTTCTGTTGTTAATACTGACGTTACAGAGGAATAGCCAAAAGAGAAAGAAAGAGTTTCAAACTGTGGGAAAGGTAATTATAAAGTTGTAAAGTCTTGTGTGCATAAAACATTTGTGAGTCTAAGGATTATTACTTTGTGTGCTTGTTAGAGGGAGGGAGGAAGGAAAGGGGGAGAGAGGAGGGAATATTAGCAGCTCCCTTTCAGTTTTCCTTGAGGTTTCATTCCCTAAAATATACCTTCTGGTTTTAGTATACATGCTGCTGAAGCAAGCACTAACTTCTGGTTTTTAGCATTACTGTATTTTGGATTCTTAATTTAATGTTATCTGTTGTTATCCTTAACCTTTTAGGATTTAGCTGTTCTTATTACTTCTTAAATAGATGTGTTCCTACCTCTCTGATTCTGAATGTATTTGTATTACAGTTTCACAATTTTCAGAATAATAAAATCTGGTATCTTTTAAAAGTGAAAATACTACCAAATCTTAATTTTTAAAACCTATAGACTTACATTTGTTTTAGTTATGGCCCTTGACATTCTAAAGAAAAACATTAGAATTTTTCTTTAAAGTCAAAAGTAACTCCCATTTATTGACATAAAGTATAACAGATAAAAATATACTTCATGTCTTTGGCTCTTTGTTATCTTTACTAATTCTTACTATCATGTTCCATTCCAGAGACTTAATAAGTCTAATCTGGAAAGAGGGATAGGAACACTGAAATAACAGAGACAAGCAGCAACATACTGAGCTAGGAATATGGACTTATTTATTAAATATAAGAGAAGCAGCATTTTTTTTGTCTTGTATTATAAACTATGTAGCTTCTTTAGGGTAATTTAAGCTAAGAAATCAGTTATCTCCTAATAGCTAAAACTTGGAAATAGCCTATCTGCCCATCATTTGGAAACTGGATAAAGAAGATGTGGTTTTTCTATAAAATGGAATATTACTCAGCCATAAAGAATGGGAAAATAGATTCATTCATAGGAAAATGGTTACATATTGAAGATATACTCCTAAATGAAATAAATAAGGCACACGTGTAAATACTGACTCGTTTCTCTGGTGTGAATAATCTGCAATAATACAGAAGATCCTAATAAGATTACTGACATTGAGAAATGGGAAGAAAGGAGCTAAAGGTGTAGGGAAGGTGGGATGGGTAGGGGAAGGGTAATGAGGGAAAAGAAAAAAATGTGAGATAATGAAAAGATGGAAATAAAGTGTTTGTAGATGGGGAGGGGAGGAGGGGGTGGAGGGAGGGCAGGGGTAAGGAGAAAATATGAGAATCAAGACTTGTCATGTAGAGGTACAAGATCCCAACAATGAATGTAACTGTACTGTATCCCTAAAATGTACCAATAAACTCAATTAAAGCTGAAAAAAAAATTAAATCTAAATTGCAGTATGAAAGAACTACCATTAACTATGGGATAAAATTGGTTTTTTTCTCTTCTGAGAGCTGTAAATCAGTTAATTCACAAAACTGTGTAAAAGAGTTATTTCCTTACCACAGAAGTAGATTTTTAAAATTACTGTTAGCAGATAAAAATGTTAATGGGTAGAAATGTTGAATATCAAAGTAATGTCTTTTCTTTGCCTTGTGTTGTGTAGTTGTAGGTAATAGGACATCTTAAAAAATGTAATTAGTAACTTTTTAATTTTAAAGTAATACAACAGCATATATCCAAATATCAGCATAATTTGTTTGGCAGATGCCACATTGTGATATGCTTGTTTAGTGATTCTCATAACTTAAAGCAAATTTTATCTTACATAACAAATGTTTGTCTTGGTCATGGGCTTTGTAAAAAAATTGTGAAATTCATTTTTAATGATATTTAAATTATATTTAAAATAGCTAAATTTACCATATAATATTTGGGCTAATACTCTATTATTTATAATAGGATTCAGCATGCATCATTTTGATAGTTTTTTATCTAAGTTGTAGAAAATAGTAAAAAGCTGTATTTTATATTTCTGGCAAGTAAAATATTACCAAGACAAGAAAGTATACCTATCTCTAATAGATTAGATACATTATTTTCAAATATTAAGTTTATCCATATAACCTTGAAATGATTTTCCCATACTACCTAGGATGCATAATTTATCCATATTCTGTCTTTTGATAATTATTTTATGTACTTTTTAAATTGTACATATGTGAAGCAAGAGCAAACAGGACTACCTATGGGTTTTGTCCTAGGTTTTCATGTAAAGTTAGAAGTTTTGCAGTATTGGTTACATGAGTTTCCCAAATAAGTGTCATAATAGACTACTAGGGGAAGGGACAGAGGGTTTTCTGTAGATTGGTTTATAGTAGACTGTCTTTTATTCAGTAGGAATCTTGAAGATTATTTTGGTGGAAAAAATTTACCTGTTGTGTATTCTCTCAATGAGAAGATGCTATTACTTCTGCAGCCTATGCTATCAAATCTTACTTCTTGTTCAGTTTATAAAGCCAGTATCATCATGTGTTAAAACTCAGGATATTTAGAGTAAGTCTTGCCTATGATTTAGCAGCAATCATTCATTCAACCAGAAAAAAAGTTTTTCAATAGAAATAAAGGCTTTTCTAAAAACTAAGCAGAATAAATTATTTGGTACTTTTATCTTGAAGAAAAGACTGAGATTATCTCTAAGGGTTTGGTCTTATAGAAAATTTCATGTTTCGGGGGGAGGGGATTTAGCTCAGTGGTTCCCTGCCTGCCTCACAAGCACAAGACCTGAGTTTGATCCCCGATACCAAAAAAAGAAAGAAAGAAAATTTCATGTTTTATAGGCCAGAAGAACTAACTTCTGTGTAGAGGTTAATAGACGCATAGTGATAGTAAAGTAGTAGTAGTTGATGTATGTAGGAGCCTGCTTACAGTAGTAACTGAGATTGAGAAAAGGAGAAGGCCTTAATTTTTTATTTTTAGTAACATTTGTGACTGTGTAGTATAAATCCTTTGAATCTGTTTTGCTGTGTTTATGAATTAAATTTGCTAATATGTAAATTACTGGGTTTTGACATTACAACAAAGGCCTAGAAGTTACTGAGGAGCATTATCTAATACTTTTACGAAATAGTTATATATATTTCATGAATTCTTCATATAGTCTTCAGATACACACATTGTATTTATAGTAGCAGAGAACTTTGATATCTCACTAACCATTGCCACAATTAAATGAATTGCTTCCACATAATAGAATTAGATTTTAATCCAGATGTATTTCTTCTAGAATTTTCCTTTTTCTGAAACACTCCTTCATTTCAGGATAGATATGAATATATTTGCTGTTTTCAAATGCTATGATAAGTTTCTGTTCAAGTGATTTGAGTAAGCTGTTTCTTGCTTGTATATACCTGGAGTTTGTAAAATATCACTTTCAGTAAGTTATTCACTGTCCTATGTAGTTTACCATGAGTAGTGTCCTTGTGGGGGAAAAATGGTTTTTCATTATTTTCTCTGCTGGTCAAGAAGCAGCGTGCGTACGTGCGTGCGTGCGTGTGTGTGTGATGCTTAATTAAAAGTTTCATCATTCTTACAAATCTTTAGTCATATTATTAGTAATAAAACCAACTTAGATTTTTAAGGTATGTGTGTTTCTTTTGCTTAATGGTAATTTGTTTGGCAGTGAAATTGGATGGTAAAGGAGTATTTTATTTATTAGCCATTTCCATTTAATATCAACCAGGATGTGGAGAATTTTAGAAATTCTAATGTGATTTAATTTAATGGAGTTTTAAGAGTAAAAGAAAATGTTTAGTCTAGAGGTGACACACCGAAGGTACTCGTGCTGTAGTAGGCTGTTGATATCATGGAAAGCTCTAAAACATTTGCCATCATGGCTCTGTTTAGAAGATTGCTATTTGTCCAGAATAAAAGAGATTTTCCTTGGTTAAAGATATACAGAATATGTATGTGTCTACTTACATATTGTGTATTTGTACGTATCTTTCTAATGGTGATTTTTCCAGAATTTTTCTAACACTGGAAGCGTGATCTGTAGTAATGAATGCCAATAAATGTGCTTCCACAGGATGGCAGTGTGGTAGTATTTTCATGATGTAATAATGATTTATAACATTATTGGTGTGTATTTTCTTAGGGCTCAACACTTCATTGCTTTAATATTCTTGCTTAAATGCTAAGAAAAGTAGGTTAACATGGATGAGTGTAAAGTTGTTGTTGATGGGGATAGTTTGGCCAGGCTTTCCAGAGAATTCATAGGAAGTAGAATTGCTAGAGAATGATTTTTATATGGTTGTATTATTGAGACGTTCTGAGAGTTGTAGAGAGCAATATAGACCTTATCTTCTACCTTTTTCGTGCCCTTGTCAAGAGGAAATGAGATCTCTTGCCTCTTTGTTTCTGTAAAGGCACCCCCTCCCATACCAGTGCGATACATTTGCTCCATTGTATTATGGTTGTTTATGCCCCTAGTTTTACCATTTTGTGTAACCTTTGGAGGCTGAGTAGGATTGATCTTGCTAGAATTTATTTTCTTAACAATGCCTTGATTATATTAGATGCAAGTTAATATTTGAATGCATTTGTATAAAGAGGTAATTTAAAGCACATTTTTAGATGCTATGGTACAAAATCTGCAGAAAAACATGCTTTTATTTTGCAGCAGAGATTTTTTGGGGGGGTCGTGTTTATTTTATAAGAATTTAGTTTACCATTTCTATCTACTCAAGTAAATCCAGTTTCTTGTTTTCTGCATTTTAAAATGATTCATAAATGGGATTTAAATTGAGAGATTAACACATATGTTATTTTATAAATTCAAAAAGAAACGTGCTATTATTAAGCAGGGTAAATTTGTAGTATTTGAGTCTGATTGTCTGGCAAGCAACCCTAAACGTTTTTTACCTCCACACTGAAATGTACTCTGAGATAGGATACACACTCCCCTAAGTAAACATCTGTGGATTAGTGGTCCAGAGGTGATCCAGGTCCAGTTTCCTTACAAGGAAAATGCTTATTGTTGACTTACTGCAGAATCCAAACTTGTTCCTTTGGCACATGTAGGTAGGTATAAGTGAGGCTAATTGGGATAGAGGAGATTATTATCATAGTCCACTCATGTTCAGTATGTCTAGAAATGAACTTAAGCAAAAACGCCTACAGGGAATCTTCATCGATAGTTGCCAAACAAGTAATTGCTGACATTTTTACAGTGTCAAGCAAAGAATGGTGCCATTTGAAAAGAAAGAGAATATGAATGTAACTGCAAATGTGTGCTTTTGTTCACATTGTACTTTGTAGTGATTAATTCTGGAGAATGATTACAGGAAAATAGTGTAAAGTCTTGTACTGTTTCTTTAGTACAAAACAAACATAAGTGAGACCAACTTTATAATTGGTATGGGGTTTCTTCTAGGGAAATGAAAATACTTAGGACCAGAGAAAGGTAAAGTCCCTAAATGTTCACTGTAAAATGGCTCCGTTATATGACTTTCGTCTTAGAGTTTTTAAAAAGAGATTACTTTTTCATTTGTTTGCATCATTTATTCAGTCTAAATTCTGTGACACTATAGCATTCCATGATCATTTGTATTCATAAGGAAGAGAAATCCAACTTTAGATGTAATTTTTTAATGTTTTATATAAGTGGGTTTAACTATAATTTTAAAATACATAACGATACCACATTTTCTCAGGCCTAGATTTTTCTCGTTATGACTTTGTATGCTCAGTATTTGTCTAGGATTTCTCAGTTCCAGATTTTTAAAAGTCCTGTTGGACATGGAATCTTAGGTTATTGTTGTTTGGAAGGATGTCACAAAACTGGTTGAACTCATTCTGTATTCAGAAAACTGAGTGTTTGTGGTTTATACTGTTGTTTGATGTTCGATAATGACCTTGCCCACCCTCCTGTTCCTTTCTGGTTCTGCCTCTGTGATTCTACTTTTGTCAGAAATTCAACAAAAGACTACTTTGTAAAAGAAATTTATAGAATTAGAAGATTTCATCAGTCAAATTAGATATCAATTCAAATCATATGACAGAAATTTTCATTTCCTTAACTTGCCTTGCCTTTCAGCTTGAGTACTTTATAGAGGGTAATTTCATTCCAATAGTAATGTCTCTGGAAAGAACATTATTGGGTGGGTTACTTCTCCTGTCTCCTATATCTCTATTAGCTTGAAATCATTGGAAACTTCATTTGCATACTTAAATCCTTTCTGCTAAATTTGTGAGCTACTTCTTAGCTCTTAACACAATAGTCAACTCTTACCATACAGTTTAGGAGCCAGCATAACATATTAATAGTCCATAATTTTACTTT
Source organism: Fukomys damarensis (assembly GCF_012274545.1). NCBI lineage: Eukaryota > Metazoa > Chordata > Mammalia > Rodentia > Bathyergidae > Fukomys > Fukomys damarensis. The sequence goes on along the minus strand of NW_022900940.1, from coordinate 22,661,222 downwards.
CAGAAGTTTCTTTTAAGGCAGTTTTATTCTTTGTCATCTATTACGTTAAACGTATATGCCACGTGACATGTTATACAATGTATAGCATAAATAAATGAATTCTGTAGCTCTTTACTATTCCTGAACATACCTGTTTTTAATAGTTCATTTGGGAAAAGAATATTGAGTATGTATATAAAAGTGATATGTGAATGCAAAACAAATCTTTTACACAAATTGTAATTCACTCCCCAGTTTGCCTAAATGCTTTATTAAGATTGACATAAGCTAAGAATCCTATAGTATACTGTGCTAAGAGCAAGTAGTTTTCCTTTATTAGACTCTAAATTCAGTAACTGGTCTGTTTCATGGCTTGACTTTCTGTGTACTTAGTTCTTTAATCATAGAAAACTTGGTAAGCATACAATTGTAATTTTTAAGTATTATGCAAAGGGATACTTTATATTTTTTAAGTGATAGGATATTTATGATTTATAAAGTGGTTAATCACCTTTATCAAATTGATTATGTCAGGATTCTATAAATTCAGTTCGAACTTTTCCCAAAACAAGTAAATTATTTAGGGATTTAATGTTTTGATTATTTACTAGAAGAAATAAAATTTCTTGTTTCCTATTTTGTCTTTATAGCATATAGCACTTTCTACATTGTGGGTTTAATATTATCCATGCAGATACCTTTTGTGGGATTTCAGCCAATCAGAACAAGTGAACACATGGCAGCTGCAGGTATGAAAAAGAATATTTATTACTTTTTGTAAAGAATATAAATACATAATTGGTCAGTCTAAAGGAATAAAAGTATTTATTTTTAGTTTTCATCATCAAAGTAATATGAGTTGTAATTTTTTGGAGATCTGTAATTAAAACTTGAATCAAATTCTCAGTGAAATGTCCATGATTCATTGATCCATGACCCATAGGAAGTTCATGTGAATTTCATTTATAACATTTTATAAGTACTAAATTCAGGCTAAATATCCTTTATCTGAAACACTTGGGACCCAGAAGTGCTTCAGATTTCAAAGTCTTTTACATATTGGAATATTTTCATAAACTACTAATTGAACAGCCCTAATCAAAAAATCCAAAATGCTCCAAATCTGTAACTTTGAGTATCATATTAATGTTCAAAGAGTTTTGGATTTTGGATAAATTAGGGATACTCTACCTGTGTGCAGAGTATAACTTTGTCAGGGCCATTCATCCTGTTTACTATCAGTAGTACATAGTCATCTCATCCCTCCCAAAAAAGTTAAGATATATTACTTGTTATATGTCACTTTTAAATCTATAAAAAACTTACACTCTCAAATTGATGTTGTCAATTTACCAAGTAGTTTGAGATACAGAGAGATATATATTTACTTTTTAGTATGCAATAATGTATAGCACTGTCAAATATAATCACCTGTTTTTGTGCAGATGATTATTACATATCCTAAAATCTAAATTTTTTATATTAACCATTCTAAAATGGACTTTTAAAAATAACTCAAGATTAAATTTATTTTGAAATATCAATATTCCAGATGAGTTAGGGCTCTCATGTCCTCTTTGTGTAAAGTTTTTACATGTATGTTTTTGCATTTTGACAATTACTGATTAAGTACTACTTTAGTTTTGTTTATCTTAGTACTTGCCTTTATATTTACTAATTTCAGGTTCATGGCTGGGAGCTGAGAGACCAATTAAAAAGAACAATGTATAAATTTTATAAGACTGAGCCTTCCCAAATGAAAATAAAGAAACAAAATATTTTTAAGCTTATGTTTGATGAAGAGTGAACAGTCTTACAGAAGTATGATTAGACAAAAGGGAAATTATGTTTAATGGTAATAAGTTGGATAATTTAGCAAGTTCTGTTTGTTCCAATTTGTTTTGGCAAATCTTGTGTCTTCCTTTTTGCCTCTGGGTATAAGGAAGACTCCTTTGGAATGAGGATCTTAGGACCTGCTTGGTAGAAAGTTGAGAGAATTCTTTTTGTTACTTACTTTAGGATAGAACAGAGAGAAAGTCAGATAGATCTTCCTGTTTGTACTGTTTTCTCAACAAGATTTAGTCTTTTGGGATGGCTTGTCTTAAACCCCGACATTAAATAATTGTAATCTTATTTAAATGTGTAATTAAAGTCATATTCATCTTATCAGTTGTAAATAGTAACTGATTAGTAAATAGATTCTCCTGATTGAAGTCATTTGTTCCCTTTGGCAAAGAAATCGTAAGATTTTGTAATGGTGCTTTTTGATTACTTTTTCCACCTAGAAAACATGTTCCTAAAATACAGAGGAAAAGAATGTAATTTTTTTTTCCTCATTGAATTTATTGGTACATTTTAGGTATACAGTACAGTTTAATTATTGGGATCTTGTACCTTTACATGACAGGTCTTGGTTCTCATTTTTTCCCCTTACCCTGCCCTCCCTTCACCCCTCCTCCCCTCCCCCTTTACAAATACTTCATTTCCATTTTTCATTTTCTCATATTTTTTCCTTTTCCCTTATTAGCTTTCCCCTACCCTTCCCACTTTCCCTACACTTTTAGCCCCTTTCTTCCTATTTCACATTGTCCATTATATCATTAGGACCTTATGTACTATTATAGTTTATTCACACCAGAGAAACTATTCAGTATTTACACATGTGTGGCTTATTTATTTCACTTAGGAGTATATCCTCAATATGTATCCATTTTCCTATGAATGAATCTAATTTCTTGTTCTTTATGGCTGAGTAATACTCCATTTTATAGAAAAACCACTTCTTCTTTATCCAGCTTCTAAATGATGGGCAAATGGGCTATTTCCAAGTTTTAGCTATTACAAACTGTGCCGCTATAAACATAGATGTGCATATATCACTGTGATAAGATTCTTTTAATTCTTTTGGAAAGATACCCAGCAGAGGTCACCTTAATAAAGGCTATCTATGAAAAGCCAACAGCCAACAAATTAAATTGCCAAAAACTGAAAACTTCCATGTTAAAATCAGGAACAAGACAAGGATGCCCACTATCACCACTCCTCTTTGATATAGTTCTGGAAACATTAGCCACAGCAATTAGACAAGAGAAAGAAATTAAAGCAATAAAAATAGGAAAGGAAGAAGTTAAACAGTCATTATTTGCTGCTGATATGATACTCTACATTGAAGACCCAAAAGCTCCACCAAAAGACTTCTAGACTTAATTGACACTTTTAGCAGATTAGCTGGATACAAGGTCAACACCCAAAAATCAATAGTCTTCTTGTACAAAAATAACAGACTTGGGCTGGGAATTTAGCTCAGTGGTTTCGTGGCCTGCCTCACAAGTGCAGGGACCCGAGTTTGATCCCCGGTACCACCAAAAAAAAAACAAAAAAACAAAAAAAAACAGACTCCCTGAGAGAGAAATTAGGGAAACAATTCCTTTCACAAGAGCATCCAAAAAAATGAAGTATCTATGAATCAATCTACATTGAAAGCTACAGAAAAAAGATCGAAGAGGATATAAGAAAATGGAAAAATATCCCGTGCTCCTGGGTAGGAAGAATCAACATAGTGAAAATGGCCATAGTGCAATGCCAATTGAAATTCCAACACTATTTTTCACAGATCTAGAAAAAAAGAATCCAAAAATTCATTTGGAACCATAAGAGACCTAGAATAGCAAAAGCCATCCTACGCAACACAGACATGGTAGCAGGTATAACAATTCCCAACTTGAAACTATACTACAAAGCCACTGTAAAAACAGCATGGTACTGGCAAAGAAACAGATCTGAGGATCAGTGGAACAGACTGGAAGACACAAGAATGTAATTTTTAAAATAGGCTTCATTAATTCAAATTCAAATTTTCTTGCCTAGTATATCTATGGGGAGTCTGAATATTTTAGCAAAAAATTTATAATAAGATTTCTTTGGGTATATTAACTGGTTGGTTGACTTGTCATTTGACAGAAGGAAAGTTAGATGAAATGACTAGTCTGATGTGAATGACACTGGGTATTCCAAGAAACTTGTGAAATTTTTAAAATTCAAATGATATGGTAAAGTGCTTTGTTGATCATTAATATGACCTTTTTTTTAAAATTAGGTGTTTTTGCATTGCTGCAAGCTTATGCTTTTTTGCAGTATCTGAGAGACCGATTAACAAAACAAGAATTCCAGACTCTCTTCTTTTTGGGTGTGTCACTAGCTGCAGGTGCTGTGTTCCTTAGTGTCATCTATTTGACTTATACAGGTAGGTGCCATCACGTGTAAATATGCATCTTATCTCTAAATTATTCAAAGAGGCAATTCTTTCACATATTTTTACAAGTTTCATTTATCCTAAGAGGGCAAATACTGTGGTTGAATTATATAGTAATAGTACTAAAATAATAAAGCTTTTTAACATCTGAGTAGCATTAATACAAATTGTGACTTTTTTGTTTTTGGTAGGGGGATTAAACTCAGGACCTTAAGCTTGTGAGGCAGGCAGTGGAATCACTGAGCTAAATCCCCGGCCCTATGACTTTTTTTTAAAAGTAACTTCATTTTGTTGCTTCAGGTTCTGATAATTTCACAAGCATTCTTTCGCTGGCAGAATAGGTCCAAACTCTTTAAAAATATAGAGTGTCTAGTGATAAATCTACTGTGTGTTCATCCACATTCTTTCCATCTTAGTTTTTAAACAATCAAAATGAATTTCAATTTTCTTCTGGATTCTAAAATATTCTCTAAACCTGACTTCAACCCTTACCAACAAATCATATTCTTTCCAAAGGTTTCTGTCAAATTAATGTATCATCCTTGTCTCATAAACTCATGAAGAACTGCTAGGAGTAAAAATCATAAGTATTCAAAATCACCTATGTAACTTTTCAGATGGGATTTGGAATGCTGTATTTAAAAATATTTTTTTAGTGTTTAATGTCTTGACCTTCTTTTACTAGTTACCAAGATGCTTAAAAAGTAATTGGGAAACTTCCTATAATTTTATCTGGCTGGCTACTTGTGTTATTTTTTCTGGAAACAAGTTCTCCATGAATTAATGTTTTTATCTGACCACTACCTTATTTTATCTGATTGCCAACTATGAAATATTTTGGCATCTATAAAATTATAACACTTTGAACATTAGTTTAAATTAGCCCATACTTAACAATAAAATAATTTAAAATTTATAAAATAATTTAAAAGGCAGATAATTTCTTCTGCGTTTTTCCTTCCAAGGTTACATTGCACCATGGAGTGGCAGATTTTATTCATTATGGGACACTGGGTAAGTGCAGATGTGTTATTTTAGCCTCATAAAATACCCCTTTGTTTCTTCTGTTATGATGTCAGTGTTTCAGTCAGCACTTGAGCATCATTAAGTATGTAGAATATCCTAGTTCATTAGATACTGAATCTCTTGTATTTTACCTTTGTTAGTATCTGTTTTGAATGAACCTTTAGAATGAAATATGAGTTTTGTATTTGTTTTGCATAGCCAACTTCTTAATTTTGTATGTTTAAAACATTTTAATAACTTTTGTGCAATTTAAAGAGTAAAGATTAAGGGGTTTTTGTTTGTTTTTTGCTTGTTTTACTAATTACATAAAAGATTCACTTTTACTATTTAAGTTTTAATGTTTAAGGACAGGTGTTATGTTATAAATCCACATGCCCATAGATGATAAGAAATTTTAACTTTTTTCTACTGCCATATAAGCTTTTTGTTTCTTATCATTAAAATATCTGGTGCATTTTTTAGAGAGTTTCTATTTAAAGTGAATGAAAAGTTTTAATTTTGGATTAGACAACTAGTTCAGTAAAACTTTGCTTTCCTAGACATAAGAAAATACATGTTATTCCCATCCATTTCCTGCTCTGTTCTATCCGTTCCTTTCTAGGTGACTCAGTAAAAACCCACAATTATTGAATGAGCATCTCTTCTGGTGTGATACCAAAAGGGCTCATGTCCAGGTCTAATTATAAGTAAATTATGTAGGAATGACTGAAGCAAACATACATTAAGAGTTCAGCCTGTGGCTCACTAGAGGATCTGAGTTAGAGTTATTCTGATTAGGCTACATATTAGGTTAACTTGTTAGCTATACTTATTCTTGCTTTCTCAACTTTCTGAACTTTGACTACTTTGGAATCTCAGGGTGTTTCAGGAATTTCCATTTCCCTCACTTGCCTCCATGTCAGCTTCTTGTCATGTCAGCAGGGCATTGTGGCACTATTATGTCTTATAGGGTGAGGTGTTTTCAGCTGCCAGTAAAGTCTAAAAGATAGTGAAACTCATTGATGCAAATTGGGAGGTGAAGATTAACGACAGAACAAATTCCTATTTGAACAAAGATTTTTGTTACAGAAAGCAGAGCCAACAATTTTATGACTAGTCCTTGATAAGTGTCTTAATTTTACAGATGGCATTATTATTAGTTTTAGTTTTACCAAAGTGGACCAAACATTCATTTCCATTATATCTGGTTAAATTAGGATATATGTTTAAACAAGAAGAGGTGGGAGTAGGAATCATATCTACAATCAAAGAACATTTCTTCCTCTAAAAGGAACTCCTGTTATCATTCAATTGTAAATAATATTAAACTTTTTTAATATCAGGTATGCAAAAATACACATTCCAATTATTGCATCAGTGTCTGAGCATCAACCTACGACTTGGGTGTCTTTCTTCTTTGATCTACATATTCTTGTATGTACCTTCCCAGCAGGCCTATGGTTCTGCATCAAAAATATCAACGATGAAAGAGTATTTGGTAAGAGGGACTTTTTAATGAATACTTTGATTGTGAACATTTGTTTCTCGTTCTGAGATTATAACTTTAATTTTTTTCTTGACTGTAAATATTCAAGATAAGCACCCCTCCATTATTAGGTATTTAGTCAAGGAAAATAATTGAATTTTCTTTATATTCTAGTAACTTTTAATTTGAAGCTAGTATATAAATTTTACACTCATGAGAGGTTTCTGAGAGGTTAATGTAATCAGTATAGTCTATGGTTGAGATTTGAAAACTGTGTTTGTTAACATAATTTTGACTTCATTTTCCAAATTAAGATGTAATTAGGAAAAGATTTTCAAGGGAATCTTATGTCCCAGTTTCAGAGCAAAGTATATTTTATAATGAAATAAGGATTACCTCTGAAAAAACACCCTGTCCATTAATACATTTGTGTGTGCTCCCAACTAGCAAGAAGAAAAATACAAATATTTAAAAGCCAAGGGTTTACAGGACTTTATTTCTATAACATTCAAAAATAAGGAAAACTAAAGTAGTGCTTTATAAGTCCAAATAGTGATAACCTTTTTTATAGGGGAAGGGGCAGTTATTTACTGACAAGAAGCATGAGAAGGGACAGAAGTACATGTCTTGATCATGGGTGGTAATTACATAGGGGCCATGTATATATATAATTAATTGAACTGTATACTTAACAGGATGGTATAATTATATTTTAGTCAGGAAAAAATTTTAAGGTTCAGGTGATAGAAAAATTCTAATGACTTAATGGCTTTGTAAAGTTTATAGCCTTCAATCAGAAATGTTAGAGCCTTTTTCTGTAGTTATTAGTACATTATTTAGAAGGCTATGATTAATGGAAATTTGTTTCAAATTTTTGAATAAGATTTTTGACAGTGACTTTACAGGTTATTCCATTGAATAATAACAATGTTACTCTCATCCTGTTTTTTCTTTAAGTAGGCTTTATACTAAATATTGGCACTGACTTAATGATTGCATATATTTTCATGTGTCATCTATGGATTTTATAACATATAATGCCATTGACTAATAACTAAGTCTAATTCCCCATAACTAAAATTAAATGTGAGTCATATTTCCCTAATTATTGGTGTGTAATTTTTATTTAGTCAGCAGTATTTATAATTTCTAAATACAACTATTAATCAGTTTGTCAGTATTAATAATTTAGAAAAGACAGATCTTTTGTGAGACATTTGTCTATTTTTAGATTTGTTTTATACTGTGCTATTAAATGTCTAGTTCAGTTTCCTTCAGTTTTCCCTAGAGTATTATAAGAAAACTTGTCTTTGCAGTTGCTCTGTATGCAATCAGTGCTGTCTACTTTGCTGGAGTGATGGTGCGGCTGATGTTGACTTTGACTCCAGTCGTCTGTATGCTGTCTGCAATTGCCTTCTCAAATGTTTTTGAGCACTATTTGGGAGATGACATGAAAAGGGAAAATCCACCTGTGGAGGATAGCAGTGATGAGGATGATAAAAGAAATCCCGGAAATTTGTATGATAAGGTGGGAAATCTAAATTAAGGTCTTTAATAATATTACATGTTTTAAAAACTTTTTTTTTTTTTCCACCACAGTAAGAACTGTGCATATTAAGAAATGTGATTGAAACAAGCTGTGATGTTTAGGGGTCTTTTAGCTTAGAGTAAGAAATAAAAGACAAAAGAATTCTCACTTGTTCTCACTTGCCAATACTTGTTAACCTAAATACTTAAGGCTTGTTTCTATTCTTCATTTTTGCAAACAAAAATTTGGTAAATTACAAAAGATTTTAAACCATGTGGACAAGTGCTTGTCCTTAAGATCCAAATTCATTATAAAATTTTTTTCCCCCTCCCTGTACTGAGGATTGAAACAAGAACTCTGAGCATGCTAGGCAAGTATTTTACCACTAAGCTACATCCCCAGTGCTTTTTTATTTTTGAGGTAGGATCTCACTAATTGCTGGCCTCAAATTTGCAGTCCTCTTGCCTCCCAAGAAGCTGGACTTACAGGTAGGTATGTGCCACTATGCCTGGATCACTGTAAACTCTTTAAGTGATAATCTGAATAATGTTTGAAAATGATACTTGATTTTTTTTTTAATAGCTTCCAGTTTGTGAATAAGTAGCTCACAACAGGCCAGTGTAGCACAATTCATTTTTAACCTATAGACTCTCAAGTAAAAGAGCAGGATCATAATTTAGTGCAAGTGTGAGAAAGACTTCTAAGAGTTAACTTTGCTATTTTAATATTGACTAGGTTTTTAAATAATAAGCAGTGAAATCTCACAGTGTAGGGAAATTAACTGATATTCTTTCCTTACTGTGTGATCAATACAGTTCATAAAGATTTTTGTTAATAAAACACATATCCACTTTTGTGTTTGTAGTTTTTATATTTTGTTTTTGTATTGTGATTTTTTTTTTTTTTTTGATCGACATTGTAGGTTTGTAACTATTCTCTTCTGGGTTTTGGAGGGATTTTATTGTATGTATGTATTGTAAGTATATTAATGTGTTTTTTGTATTTTTAAAATAATCTTAGTTTAATAAGTCTCTCTGTTGTGTAACTCCAGTTTTTTTCCCCATACTAAAGTCTTACATAGTCTGTTACAGCTGGACATTGCCAATTTCAGGATGTAGAATTGAGACTTAATAAGGATTTACGTATTAGATTTTATACTGTGATAAATGAGGTCATTGCATTATCTTCTTTGTTATTTAAGATACAAGGATGTTATTTAAGATACAAGGAAAACTGGGTTTAAAAGTAGCTTCTTCCTGGAGATTTGCTCTCAGAGCAGTTTCTGGATTGGATATATTCTGAGGAAACTTTCTGATTCCCATTTGACTGTAGAGTCTGTTTTTTAATTCTAGAAATTTTTCATTTCCCTCAGTACCTGATAGTAGCATATATTTTGAGTCAGAACTGAATGTATATTTAATGTCCTCCCCACTCTTTCTGGTGAGTGTCATGGTGAGCATGTCTCAGCAGTCTTTGTCCCTGCAGGCTGGCAAGGTACGGAAGCATGTGGCAGAGCAAGAAAAGCCAGAGGAGGGGCTGGGCCCCAACATCAAGAGCATTGTCACCATGCTCATGCTCATGTTGTTGATGATGTTTGCTGTGCACTGTACGTGGGTCACTAGCAATGCCTACTCCAGCCCCAGTGTGGTCCTGGCCTCCTACAACCATGACGGGTGAGGACACAGCATAGCTACACATTTTATATTCGCTCCCACCATCCCCTCTTTTCCTCTCCTCTGTTGGGGGGACATGATAGGCAAATGCTCAACCACCGAACTATCACCGCCCCCAATCCATAAATCTGTATTGATACATGTGGCCCCTCTCCCACCTTTGGTGGGATGAATAGTAAGCATTGTATTTCATGCTGCTTTCCATAATATTTTACATAAATAATCATATACACTTTTATCAAAGCATGCTTATTGAACATACATCATCGACACCTTTATGAAATGTTTTGGAAATACAAATAATTGACCACATCCTAAGCCTATTGAACCAGAAACCTGGGTGCGGGACTCAGCGGTCTGTATTTTAACAGACCTGTGTGATTCTTTGGAGCTAAAATTTAATAGCTTGTTTATATATCATCTTGTTCTCCCCCTTCTCTTCACATAGGAGCTTAGTAGATGGGCAGACTATTTATTAATTAGGTCCTACTCCAGAACACTGCTGGATCAGCGTCTGCTTTTATACAAGATATGTAGGTGACTTGTCTACATATTAGTTTGAGAAGCACTTGTCTAGCTCTTCTCCTTTTTGTGTTTTCTTTGGGTTCAGTACCTCGAGATTTTAAGTTACCCTCTTCATATTTACAAGATTTCATTTAGAAGAATACTATGATTCTTTTCAGCACCAGGAACATCTTAGATGATTTTAGAGAAGCCTACTTTTGGCTAAGGCAAAATACAGATGAACATGCCCGAGTGATGTCATGGTGGGATTATGGCTATCAGATAGCTGGAATGGCTAATAGAACTACATTGGTGGATAATAACACCTGGAATAATAGCCACATAGCCCTGGTAAGGATTTGTGTTTTGTTTTGTTTTGTTTTTTTAAATCAAAAATAAATCTTTACTACTTAACAATTAGACTTCACATATGATTAAATAGGAAAATGTGAATTCTCAAAATACTACTTTGCAAATGTATTCAATAAAGTGACTTCAGACATGCTTACTTTGTTTTTAAGAATGATGTTTGTATAAATATCACTCAAATGTACACTGATTATACTGGTAGATTTTGTTATATGTTTCACTTACTGGAGATTTAGGCAGTCTAAAGCTTTTTAAATGGCATTTTCATTATAAGAAAAATTATTTGCAAATATTTAGCAACTGCACTGTATTTTATGGCTCTGTAAATCACACTCATTTAGTCTACTAAAAGACTTAATTTACATAAATTAAGATAATCACTTCTCCTTAGTTAAAAGATTTTTGAATTTAACTAAATTAATTCTGTTTGTATTTGTAGCATAGCTAATCATCAGATGTATATGCTTGGCCAGAAGTATAAAATCACTGGCCAGCCCTGTGGTTTGTAAGAAATTGTCTCTTAAAGTTTCCTTACTTTCATTTTTAAATGTTAATTTCATGGAACTTAAGTATTAACAAAATAGTATAACATGTATTACAATTTTGACATTTCTACTGTAAGTTGCTTATAGTATTTGAGATATTTATAAATTTAAAATGTTTTGAATTCATAGAAAATCACTTCTATAAAAATATTCTTTGTCAGTGAATCTTTCATTGAGATGAATTCCATCTTGCAGTAAAATTGAACATTCCCTTTTATACTGTAGGTGGGAAAAGCCATGTCTTCTAATGAAACAGCGGCCTATAAAATCATGAGGACTCTAGATGTAGACTATGTTTTAGTTATTTTTGGAGGAGTTATTGGCTATTCTGGTGATGATATCAACAAATTTCTCTGGATGGTTAGGATAGCTGAAGGGGAACATCCAAAAGACATTCGGGTAAGAAACTAGATAATCTTAGGTGTATAAAAGACAGTTCACAGTATTCAAATAATTCTCTTATCTTGCAAATTCTGTTGTATTTGTTTTCATCGTTCTATCTTCCGGATTAGTCCTTTACTTGGACTTTACTATTTATTAAAGCTACTAGAAGCATTTCCTAGGTTTGAAACTTAAGAAACTCATGCATGATATGGTCATTTGCTACATAAATACTTTTAGATCAGATCACTATATGATACTAATATGCTGTGTAGTCTAAATAATAGGATATTTCATTTAGATTTGTGTAAGTGCATTCTATAATGTTCCCATGAAAAACTTTTTGGCAGGTACTCATGCTTGTGCTTCCATTCTACCCTGTGATGCAGTCTTTTGCCGTGACTTCTTGATTCTATGTCTGTACAGCCTCTTCAACCTTTTCTTTCCATTCCATGGCTTCTAACCCTGAACTGAACCATAACCGTGAAAAAAAGACAATAACCTTGAATTGTTGTCTTGTTTGTTCTCCCAGTGTAGTTTTAAATTGAACATGTTGTTTTCTGGATTTAAAAAGATTATGGGAAGAGGGCCTGAAACCAGACAGATATGAATCAGAGCTAAAAGTCCATCAATTTTGTGCTATGGGCAGGTTAACTGAGGTCAGTCAACATAAATCCTTTTAAGCACTAGGTCTTGTTCTTATATGTAGAATTATATTGGTAGCCAAGGTAAGACTGGGTCATCATTATGGACATGTCAACAATAATTCATTTTTAGTGCTGCTTTGAAAATTTGTAGTAATTTTAATAGGCATAGCCTTGTCTGAGGGGCCAGCACAAAGTAGGCAATTTGTTGGTGAAGCATTGGTACAAAGTCCAAACTCCTTACCCTAGAATATAAGCTTCTTTTTCTCTTTTCTTTAAGTTAATTGGTGCATTGTAGGTATACAATATGATGACATTCCTTAGTGGGAATTTGTACCTTTACATGATATATCTTGGCTCTTACTATTTTCCCCATTCTCCTGCTCTCTCTTCCACCTCTCTATCCTTCCCTATTTACAAAGACTTTGTTTCGATTTTTTTCCTTTTCATATTTATTCCTTTGCCCTACACCTCCCATTTCCCCTTCCCTTTTGGACTTTTTCTTCCTATTATGCATTTTGATCCTTATTTATACTTTCAGTTTCTCACACCAGAGAAACTATTTGGTATTCACACGTGTGTCATATTTATTTCACTTAAAGAGTGTGGCCTCAGTGTGCATCCATTTAGCTATCAATGTCTCTAGTCTCTCATTCTTTATGGCTGAGTAGTACTCCATTTATAAAAGAGCCACATCTTTGGTCCAGTATCCAGTTGATGGACAGTTGGGCTGTTTCCAAGTTTTAGCTGTTACAAACTGTGCCACTATAAACATGGTGCTATAGTATGATTTTCTCAATTCTTTTGGGAAAATACCCAGCAGGGGAGTAGCTGGGTCAGATGGGACTTTTAATCCTAGTTTGTTGAGGTATCTCCATACCGATTTCCACAATGGTTACATCAGTCTACATTCCCACCAACAATGGAGTGGGGAAGGTTGCCTTTTTCCCCACAGCCCTGCCAGCAAAGGAGCCAAAGACCCTCAGTGGAGGAAAGATCACCTCTTTAATAAATGGTGGTGGAAAAACTGGGTTTCATCTTGCAAAAGATTAAAACTAGACCTGTATCTCTCACAATGCAATAAACTAAAATTGAAATGGATCAAAGATTAAATATCAAATCAGAAACAATCGTCTGGAAGAGAAGTTAGGTAGAACTTTTGAAGACATTGTTGTAGGATAAGATTTCCTGAACAAAATCTTTGTCTCACATGAATCAACAATCTCATCTTACTAAAAAGCTTCTGGGGGCCGGGGATTTACCTCAGTGGTTCCACCGCCTGCCTGGCAAGCACAAGGACCCGAGTTTGTACCCAAATAAATAAATAAATAGCTTCTGTACAGCAAGAGAAACCACCAGCTATCCCTCAGACAAAGGTCTATCTAAAATATATAAAGAATTTTAAAAAATCAGACCTCCCAAATTTAACAACCCAATCCAAAACTGGGCATCTCATTTTCCTTTGCTGGTTTAGATTCTGCCAATCTATTCTGTCCCCAGAAACTTACCTATGGTTTCTTTTCTTTATCTGACATATGCTTTTACTGTTCCCTTTCTTGAAATACCTTCCACATACTTGTCATCTCTCCTGAAGCCCTTTTTTGGTGCATCATGTCCATACTTATCATAACTCTCACATACCTGTTTGGTAGCTAGATTGATTGTATCTTGTCTCTCCCTCTCAATTGTGAGTTCCTGGAAGATGGGTATCCAGAATTGTGCTGTACATGAGAAAGGCATAAAAGTTGAAAAGATTTGCAAGCGAAACAAAAGAATCATTTGAGGAGATTATATATGCACGTATGTCATGTGACGAGGCTAAAGCAGCAGATTTCTTGGTCAGATATAAATGCTGTAATATTTCCCTTACCGTGATGAATGAGCATTAGTTTCTTATATTAACTGGATCTACTAAAACATAAATCTCCCAATATGTGATTTCCATTTGAGGATTTGCTTTAGTAGTGTTAAAATTGTGACATGGGATAGACTTTCCAAATACATGCTTTGAACCCTAATATATATAGAAAGCCTAAATCTGTGCTTTTAAAATTCTTCATGTTTAAGCTTCATTTTTAAGTGACTAGATGATAAATTTACGTGGTTCAAAAACAGTTTAAAAGTTAAAGTTTACCCTCCATAAAAAAGTTAATGACAATATTTTATATACTTATAAATTGCTGAGAGTAGATTTTTCAATATTCTCACCATAATAATAATAGGTCAGTTTAGCTATTCAGCAACATCTACATATTTTACATCATTTGTACACCAAAATTTATACAATTTTGTCGACTTAAAAAAGATTGAAAGTTCCTAGTAATCACTGTTATTTTTTGTGATTCTTAGTCAAGCAGGTAACTAGGAGTAAGGTATACACTCTGTTTACTTCATAATTTGTCTCAGGAGTCTTCCCATGTCAGACTCGGGAGCCCTTCTTCATCCTTTGCTTAATATTTGTATATTTTATTTATTTACCTATTTTTATTGATTTATGTGATTTCCAATTCTTTAGTTTCGAAGAGTGGTGCAGGTTTCTATATTCATTAAAGTTCCTAAACAAGAAGTTTCTGAATACAAAATTTTTGCTTGTATAAGTTACTTTGTAAATTAACCAATGGAAAATAGTACTACATACCATTAATAAGTTTTCTAAACAATCCTATACAATGAAAGGAACTGATTTTAGAATTAATACTGAAAAATTTAGGAGAAAGCTGGAGTGGTGATGAAGATAAGAACTGGTCCTAACTGGTATTGAACAATGGTATTGATACCATTCTTTTTACATTACTAAGACCTTATTTAAAACTGATGGAATTAATTTTGGGGGTGAGGGATTTAAATGAATATAGCTTTATGAAGATACCTCAAAATCTGGTTCTTAAGGGGAAATAAAAGAAAACCTGTAACTTTGGATTTGTTAAGTTGAAGCTGACATAGAAACTTCTGATTTCTTTCTTATAGGAAAGTGACTATTTCACCCCACAGGGAGAATTTCGCGTAGACAAAGCAGGATCCCCTACTTTGTTGAATTGCCTTATGTATAAAATGTCCTATTACAGATTTGGAGAAATGCAGGTTAGTTAAAAATCAGCTTTTCTATAATCTTTCTCAAAAAATCTTTTGCCTCTAGAAAATGTTTTTATTGTGCTTTATATAAAGAAAATTTTGCTTATCTAAAGATCTTTTTTTCCATTAATTTAGATTTCTGAAATTTCTCTGAAAAATTAGAAAAAGTTTTTTAGATCAAGGACTTCTTTCCAAAATATTTTTTAATACTGTCTCACATTCAGCCTTTGCTTGCCGTCATCCTACCTTTTGACTTTAAGCTTTTGGAAGGCATTTTTCTCCAGGAAGAGAGGTCTCCCAGCTAGGAAACTGTGATCTTAGGTAGGTCACTTTGCTGTCTGGTGGGGGAAAACCTCAGATAAATTATATATGTTCACTTTATTTTACTTCTCCATTATCATAGATGGCCAGAAATAAGTCATAGTTTCCTAATTCATTAGAATGATGTGGAACAAACTCTTAAGGACTACAAAATTAGTGAATATACAAGTTGACATTGTGATTTAAAAAAAAAAAAAAAGGAGCAGTGGACATTATGTCATAATATCTGTGTTTTAGATCAAGCTGTCATGTCTTGTAACCCGCAAACTAGTTGTTTCCTCCCTAGACTCTTGGCTTCTTTCTTTTTTGTAAATAATGGCAGTTCGACGGATGACTAGATTTTGAGGGAAACCAGAATGTCACCCTAGAATATGCTTCTGTGACAAAAATAATTTTTGAGCTAAAAGCAATTAAACAGCAAATTAAGGATATTCTTTCCTTATCCAATCCCTTCTCTTCGTAAAGGCACAAATTACATCCTCTTTTACTACAGAAAACTCTAGATTGTCAGCCCAAAGAAGGCACCAGGGGAATCTGCAAACAAACCTTATTACTGTATTATTTTCTCCTGTATTTTTACCTTCTCATACTTTCCCACCTTAGAAACCTAAAGCCACTTGCCATTTCTTCTCAAACTTACTGTTATTTGTTGAACATGGTATATAATAAGCCAGTGCTCTAAGGCATTGCTTTGAGTTACTGTTCACTGATATTTTTCCTGTATTAATGTGTGCTATTTGTGTTAATAAACTTTTCTCTTGTTAAGATATCCTTTGGTACGGCATTTCATCCCAACTAAGAATTCATAAGAGAATTCAAGTTTTTCTATTTTTAAAATTTTATAGTTCTTAGATTCTAAGATATACTACAAAGTTAGTACCTTCATACTGAGATCTCAGTGAAAATTCCATATTGATTTCTGGTGAAGTAGATACCCTAAAAAGCAGAGGAAAATTTTGTTTAATCTTACACTGTCACTGGGGATCAGAGTAAGTCTCCAGGCTGAGATTTGTTTGGGCCTCAATTTATGAAACAAATTTTATCTTTTTGTAAGATACAAGCATGGGTGAAATAGGCTAGACCACTGTTTTCAGAAAAGTTCCTGCACACTGTTTGCCCGCTGATTGCGTTGTTTCAAAATAGATTTACAGTTATTTGCTTCATCTTTATCCACTTGGAACCACAGCAGGTGGCTTTAAAGACAGAAAACTCTCGAGACTGATAATCTAGATTAAAGTTTTTGTTTCTTTCAAAGGCCATTGTCTAGTCTCTAAATTCATGCCAAGAAAGAAGTACCTAGCCATAATAGCTACTTAATACTTTTTCTGTGGAAGATGATTAGTTTTCTCTGTTCACTAATGATTATATTGAAGAACACCCCTTTCCTTAAGTTTATTCATGGTTTTGATGCCTGCGGTACTCAAGAATGATATATAGTTTAAAGTAGATAAGCAAGAACAAATTATTCACCATTGGGAATTGATTTGTTTTTATAAGTTGCCTTCACCTGTGTTAGTTTTGTGTTTTTACATAAATATACTGTACTCTGAGGGGAAAAAAATGTCTCAGTCTCCTCTCCACAGTTCCTCAAATTCTTCATAAATCCTCCACAGTTTGGCTTGCTTGTCCTCCTTTGTAGTTCCCACTTTCAGGATGTAGTAACATTGCTACAGGTGCACTGTGGATAAGATAGTCATTGTGCTAGCGGAAGATACAGATAATTTTTAAAATGAATAAAAATGCTAGTGATATGTGCTGTATAGAGGAAAAGAACAGGGTTCTGTTAAGGAAAAATAAAAACTTATCAACTACCAGTCTAAAAAATATTTCTCCTAAGAGGTGATATTTAGCTGAACCCTAAGAATAAAAAGCCACAGTGCAAAAGAACTGAATCCCTGCTGTATCAGGCAAAGAAAATGTAGTTGTAAAGCAGAAAAAAAACCCACCTTCCCTGTGTTATCTCTATATACCTGTAAAAAGTTTTGATGGATTTCATCTTAATATAATGGGTTTTTAATGCCTATAGGCTGCCTGACCACACTTAAGAGTCCTGTGAAATTGTTACTCAGATGCATTTGTTTGTTTGTTTGTTTGTTTGTTTATTGGTACTGGGAATTGAATCAATGCATTTATTTTCTTTTTCTAATTTCTTCCTGTGTAGTTAGCTGTATGTGAGAACTGATAGAATACATGACTCAGTTCTGTTCTTAATTTTAAAAGGAGGGAGTTTGACTCTAATGAAACATTTACTGCTTTCTGACATATAATGTTTTCCAGTATGATTAACATCTAATATTGATGTTATTTTTGCAGCTGGATTTTCGTACTCCCCCCGGATTTGACCGAACACGTAATGCTGAAATTGGAAATAAGGACATTAAATTCAAGCATTTGGAGGAAGCCTTTACATCGGAACATTGGCTTGTTAGGATATATAAAGTGAAAGCACCTGATAACAGAGAGACGTTAGATCACAAACCACGAGTCACCAACATTTTCCCAAAACAGAAGTATTTGTCAAAAAAGGTGAGTGCCAAGTGAAGTCATTTCTACAAGAGGGTAATTCAGGGTGGTTGGCTTGTATGAGAAAGAATTATTGAAATTGCTAATGAATGCTCTTTTTCCAGACAAGACTGACAAATATATAAAGTAAATGTCCGGCTAACCTAGGAGAATTATTTTCAAACTGAGCACTTTGGCTATCTCTAACAGTAGCTTTTTTTAAGATAGCATGGTGGTTATCTGAATGCCAAGTTAAGATATTTCTAAAGGCATTCTGGCTTCAGTTTGTGCCACTCACATTAGTAAGATTTATTTGTAAATGTATCTGACCATCATTTTCCAAACTTATGTAAAAGTAAAAATGCCAAGTGCTTCATGGAATTGTGATTAGTTCCTCATATTTTGGTCAAAGCAAATATATATTGAATCTCCATGTTCCATTTGTAGTATGATGTTACTATATCATTCATTGAATAAGGCTTTACTTTGGTGAGTCCTGAAGCATCTGTCTTAAGATAATTATTTTCAAGGTAATTATTATGCAAAGATTATAAGCAGAAATTGAGACTGTGGCAGTCGCTTCTAATAAATATTTAATGAAATGAAGTATTTTATTGGGCCCATTATTGATTATTTAAAACAAATAGATCTCTGATCTTTGCTGTAAAAGAGTACTACAAATAAGTATTTGTGAAGGTTGCCCAGCTATGGAAAATGGGAAATAGTGAGCTGTCAAGTAAAATATTAAGGTGGTATTATAAGGTACTATTCTTGTAATACTGTTTATTATTAAACTGATTATCAGTCTTAATTTTTAAAAAGGCACTTAGATTCCATACCTCAGATAAGGTGTTTTAAACCATTAAGAAAACTGTCTTATCCCTTTGTTACTTAAAATATACACCAAATATATTCAGAATATAGAATATTTCAGTGTATACTATAAAAATCCTGAATATTGGCTGTATATTTAAATATAAATTTTTTATGTGACTGCTTTCTTTGCCAGATATAAATTACCATATTTCAACTAATATATTTAAAGTTGTCACATAGTGCTGACACTCAGATTAGTCATATTAAATTCACTTTCCAGTCTTTAGCTCAGATGATAAGTCAAATGATTTGGCTTCTTATAGGTATTAGGAGAAACTGATGAGTCATACAATATAGAAGTCAAAGCAAATGCTGCTAGTCTAAAAGTTGTCCAACCCTAGTTAATGTTTTTTTAAAGAGGGCTGTTGAACTTGATATCTGATGACAGAAATTCCAAAGAAATTCCAAGTACATTTTCTTACTGGCCTCTTTAGTCTTCTGTCCATCATTCCCCCCAAAGTAAGGAAGTGTTAATGGATAAATAAAAATCTCTTGTGTACTCAGCGACACATATTCTAGTAGTCAGAAACATGGATTTTGAATTTGTGTTCCATGGCTTTATATTGTTTTTATTCTAACACTGTAGAGCAATGATGGCGAACCTTTTAGAGATTGAGTGCCAAAACTGCAACCCAAAACCACTTATTAATTGTAAAATGCCAACACTGCAATTAAATGTGAATATTGAAGTTTTAGTTTAGGAAAAAAAAAAAAAAAAACTGTTATTTGATACTAGGCTGCTGGGGCAACTTGGCTTGCACCCTGATGTAGAGGGCTCTTTGTGACCCTTGTCACAGGAATGTCATAGGTTCTCCCTCATTGTTGGAGAGGATGATTTCTGTTTACTTTTCTCTCCCTGATCTGGTTTCGACTTTGGGGTAGGTGGAGGGTTTCAGGGGTCTAGAAATTGTAGTCCAGAGCTGCAAAAACTGTGGCATGGCTCACTGTCAGTAGTAGGGGAAAAACATCCTGAGGGCTGGGTTGTATATATGCATAATAGTGGGGTACATTATAAGATCTCATAGAACAAGCTTCATGTTAGACATCTAGATTATGATAACAGAGGAACCAAATTCTTAACCTCATTTGTTTTTAAAAGTATGCTATCCCGTGCTCATTTCAGCAGCACATATACAAAATAAATAAATAAATAAATAAAACAAAAAAAAAAACAAAGCTTTTTACATTCACCTTAGTAAGTTGATTTGATAACATATTATGTGCTTAACAAGTTAATTGTAGCTAAGTTTTGTAGATTAAGAGATTGCCTTTTGCTTTGTGTTGTCTCTGTTAGAATAAATTATTTTGAAGTGAATATTGGGGATAGAAGAAATAATGTATTATTTACCCTCAACTTCTAAAATCTCCTAAGAGTTGTGTTTAAATGTAAAAATTGGATTGAGTGGTTAGGTCTCGAGTCTTCAGCCTCATTAACTCTGCTTTGATGGTGCATTAAATTATACTTCACAAAAATAGCTGCTTTAGTCATTATCTAAGCATGTATGTCAAATTGGCATGTGCCTGTGTGATTTAACCTGTAGAATTCTAACACAGCAAACTGTCTTGCACTATTTTCTACCAACACATTTACAAATATTTTATTTATTTATTTATTTTTTCTTTGTGTGGTACTGGGGATCAAACTCAGGCCCTTGTGCATGCAAGGTAGGTGCGGTGCCTCTGAGCTAAACCCCCAGCCCAAATATTTTATTATTTTTTTAAAATGAGGATTGAACCCAGGGCCTTCACAGTGAACTATTATTCCCCTGCCTCCCTTTGAGACAAGGTCTTGCTAAATCACTAAGTTGCCAAGGTGGGCTTAATCTTGCAGTTCTCCTGCCTTCACTTCCCAGAGTGCTGGGATCATAGGTTTGCACCACAAGGCCTAGTTTAGAAATTTGGTTGAAAAGATTTTAGTAGGATGCTCAATTATTAATTTTTTCAAGTTTTATTTTTAAAAGAGCTATGAAACTCAAGGAGTATTTTTTTCATTTTTAAATGCTTATTTTCCTTCGTAAAAGATTATTAGAAAATGTGCCAAGTGATTTGTCTTTCAGTGTTGTAGATGAAATCACCCTCATTTTGCTGATTATAAAACTGGATCTCTGAAAGTTACTAAGTTAACTTGTATTTCTGACACATAAATTATTTGGAGGCTAAACTAATAGCACCATTACCATTTTCTGACTTCATCTAGTGTTAAATTCTATCACGCCTGGAACTTCATTACACCTAAGCATTTAGTGGTTCAGAGGGGAGGTGGGGATTCATTCACTTGATGGTGAGGAATGCATTTGAGGAATCCTTTCATTTTAAAGATAGAAACCTAGTCCTATTTATCTTGTGTTTCTCAGTATGCTCAGCATAAAACAATTGTACACACTGACTGTTCAAGGAATCCAGTCATAGGAAGAGCTAAGCACTTGAGATAGTCTTCATGTGTGTATAGATACTTTAATGTTCGAAACCTGCCTTAATACCATGTATTCCATTTTCTTTTTAGACTACCAAAAGGAAGCGTGGCTACATTAAAAATAAGCTAGTTTTTAAGAAAGGCAAGAAAATATCTAAGAAGACTGTTTAAACACAATGTTCTGGTTCCTGACTTGAAGCAGTTGTCCTTGTGAGAACCGGTCTTTGCCTTTAGCTCATGTCATGTTTCACAGCAACAGAGGGTACAGAACTATCACTGGTCCAGGTTAATGTATACAATTTTCCAGCAATGCCTGATTTTAAAAAATAAAATTGGTTTATCGAGAAGAACTTTTCGATTTGTAATGTGAAGCAAGACAGAGCACTGCTGCAAATGTCTAGCAGCAGATTTTTTTTATTGGTACATATTATACTTCAAATCTGAGAATTTGGACTAATTGCACCAAAGAACCTTCTAATTTGGTCCCTTGCACATGAATACCTGTCAATGTTTTTATTCTTTTACAGGACCTGCGTTTTATTTGAATTACCCTAATAGCAATATGTAAAATACAAATGATAAAAACTGATGAGAGCTTCTTGAACCAGTAAACTAGTACAGGTCTGAAGAAAAGGTATTAGAAAAGAAATTACACTTTCTTGAAGTATATTTATATATTTTCGTGTTTCTCCAATGCAAAGAATGTTTCATCAAATGTACATTTTCTGTCTCATTGTTTGCTGTAAGAAGCTGCTGTTTCAAATAAGGACCTCTGAGTAGCTAATTGATTCAAAAATGTTTTTTACGTTAATTCATGATTACTGCTATTAGCAGTTGTTTTCACAGGTACTTACAGAGCACATTTCATACATCGTTCATTTAAGGGCTAAATTTCTATCCTTTGTAAATTATGGCAACTGCAAGGAATGTTGCTTACTAGGATGGGGTTTGGTACTTCAGTACTAAGGTTGGGGCTATGTTTACATGCAAAAGTTAAGGAAAAACCCCTTAAAGTATATAGGTGTCCAAAGTTCATTTTCTCTTTGAAATGACAAAGGATCTGTATGCCTGGATTTTTCTCATTTTATAGCAGTTTCATTCATCACAATGATTTTTGTTCTGTGCTCCATATTCTAATTAAGCATTTGATGAAACACTCTGTAGTGCTTATATGCATTTTCTTTTATGAAAAATGTGACAATTGTTGAAAAATGCACTAAAATATAAATGGAGATTGAACACGTTCACTTTCCAACTTTTAGGCAACTTTATACAGACTTGAAGATTTTCTCCAGTTTAGTAAAAGTGAGAGAGTTTTTCCTGCCGCGGGATATGGATAAAACTTTTTTTTTTAATAACATAACATACCACTGCTTTTGGTGGAAACATACAAACTAGTATGTACGTTTTATGAAGAAAAATGTAATTTACGATGTTCGGTGAGAATGTTACTGCTGATTTTCTTTTTCAAGGTGTAGAATATTCTTTGATTTATAGAATTCGTTTTTGACCCAGATTATGGTTCTTTACATACCAATAAAATGGCTAAACATTTTTCACAAAGTGTAACTAAATCCGAATTTCTGATACCTTGTCATTTGGGGGATTTTGTTTTATTTTATTGCTTTAAAATTCAATGCAGAGAAGTTGTTGACTGTAGGGGAAATAAAGTTAATTCAAATTTTGTGTTAAGTGTTGTCTTTTACAAGTCTTTGTTTTCAAAAAGGAGTTACAGAGTACTGAACACATACCTCCTTCCTTTTACAAAGGTTTTAGAGAATATGTGTGGAGAAATTACACGTTTTATTTTGCCTTTTTGCCCCAGAATGAAAATCTTGTTTTGCTTTTTCTTGGAGGTAGGGAAGAGAGAAGAAACCTAGCCAAAGAGACGTTTTATTTCTATTTAAATAAGGATAGGAATTTAACCATCTCTGCTCCATAAAGTTCAGTTATGTTGTCAGTAAAGCGTTCAGTGTAGAATTTTCTTAATTATGTACAAAAAAGACCCCCTCACCTTTCTGGGTTTTAGGAAACAATATTTAGGTTCATTGTATCTTGTCAGCAAAATGCTATATTGTAACCTGTTAAGAACTTGTAGTTTTATGTAGTAGAAAGTGAAAATATAGTTCTTGACTACATAGGAATATATAGGATACAGTAAAACCTTGATTGGTAACTTGTTCTGCAAGTGTTCCACAGAGGTGTAAACATTTCTAATAAATTTTAACTGGATAAACAAATGATGTCTTGTGATCACAGGATCACACGTGAGCCAACAATGCTCTCACTGTGGGATTGTGTGCGATGTCACATTTCTGTGAAATCCTCAGGAGACAAAAGCAAGTTTTCATTAAATAGGTTCCTTGTTAAAGTTGCATGAAAAGAAAGATTCCATTGAGCCAATAATAGATAGCAATTCCATTACTGAAAGTTTTCTTACTCAATAAGCCTCCTCTCTCGTCTCTCTCCTGACAGCCATGAAGATTTGCAAAGGTAAGTGCAGGTTATTTTTATTTATATTTTGTATTTTACAGTTTTATAATCATTTTATATGAATTTTGGGGGCTGTGGAATGAATTGCCTGAGTTTCCATTATTTATTATAAGGAAATTTGCTTTGATATACAAGTGTTTTGGATTACAAGTATCTTTGCAAAAGGAATTACACTTGCAAACCAATGTTTTACTGTAATTGACTTACGATATTCTTTAGATCTCTAAGTTTTTATGTGTATGATAAGTAACAGAGTGTTGTATCACGTTAAAATGTAAAGATGAGCTCTGAAAGTTTAGACTGCAAAGCAACTTTCAGACACTGGTCTTTTGTAATGTAAATACAGCATTGAGGTAGCAAGTCCAAAGACAAAATTCAGTTTTCAGACTTAACGAGGGATGATCATAAAATACAGTAAATGTTTAAATTTTTCAAAATAATAACTGTAAAAGGCACATTGCTGTTAATCCCCTTCAAAATATTCCATTCCCCTTGCTTCAAACTTACCCCATTGTTCTTGACAATGTCTCTTACAGAAACAAGTTTTTTAAAATTTATACTTATTTAAGTGATCTTTTGATCACCCTTTGTACATTATTAATGTATTGGGTTTGCAGTGGTAATTTCAGTTGAGTCCCTAAACCATGAAGCCAAAAGATAGTATAAGTGTCCTGTAGAGTGGTACTGTTTCCATAGCCAAGGGGCCTTAAGATCATAAAATTTGGAGCTAGTACCTAACAAGGAAGTTTACAGAGCTGTAGCTCAGTTGCAGAATGCTTATCTGGCATGTGTAATCAGGCTCAGTCACCAGCACTACAAAAAATTTTATCTAAAAATGCACATAAGAAAATTCACCAGTTTAACCATTTTAAAGTATGTAGTATTTAGTACACTTACATTGTTGAATAACTTCTAGAACTCCTCATCTTACTGGAGTTGCTACGCTTTAATGTGGGCTTTTTCAGATATCTGCCTTATGTATAGTCACTCAAGATTGAGAAATAGATATAGAGCTCCACAGTGGTTTGCAGTTGTGCTAAATTTTGAAAGTAGAAGTCTGATTTTTATTATGAAATATAACAGACACAGAAATGTACACCTTAGTAAATAAAGTAGGCAACTTCATAACCATGTCTCAAATGAAGAGAGCAGAACTATGCCAGTGTTAGAAGTGCCCTCAACCCCTCCCCAGTCACTGTCTCACTTAGCATCCCAAAAGTAATCACTCCTAGCTCTTATGGTAGTAATTACTTTGGTTTGTGCTTTCACCACCTACATATTTTTCAGTAAGTTTAAGTTCACTTGCTCTTTGAACTATGTAAGTGGAATAATAGGGTATATATTTTTGTGTTTAGATTATTTTGTTGTGAGATTTATGCAGATGGTTGGAAGCAACTTTATTTCTATTGATACAGAATTCCCTTGTGTCTCTGTAGCTCACATTCACATATTCATTATTTAGTTTATAGATGCTTGTAGTTTCCAGTTTGGGGATATTACAAATTTACTAATTTTACACAATATTCTTTTACATATGTTTGCATTTTTGTGGGTTTTGTTTTTTTTTTTTTTGGTTTTTTTTTTTTTTTTTTTTTGCCTAAAAATGGAATTGCTGATAGAGTATAAAAGTTTTTGTTGGGGCTGGGGATTTAGCTTAGCAGTTCGGTGGCCTGCCTTGCAAGCGCAAGGGCCCAAGTTCAATCCCCAGTACAAAAAAAAAAAGTTTTTGTTGCTTTCACATCCTAGTAAGTCCTTGTCATTCTAATTAATTTTGTCTTTCTGGAGGGTAAATGATTTTTCTGTGTAGTTTGCCTTTTCCAGCTTACTAATGAGATTACCTTTTTCTAAGGTACTGGTTCTAGTGCATATTTTTCTCCTTTTATTAGAAGTTCTTTATGTACTGTATACACACAGTGGGTCCTCTAGTTACAACCAGCCTGATATATAAATAACTTGGGTTACAATAGATTTTTAGTTTTAACTTAGAGTCTTGAATTACAACCTGAATGCCAGCTATTTGCCTCAGATGGTCTCAGATAGAGATTTTAACCCTTAGAGAGTTCTGGAAGGAACATTACAACATCCTTTCCTCTATGGAGTTGAGAAATCCTGGGCCAATGTCTAAGGACACTTGAGATCAGCCTGTATGCAGGAGAGAGACTTTGAAGGCTGTGTCAAAGAGCCTGAGCCTTTAATTGACCAGCTTAAGTTACAACCAGCCCTCACAAACTAAGGCCATCAGTATTGTGTTGTAAGTTGCTAGGAATTAATTTTATGTCTTTTGTTATGTGTACGGCTTTCTATGCCTTGTTTTAAATCTTTTTCTAACCTGAAACCATGAAGATAGTTTCCTGGGTTGTTTTCCAGGAAAGTTTACCTTTCTTTCATCTGTAGCTTTTTATAGTCCACCTAGAATTCATTTAGGTACCGTGGCAATTGGTTGAATTTTTGTTGACATATGTATTGTCCCAGCACCTTGTGCACATTTGTATGGGAAGAGATGAGGAGAAGTTGAACCTAGGGCCTTGCATATGATAGACAAGCACTCATATCACTAAGCTACATCCCTGCTGCTTTTTCTGTTTGATTTCTGTTTGAAACAGACTCAGGATGGCCTGAAATTTTGGGACCTGCTTGCCTCAGCCTCCTGATATTACAGGCCACCCACATGACAATTCAGCACCACTTATTGGGAGGAAAAAATCCTTTTACTACAGCTCTAGATGTACCCACTTTGTTAATCAAACTCCTTAGAAGTTGTTTTATTTTATAGTGCTTACCTTTATGTTGACTTAATGCATAGCATTAAGAGTTATCTTGCTCTTTAAACTTCTCGGCTATTCATGGGACTTTTGCTTTTTCACGTGAGTTTTAGAATCAGGTTATGTTCCACCAAAAGAAAAAAAAACACATTGGTCTTTTGATGGAGTCTGTATATAATTTGAAGAGAATTAACACATTTAAAAGACATAAGTAATTCATTTCCTCGAATTTATATGCATTTCAGAATTTGTTTTATAACTTTTGGAAGGACTTACATGTGTTCATAACTTAGTTAACTATTTTTTGATAAATCTTGTAATTTCTAATCCATATATTTATAATGAAATTGTTTTTAATCTTAATCTCACTCTATTTCAGAGATTTATTGTGAACATAGATAATTACTTGGAAGTGATAATTTTCTTTATAATGCTTATATATTTGCCTGTCTTTGCTGCCCTATATCCAGTGTAGTACTTGAAAGAAAACACACCATCATTGTATTGCTTTCTGTCAGAGAAAGGCTAATAGTTCGCCTTTATATTTGCTGTAGATTTTCTAGTGTAGTGCTTTGTTTTCTTAATACATGATTTTAAAGTTGCAAATTTATTCTAACCATACTTTAAGCTCCATTCTCACAAGTTTGATGTCATTTGTTTTAGTATATATTTAAGTTCCATTAAACTGTGGATCATTTCAATGTATATTTCTTTATTTCTAAATATGTTTTCTAATACTGTACTTTACCAGTTTCTATCTTTATATTGTCAAGATGCTGTGGTACTAATCCTTTCAAAGTTGTTGCTATTTGCTCTGTGGCCAAATGGTCAGTTCATTAATATAAATAAAATAGGATATGGTTCATTTAACATATAATACATTGCTTTCAGGGTCATATGGAAATATATTTTAAAATACTGTATCATAGATATATTTCCATGTTTCTGAAAGCAGTGGCTTTTTGCCAATTGTTGGACCGTTTCAATATTTTTTTCCCCTGTTCTGTTTACTGAGGAAGATTAAAATTGCACACTATTAGTTTTTAATTCCACAAACATGTATAGACATTTGGTACTGGAAAATGGAAATTTCAGCTTTATGGAAATAGCATTGATTAGTAATAGCATCATATCAGCTTTTGTATGTTGTTTACATACTTTTTACCCTTGTAATATATCCTACTAATTTGATCTTTTAGATACTTCTGAAAACCAACAAGTCACAAAGTTAAAAGTTCACCATCTTGTTAAATATTCCTTCTGCTCCATTCTCTCTCTACTCTCTTTCTAAGACTCTAATTACACATGATCTGGTTTACTTAGGATCGTCTCCTTTGGATTTTCATTCTGTGCATTTTCTCTTGCCTGGATTAATTCATCAGTTATGGTTAATCTGCTGTTAAACCTATCCATTGAATTCATTTTTTAAATTGTTTTTCCGTTCTAGAATTTTTCTTTGTCTTATGGTTTAACCTGACCCACTGAAGTTTAAGTTGTGCCTGATAAACCTAGTATTTCAAGCTTGTTTCTGTTGCATGATTTTTTTTCTACTGTGGCTGTTTGTGGCCTTATTGCCTAATGGTTATGGAAATTTTTCTGATTTAAGAAATTTGGGCAAATTTAGGTCTGAGGATGTTACTTTGCTTTTCAAAAGATTGTGTATACCTGATACCTAGGGGAATTAACAAACCAAAATCATCTTAATCCAATTTAAGGAATGGATATTATAAACAAAGCTAGCCTGCCTTCCTTGTAAAGATGTGAAATTTTCCAAGGGCTCTACTCAAGCAGATATGAGTGCGACCATTTATCTTCCTAATTCTACAAAGCTGCTAAAATTACTGTTTGGCCTCTGCCAATTTCCCAGGGCAAAATGTTCCCAAGTGCCAGACTATTTGTAATTTATAAACTTATAATTTATAATAATTTAAAATTTATAAATTATGTAATTTGGAGAGAAGTTACACATCTAGATTCATAGGACTGTATTTTGGTCCTGTGAAGTCTTAAACTCGCTGTTTCTGGTGCACATTTTCTAGTGTTCTTTAGCTAGTCAATTGGTCCAAACTCCTTAGTCTGATACTGCCAGAAGTGGAATATTAGAAACAAAAATACTATCCCACTGTTTGGATGGCATTAAATTAGGACTGGTAGTGTCTAATTACCAAAGGTAGAGGCACAGTATTTTATTTACTTAGAAAATGTGGTATTTCTATCAAATTCTGCTTTTCTGAAATTGGCTTTGGTAAAAGATGGGTCAAATACGATTGAATAGTTATGGACCATCATGTCAGCCAGAGTGACTAACAGCATACTGAAGTTAAAGAAGAATACATTGTTATCTTGTTTAAAAAGAAAAAAAATACTGTATATGCATCATATGTATTCCTCCGACAAAGTAAGATTTACCTGGATTCAAGCTCATGCTGGTTTCTAGCTAAGGAAATGTTTTTAAAGTGATTTTGTGTTTCCATTAATAGGGGTTAGAAACGGCTTTGGAAGGCACTGCAGAAGATGAAAGCTAGTTGAGTTTGTATTTTTCCTTTCCATTAGGAATGTAAAAAGTGAGATTAATGTAAACCTGTCAGTGGACAGATTCTCCCAGTTCATACCTTGCTTGTATGAGTCTATACTGCATTTTGAATTATTTTTGTATGACTTAGGTGTTTCTCCTGTTGGCAGCTTGTACAAAAATGATCAAAAACGGAGTCAGTATGTTTTTGTATTCTCTTTTCCATTGATCATTCATGTGTCCCTAATAAATTCTACACCATTGCTCAATGCCCTTTTAATAATTTATTACCTGAGAGCCTAGGCATGCATTAGATCAGAAAACAAGAATGCATTATCTAACCTGTAACTAAGGAATTCATAGCCGTGAATTCTCAGATATGCTTGTGTATGCACGGGCTTTCTGAAAAGAACTCTAGTGGCATAAGAAATAGTACTGAGAATCAACAAATAGTATCATGTCAAATAAAAAAGCTCCACAGTAAAAGGAACAACAGAGTGAAGAAACCTACAGAATAGAAAAAAAAATTGCCAGCTATTCCTGAGGACCAATATCTAAAGTAAAGAGCTTAAAACCCCCCCCCCAAATAAGAGACCCAACTAAAAGTAAATGGGCAAGTGACACAAAAGTGCCAATTAATGAAAAATCATTGTACATTGATGGCCATAAAATTCGAATTTGGGCTAGCGATTTGGCTCAGTGGCACTGTGCCTGCCTCCCAAGTACAAGGTCCTGAGTTTAATCCCCTGTGCCCCCCCAAATTTTTTTTTCAAATTAAAGCACTCAGATTTCCATCTTACCCCACAGACAGTGGCCATCAATAGTATATCAACAAACCCTGGGGCGGCTGTGGGGAAAAGGGACCCTTCTACATTGTTAATGACAGTGGTATAACCACTATGGAAATCAGTATGGAGATTCCCCCCCGCCAAAATAATTCCATTAGATCCAGCTATTCCCCTTCTACTAAAAGGGACCCTTCTACATTGTTAATGACAGTGGTATAACCACTATGGAAATCAGTATGGAGATCCCCCCCCCCAAAATAATTCCATTAGATCCAGCTATTCCCCTTCTATGTTATCTTCCCAAGAGTGTTAAGACTAAACCTTCTTACAGTGATGCATGCCCATGTTTATAGCAGCACAACTCAAGATAGCTAAATTTTGGAAGCTTATATATCCAGCAATAGAAGAGTAGATGAAGCATAGTATTTGTATACAATAGAGTACTATTCTGCCACAAAGGATAAATGAGTTATTTTGCAGGAAAATAGACATACCTTGAGGCCTTGTTAGGTGGAATAAATTAAGATGTGCAAGCTTAAATATTGCATGGTTTCTCTTGAGAAACCCAAAATATAAAGAGCAAAATAAAAATAATAGGAAGTAGGGAGATGGGGAAAAGACCACATGTTATGAATGTGTACTGTCTACATAAGGAATGTAAATGAGCTGCAAATGTACCCCCAAAATGGTATTGAGATATGAGGGAGAGGAAAGGGGGTTGAAAAAAAAGGAATTAAGATGTGTTACACACATGTAACTCACAAGGAATGTAAACAGGTACTAAAAGAATTGCATCTATTATCCAAGAAAAGATCCAGAAGAAACTTCTAGAAGACATTTCCAAATGTCAAGTATATGAAAGGAACATTGTACAAGTACTGAGATTGGGCAAAAATTAACTGATACATTGCTGATGGGAATTTAAACAGTAAAGACTGTTGGGGAAAACTGGCAGTATAACTGAAAATACACATAGCCTAGGACCAACTTCGTAGGACAGAAAGTCCTAAAGTGATGTATAATGAAACTATATTAAGGAGAAAATTCCTCTTTATAAGGAAAAACATTGATAATTTGTAAATATTGTAATCTTATAATGAAACTATGGCATGTGTGCCACAGTGGGCTGCTTGTATTCTTGAAAGCTCAATGGTTTGCCATCACTTATATAGCAGAGGTTTCCATTTATATGCAGCCCAAAAATAGGTAAAACTGGTACATTTAGTTTCGGGTTACATACAAAGCAAAGAATGAACATGCCTATGCAAAATGTCAGAAGAAAAATAGAGGTCACTTTGGAAAGGGAGCATAGGACTAATGGAGCCATTTGTTAGAATGGGTAAAAAGAAAAGTGTGAGCACCAGAAAATAGCTACTGATCTACAGGAGCAAGCAAATGCCAAGTCACATAAAAGTCCTATTCAAAAAGGTAAGCAACTGTGTTTTGATTCACTTTTCTCATCCCCATAGTATGGGACAAGATTATAGCCTTTCTGAGGGCTCCCTGGGGAGTATAGCTCCACTTTGCCTAACCTATGGTTTAGATAGGCAAAGTGAGACTCAAAAGTCAGGCTGTGAGAAGCTGTGCAGAGGAGCAAATAGTATTTACCAAAAAATGTAGAGATTCTATAGACTCAAATATGGGTCAAGAAATTACACATGGATTACTACAGAATATCAAGGGCCCTGAGGACGGCCAGGTGGGAGGTCTGGGAAATTACGTGTAAAAGCAGTGTTATAAAAGGGGAATCACAAACAGTACATACATGGCCCCAGACATGACAAGACAAAGTTCTAAGAGGTCTTCAAGCTATGATCCTGGGCTGATTACACAGATTAGCACACACCATGATTAGTGAAGGTATTCTTTGGTGTGGAGCTAGTATCCAAAGGCTTTTCTCAAATGTCCATTTTTGAATGAAAGCAGCATGCACACAAAAATATGGTTCATTAAAAGAGGAAAGTGTCCCTCAACACAAGCATCAGGATGTACTGGATAAAGACTAGTTCTTAGAGCATATTTTTTAAAAAGTGTTAAAGTGAACCTGACAAAATTTTAAGGTACATTTTGAAGGCTGAAAAGTTGATTTAAGTTAATTAACAGACACAAAACGGAGAAATAATCACAAAGTCATTTGAAATCTAGTCTGAGAAAAAGGATAAATGAACAAAGCCTAAGGGACATTAGGGTTACCATCAGGCAAACCAACATATGCAACAAGAGTTTCAAAAGGACTGAGAAAGGAAATAACAAAATCTGCAAATTCAAAAACAAAACTCCCGGTAGGATAAAGTAAAGGATTTATACTAGACAAACTCAAAAGCAAGGATAATGATGAAAGCCACAGAGTCCAGTGTTAAGGCCTTGGATACAATTCCCGGCACAGCTCCCAAAAAAGTTAATCTCAAACGGTAAAATTTGACAAATCTTTAGGTTATTAATTACTCTCAAGTGAAAGTGGGACTATTACTATCAATTCAGAAAGCAGGATTACAAGAGTTCCTTATTTGGGACTGGCCTAATAAAGTGCTTCCCAACAAATAAGCGTTACAAACAACTGCCAACAAATTGAGTAGTCTGCATGAAATGCAAATTTCTGGAAACAACCTACAAAGATTGATCAACATCTGAACAGATCTCATAGTGATGACAATGGGTCAGTAATTTAAAACTACCCCTTCAAAAAATGAAAACAAACCAAATGCCTTCATTGGTGAATTCTGTCAAACATAACAAAGAATCAACATCAATCCTTCCCAAAACAATTTAGATTCCTAATTCATCCTGTAATGCCAATATCAAAGCCAGAAGATAACTAGTTCAAATAACCTTAAAATACTAGCAAAGCATACTCAACAGCATATTCGAGGATTATACACCATGGCAAAGTACAATTCCTGCAATGGTAGGGTGGTTCAATATATGGAAATGTAACATACTACACATTAACCAAATAAAAGAAAAAATACACAATCATTTCAACTGATGCAGAAAAAACATTTAACAATTCAACACCCTTTAATGATAAAAGGAATAGAAGCTGCATCAACATGATAGTTGAGATATAAAAAAACTGAAAGGCTGAAACATTTCCCATTAAATTTAGGAACAAAAGACTATTTGCTTTTGTCCCTTGTTTTACAATACTGGAAGTTCTAGCCAGATAATTGGGCAAGAACAAGAAATAAAAGGTGTTCAAACTAGAAAGGAAACTAATTCTTTTCTGGCAGATAATGTGAGCCATCTAGGAAATCCTAAATTCTGCATGCATGAGTGCACATAATCCTGTGAAGTTGCGAGATACAAAAAAATATAAACCATTGGTGGTTTTATAGTCATTAAAGGAACCAAAAATTCCACTTAATACCAAAAACAGTGAAATGTTAAGAAATAAGCTTAACCAAGGAGGTCAGCGACTTGTACACTTGAAACTAAAAAATACTGCTAAAAGAAATTCAGGAAGGCATGAATAAATGGAAAGGCATCTCATGTCTATAGGTTGGGAGACAGTATTGTGTTCATTTCAAAATACAACCCATAACAACCTAGTCACTGCAATTCCTAACCAAATCCCAGTAGTACTTTTAGAAATTCCACCCTAAAATTCATATGAGATCTCAAGGGGGCTCTGAATAGCCAGACTAATTTTCAGAAAAGTAAATTTTACAGTTCTTAATTTCATAATTTAGTAGAAAGCTAGAGTATTTAAAACTGTGATACAGGCATAAATATAGCCCATGGAATAGAATAGCAAACCCAGAAATTCTCGTGTATATGGCCCAATGATTATTAACAAAGATGTCATGATCCACTAGGAAAAAGTAAAAAACTGGGCAACTAAAATGAATAGATACTTCTCAGAAGGTACTAATGGCCAATAAAAGACATGAGAAAATTCTCAACATCTCTTGCCATCAGAGAAATTAAATTCAGATTCCATCTTTCTCAAAATAGAATGGCTTGTCATAAAATGCTGGCAAGGCTGTAGGGGAAAAGGCATCCTTTTACATTGTTGGAGTGTAAATGGGTACAGTCATTATGAAAATTATGGCAATTCCTCGATTAGAATTTCCATTTGACCTAGCTATTCACCTAAATATCTTCCCAAAAGAGGTGAAGACAAACTACAATGATATGTGCATATCCGTGTTTGTAGCAATTCATAATAGCTAAAGCTTGGAAGGGGTCATCAACAGATAAATGAAGAAAATGTACTTACATATATAATGGAATGCTACTCTGCTATAAAGAAGGATAAATTTAAGTCATTTATGGCAAAATGGATGTACCTTGAGACCATAATGTTAAGTGAAATCACACACAAGCTTAAATATCATGTAACATGAAACCCAAAGTATACATAATTTTTAAAAACAAAAAATAGGAAATAAAGTATTTGTAAATGGGAAGAGGATAGAGACAGAGGAGAGAAGGGAAAGGAAATATAAAGAATTAAGAGAAATATTAAGTTCATGTACCTACTCCCTAAGATGAACATAAACGTACTGCAGATACTATTAAGACCACCACTTTGATAAATTCTGCTGGAAAGATGATATCAACATGCAAATTAATGACACTGGCTATTACACAATATAAAATAACAAAATGGATCAAAGACTTCCATGTAAAACAAAAGTTTAGAAAATTAAGGCAAAAGCCTCATGACATTGGAGTTAGTAATGAATTCTTAATATATGATACCAAAAGCATAGGTGACAAAAAAATTAGACCATCAAAATTAAATACTTTTTGCCAGGTACAGTGGTGCATGCTACTTAGGCTGAGACAGCAGAAACACAACTTTGAATCTAACTTGGACAATTTAGCAATACTATACCTCAAAATTTTAAAAATTTAGAAGGGATTAGGAATACAGCTCAGTGGTGGAGCACTTGACTATTGTGTGTGAGGTCCTTAGTTCCAAAACAACAACTTGTGCATCAAAAGACACTGTTGAAAGCCAAAATGCAACCCATGGAATTACAGAAAATATTTACAAGCCATACATTTGATAAATGATTAATATCCATAATTTATATATTCTAAAATTCAACAAAAATCTTACTCAATGGGCAAAGGACTAATTATCAAGGAAATGCAAATCAAAACCAAAATGAGATACCACTTCATAGCCACTAGGATGATTATTTTTTGAAATAATGTTTAACAAGTGTTAGGGCTTGGAAAAATTGGACCCTTGTGCCTTGTCAGGGATGGGAGGGGTGGCTACAAAATGGTGAAGGCCACCTGCTTGAGAAATGGTATGGCAGTTCTTCAAAACTTACACAATCCAGTGATTCTACTTCTGAATATCTGCCTGAAAGAACTGAAAGCAAAGATTCGAACAGGTACTTTTACTCCCCCCGTAAGTAAATGGATAAATAAACTATGAATGGGTATTATTCAGCCTTAGATTCTGACACATGATACAACATGGATGAACCTTGCACATGTCATGCTAAGTGAGGTAAGCCAGAACCACAAGTGTAATTACACATATAGGAGGTACTCATCAAATTCATAGAGACAGCAGAATTGTGGCTGACAGGGATGGAGGAAGGATAAGAGAGGGAGTTATACAGTTTTAGGGAAGATATAAGAGTTCTAGAGGTCAGTAGTAAAGGCTTTACATTAATAGAAATATCCCATTAAAATGTAGTTAATTAGTAAAGTATGGTATATATTTTACTACAGTGAAATTATGAAAATTCAGCAAAAGTGAATGTTGAAAGAAAAATTCATAACATGGATTGACCTGAAAACAAAATGTTGGCTTAAATAAGCAAACTATAGTATGATTTGTACATCAAAAAAAACAGAAAGCCAAGCATGCTTATAAATACACAGTATGTATAGCCAAAAGGAGGGCAAGAAGGAAATACAACCATGTAGGGGAACAATCCCTTAAGGTGCTACACCTTTAGGTTTCATATGTAAGCAATGGTTTGTGCATGTTCAGTTATTCTTGGATTTTTACACATATTTAATATAAATATCCTAGTATGCAATACTTCACAATTTCATAAAGCAAAATAAACCCTGCCACACCTGAAAAGAAGAGCATTTTCCATGTTTTGCTTACCAAATGGTTCATGTTTCATAGACTAGACCACCACAGTGGACTCGTTTTCATTCATATTGATGATTCCCCTTCTCTCCACAGAATAGTATTTACACTTCACTCTTCTCAGAAATAAAATGGTTCCACTTTATTCACCCAGATGTTTTTTTCTGTTGTTATACTGGGGGTTGAACCCAGGGCCTTTGCACCCATTGATCTATATCCCCAACCCTTATGTTTTAAAACGGTCTTGCTAAGACACTAAGTTGCCCAGACTGGGCTCAGACTTTTGATTTTCCTCCCTCAGCCTCCCAGAGGGGTTATAGATGTGTGCCACTAGGCCTGACTTAACCCAGATGTTGTTACGACTATGGTCCCGAACAGGCTTACGTTATAACTTCTGGTAGTTAACTGCTCATGAAATACTCATTAATTGAATATTATGGGCTTATAAAAAACTACCCATAATTACATGGTAGATTTTTAAATGTGCTTAGATCACATTTGGATATACATAGAATATTCACATCAATGATGACAAGTATCTAAGAAAATTGAAGCTCCCTTATAGCCACCAATATATCAACTTTTGAATAAAACACACACAGACAGGTGTAGTATTTAATCGAAATATATTTGTCTAATATCTACAAAGTGTGAACAACTGTTCTTAAGAAAGCAGACAAAAGGCACAAAATTAGTCTTACTACAGAGAAGCATTCATGCTACTGGATTTTATAAATATTGGAGTGGCACAGTAAAAAATTAAGCATTCAGCAAAAAAAAAAAAGAAAAATTTCCTTTGCTGTTTGTTTTGGTCATGTCTATGACTCATTTGTAAAGGCCAAGGGCTGAAATTCAACTGAAACCATAGAACACTTATGCAGGCATGACATATCTTTTAATCACAGTGGCTTTCTTGCAAAGTTTGGGTCAAACCATAAAGGTGCACTTAACAAAAATCTACAGGAAATTCCCTTTCCCCAAACTAAATACAAGATTGAGGTGTGGTTGTGCATATTTTATATGCATGCATGTATTTAATTTCTAAAGCCCTTTTTCTCATCATAAAAGTAGTGAAATCACTGTATGATTTGTTTTTTCTGCTGTTAAGGAAGCAGCTTCTGAAAAATGTATGACTGGTGCTTTGTGCATAAGAAATCATCAGAAAGATGGGGAAAAAGTCCCAGTGAAGCCTGGTTCTAGGTTCTGCCAGAGGAGTTCCATCCTGGAAGGCTCTGGCATTAAATCTCCATCAGCTTCCTATGCACCCTTGTCATTCAGCAGGGGAGGAGTTTACCTTTCTTGGGTGTAGACAAAACACCAAAATAGAGAGGTGAAAATCACAATAGTTATGAAATTATTGCCACCCATACTTCTACCAGCAGTGAGCCACTTTCTGCTACAGGAAAGTCAACTGAGCCATGCCAATTTAACCCTCATTTTGACAGGAGTAGACTAAGTGAAAACATCTTTTAAGTGCAAAACATTTTTTGGCAAAGTGAAAAATAGAAAACTTCAAACCTCATTGATAAAAACGAGCTCATGATTACCCCCTTCAAACCTTGGTGAATGCAGTATTTACACGTGTAGTAATACTTAACAGATGTATACATAGTGCACGTGTGAACATATACAGTGTCACATGTGCCCCAAATGGCTCTTGAATAAATTCAGTCTTCTAGCAGAGTTTGGGGTCTGCTTTTCACAGTATATAATTTCTCTGAAACCATTTCTTAGATGCTAACAGGAATTCTCAATGCCAATAGAACCTTGATACTGTACCACTTTAATTCCTACAAAAACTGGGCTCTTTAGGAAAGCTCCTCACCATCACCCCATCAGTATGCCTTCCAGAGGGGGTTGAAGTATACCCAGCCATCACCCTGAAAAAGAAGGAAAAAGGCATTACAGGAGAACTCGGTAGGGAAAACAAGAAGTCGGGACAGGTCCCCCAGCCTCTGATGCACCAAGGTAATACAGTGGACACTCGGGACTTCCACTGACCTGTGTGCGCCTGCCTTGTTCCCACTGCTCTCTACCCAAACCAAGCCAGTAGTCTCACTACCCTTTCTCTGCCTCGCTTACTTCAGAGCCCAGATGATCTATCTTAGCATCTCAGAAGGAAATCCCATGAAATGACTACAGCAAAAGGGAGTTTTTTGTTGATTTACATCAAGATTTCTTGGCAAAAAAGCACTGAGACAGTCGGACAAGAGAAAGAGTGAATGAATAAACAGGAAAGGAAAAGTAAGGGAGCACAGGTGTGGAAGTTGCCCAAAGCAGGAATTTAACAGCTCACTAGCCTGGAGGGGAACACCCACCTAGACTCACTGCAGAAGACAGTACTCACAAAAAGATCAGCACACAAAACACCACCACCCATCAATCATCAAGTAAGAAAAAGCCAAGAATCAAAATGGTATATACAACCTGGTGCTAAAATTAGAAAGGGATATATTAAAAGTGGTAACCAGTGTAGTGTTGGGATGATTTTTAGTTTTACATGACCCCAAGCCTTCTGTTAAGTGAACAAATTGGCTTTTATTAAACTTAAGGAAAAGAGTTATGTTTTTTGTTATCCTTTAATGCATGAGTTCCCTCCAAAGTGAAGCAAACTAGTGGTTTCCAAGAGCTAGGAGCTACCTCACAAAAGGATCCTTCAAGGACAAGGGTCCCTCATGGGGTTCCCACAGTGACCCTTAAAGGCAGAGTCTCCCCAAGTGGCCTTCCTGTTGGAACCAGAGTCCAGCCTCAAAGGTCCTTACTTGGGGGAACATCAGTGGCTTCCTGTACTAATCATAGGTCCACCTACAAAGTACTTTGTTGCCCAACTTACCCACAGACATGTGTTAAGGCCAGTGGAGGTGAACCTATGGCATGTGTGCCACAGCCAGCTGTTACCACTGAAAGTTCTAAAAGGTTCACCATCACTCATCTAGGCAGAAAGATTCTTGTGGCAGAAAGCAGAGATTAACAGCACCTGAGCTAAACAGAGCCCCATGGTTTCATTTTGTTTGGCTCCTGGTATTAAAGACTAGCACTTCTGCCCCATTCCTCACTGGCCTGCTTCTCTGCATTATAGAGCTCCTGAGGCCTGTCTTACAAACTGTGGGCCTACATTTTCATGCCTGTCCCCAGTATGCTTCCCAATTACTCCATTGGCAATTTCTAGGGCATAAGAGTCTCCACTGGCACACAGTGCCTCGCCCACTTGGCCAATGGAAAAGCTCATATGGATATCACTTCTGCCTTCCGATATCACTTTACTAGGTGACAGTTGCATTTCAGGCAAGGGACCCACACTAGGTCTGCCCTCAGATGTCCAGCCCATGTGACCCAGAAGAGATAAAGCCCTGGGAAGTAATTCTCCAGCATGAGGGTCTCAACCCACCCAGGTGCAGAGGCAAGCATAAGGCGCTTCACACCTAATTTGTATGGGTGGTAAATAGGGATTGTGGCATTCCTAAACAGAACAGTATCCAGGTCAGCAGTCCCATTCCCGTCCTTCCCCGGCAGGCTAATGGGACTTTCTGGTTTGAGGGTACAGTGGGGAAGTGTCAGTTGCTCAGTTCTGCCTTTCAGGTAGTTTTAGGCCTCAAGATATCATCACAGATGTTGTAGAAAAGTTGTCATGAATTCTGTCCAAAGCTGGAGCCAGAGCCAAGCTATCCCCAGTTCATTCCAGGACCTTCTTTATCTTTCCTATCCCCACTTATCCAAACTGCTTGGGTGCAAAGAAAAATCTGTCTGCCCCTCACTTGATGCAAACTCTCTTGAGCAGAAGAGCCCAGTATCAGGTGTGGTTACCTCCTGGATAAAATATTTTGGTCGCCATGCTGTGCAGAGGCTGTCCCGCTTCCGTTCCTCTATCCGTTGCTTCTCTTCCAGCTGTCGCTTCTGCTCAGTGGCTGCATCGATGTCCCCTAGGTGCAAGTATCGAGTCACCTCCTGCCAGAGATTCCTGAGAATGCAGAGTACAAACGATCAGGCAGGGCTAGGGACTGTAGGATGATGCAGTGACCAGAGCAAGGAACAGGGATCCAGACAAGCTCTCTCTGGGGTAACTCAAAGCCTCAAGAGCATTTGGACCCAGGGTACCTGCCCACACTTTCTACATGTCCCGAGAAACACACCTTTCTCTGGGCTCTGAGCTTCTGAAGATCAAATCTCCCATAACAATATAAGGCAGTATAATGCTACTACCACCAACAGCAGTGACAGCAAGCATTTACATGGTGTGTACCATACACTTCTCTAAGCATTTCACATATATAAGTTCATTTAACCCTCACAAGCCAGTGATAGAGATGATACATCATCATCATCCCCATTTTACAGAGAAAGTTAACATCCATATAAGCTTAAGTGATAGAGCTGGTAAATATGAACAACATCCACTTTCCCACAAAGTAACCTAAAGAAAAAGATTGACTCTGGTGCATGCATGCATGCACGCGTGTGTGCGTGTGTGTGTGTGTATGTGTGTTGGGGGCGATTATGGTGCAGGACTTGTCAACTCCCCCAACATGTACTCAAAGAGCTACTTCTCTGCCTTGTTCCCTCAGCAAAGAGGCAGTCAAGACTGGCTTGCATCTACCATGCAGCTATGCAGTTTTTCTCCTCAGGACTTCCCAGGGACCCACCTCGACTCAGAGCAATACGTTGTTCTAGGGCGTGAGGAAAAAACAACGGTTAAGTAGGACACTATCAGCCATCTGCTGCTTCACTTCAGTACACCAGAAGCCATGATTTCACACAAAAGGAGCTATCAGAATATTCAATAGAGCAGATGCCCTCCCTCATTGACAGGATGCCCTGCACCCAGGTCAAGGAAAGGCTCATTAGCTACATCTCCTCTGAGGATGCTCTGGTCCCTTTCAACAGTGAGGGCTTAGCATGGTAGAGATGCTGGACTGCTGTGGCCTCATTGGGCCCAGGAAGGGCAATGGGTCTCCGGTCTCCAGCAAAGCAGCGACAGCAAGCAGCTCCTTCAGAGGAGAGTTTGTGCTAAGGGTGGGCTGAGAATCACTCTCTGGCTGCAAACTTCCCTTCCCACCAGCCTCAGCACATATCCTGTTAAAGAGAGACCAGAGGAGCACAATGCTGTGGAGCTAGTACATAAAACCAGGTCTGACTGGCCTCACAGCTCTTGCTATTTCTGTTATGTCCTAGTATACTATGTAAGAGGTAAGACTCCATCCACAGATAAATGGATAAAGAAAATGTAGCACACATCCACAATGCAATACTCTTCAGTCACAGAAGAGTGAAATCCTGTCATCTGCAACAACATGAATGAACCTGGAGGACATTATTTTATGCCACATCAGGCAGATACAGAAAGATAAGTAATGTGTTTTCTCTCATGTGGAAGTGTACAAAGTTGAATTCATAGGACAGAGTAGAATAGTGGTCATCACAGACTAGGAAGTGGTAGGGGACAGAGGGAGTTGGATAATGGATATCAAAATACAGTTTAACAAGATGAATATATTCTAACATTCTATAGCATAGTAGGGTGATATGTTCTACAATTTATATATTTTATAAAGACCTAGAAGAGAGAAGTTAGAAGGTTCCAAACATAAAGAAATGATAGCTACTTAAGAAGATGGAAAGGCTAATTACCCTGATTTGGTCTTACGTGTTGTACACATGTAATAAATGACCACACTGTACCCCATAAATACATACAATAATGCAAAGGCACTGGACTGGGAATGTAGCTGGCCTAGCATGCATGAGAACTATACCCATCAGAGGGAGGGAGGGAGGGAGGGAGAGTGCGGGGAGAAGTGGGAAAGGAAGGACAGATGGACAGATGGGCAGACTACCCAAGATAAGGAAGTGAGGTAAGGAATCAATGAGGGGATGGGTTTTGGCTCAAACCCAGCCTTTCTCACACCCCTCATGCTGAGGGAGATGGGGGCACAAGGGCAGCCAAGGTAGGTATTACTGTCTGGAGAGGACTTTCGTGAGAAGTCCCATGATGCAGCAGTGGCTCAAGATTAAAATGTAGAGACCCCCAAGGACAGCAGAGCAAGGCCTGCCCTACAGACAAAGGGCTCCACGCAGACAGACACAAGGACCCAACGAAGAGTCACCTGAGTGTGAGGAGGACGGTGAGTGGGGAAGGGATCACCTGGGGACAGCTCTACACACTGCCAAAAGGCAGGACAGTAAGAAGGCTTCAGGAAGGGAAGGGAGAAGGCGAGGGAAGAAACACAAAAGGAAGTCCTCGCTGAGCAGAGCGCCAACACGGTGAAGGGCAAGGAGGTGGCACAGGCACGGCTGAGGCTGCTGTTACTGGATACCTGCTCTGTGGCCTTTTACCTCTGTGGCCCTGAAGGTCCTGGCCAAGGCGGGACCCCTGCTCAGACCACACTTTGGGCATCAAGAACAGACATACAAGTGTGGACAGACAGTGGAACATCTTCAGTCCGCCCCTAACAGGGGAGGCCTCACCAGGGCTGGCACCACCATGATGGCCAAGACAGCTGGTCTAAGCACTGATCCACTCAGCCAAGCTGATTGTCCCTCCTTTAGCCCTGCGGAGCAGGACTCCACAGTCCAGGGCAGGCAGTAGAGACAGTGGGTGCAAGTACTCTGACAAGCAAAGGAGCCCTGGGACCAGCCCTTCTCCCTCAAGGCTGTGTCCTCCACAGGGAGCAGGGTGGCTTGGTCCCATCTCTCCACAGGTCAGCTCCACTGTCCTATAAAGTGCACATAGACAAAACAAGGCAACACCCTTCCTCTCTTGGTCTGGAACCCAACCTCATCCCTGCTCTGGGCTGAATTCTGTGTCTACATGGGCTGAGGCAACAGCTAAGCTACTCTAATATCCTTGGAAGAATAGTGGCAGTCCTCAGAGTTCTGTTCTCAATGGCCAGCCAGGAAACAAGCCATGGTACAGTGGGAACCACAGGATTCCTAGATCTGAGAAAGCTCATCAGAGGCAGTATGGCCAGGGGTGGGTTTCTTTCCTCATTCGCACCTTTCCCTTTTCCTGCTACAACCACCCAATACACTGGGATTAAAAAAGACAGTTGGAAGAGTTTGTGGCCTCCATCCGGACAAAGAAGTTACAGTCACTGTCCTTGAAAAAATAACAAGAAAGAGCGTACTAATCCTACCTCAAAGCTAAGGTTCCAGGGATGAAGCTCTGTTTTTAATAAACTCAGTGATAATATGTTATTTAGCCATGCTGTTGTATGCCTGTTTTGTTTCCATTTAATAAGCACTTCTTCTCTTTGGGTATAAACTCTTCTAGTAATAGCAAATTTTTTGTAGACTAATTTGAAACTTACATTATAACACTATAAAGAGCAGCATAACTTTCAGATTACAGCAGGGTCGGACAAACCTCTGCAAAGAGCCAGATCATAAACACTTTAGGCTTTGCAGGTCATATGGTCTTGGTTACAACTACTTCATCCCTGTAGCAGGAAGACAGCCATAAACCATGTACAACTGTCAATAATGATGGCTCCGTTCCCCCAAAAACTTTATTTACAGAATCAGCCATGGGATGATGGCATAGACTGAAAAATCAAAACGGCACATTCCGAGAAAATTCTGCTTGTGTACCTGCATAAAAACATCACTGAAAAAAAATGTTATACTGGGTAGCTGCATAATATTCATTTCACAGGGTAGCTATTCCAAATGTCGGGAAGTTAGGTGATTTCTTTCTCATTCCTTTGCTGTTTAGGTTATTTATTTTGTTGCTAAGTTTTTTTTTGGGGGGGGTACCAGAGTTCAAACTCGAGACTATGCTTTCAAGGCAGGCAGCGGCACCACTGAGCTAAATGCCTGGCCCTAAATTTTTATTT
The DNA here is from genome assembly GCF_012274545.1 of Fukomys damarensis. Lineage (NCBI taxonomy): Eukaryota > Metazoa > Chordata > Mammalia > Rodentia > Bathyergidae > Fukomys > Fukomys damarensis. The sequence continues at coordinate 22,617,218 of NW_022900940.1, read as the reverse complement.
TGTAAGGAAAAAAAAAAAACTGTACTTAAAATCTTCTATGAATTTAAGAATTTTCCCTCAGAATAGATTCTGAGAAGTAAAATATAAGAACTCACAAGTTTGAAGCTACTGACCCATGCAGATGAATTACATCCACCCCTCCTGGGAGGACAGGGGATACAGTCAATTGTACCACACCCTTGCCAGCACTAAGTTGTTTTTGGCTTATGTTTTAAATAACCCTGCTAATCTGGTAAGGAAACAAAAAAGTATTTCATTGCAGCAACTCATCAGCTGAGCTGACCAACTTTTCAGTTTGTGCATTAAAAGTCTGCTATGGACTATCTTCACTGTCTGCTCCAAACTGCAGAGCAACCCAAGTGACAGCTAAATGGCCCTACTACTAAGCAAGATTGGGGGTGGAGGTGGAGTTCAAATGGTGAAAGAAGCTAGAAAGCGATTCCCACCCGTGTCCAGTAGCTGCACTTTCAAAGGTTCTGCTCTATCCTGCAAAGCTGCGAAGCTGAGGGAGGAACACAGGCCAATTCCTACCTGGACTCCATGGGCCCCTGCTTCTCCAGAGGCCTGATCCTCTTCGGGTACACTGGCAGGGTGGTTGTGTCTATGACTTTGGTTTCTCCATTGCTGTAGGTGAACTCCAAGATACCGTTCCACTCCCCATGGGCTTTACAGACAATAGTGTTGGTCGGATTGTGCTTTACTTCGGCTGTGACCCTGAATTAATAAATGAGTCAAAAGGAAAACGCCTTCAGAGGGCACTTGTATTTAGAGAATTTTCTTAGGGGGACTGGGGAAGGAGGAACTGTTTTCGCAGTTTGGCCTGAAGACTAACTTTTAAAACATAATCTAATACTGTTGGTCAGAAAAAGTGGAAATATTGGTGAAATCTAAATAAAGTCTGTAGATTAGTTAATAGTAATGGAGCAATATTTCTTATTTTGCAAAATGTTCACAAATGATTATGTAAGATGTCATCTCTACAATGGAAATGAAGCAATCTGGGAAAAACAAAATATACTCTCTTTTCCCCAAAATAGCATCTAATATCCACTATCACCATTCCTATTCAACATACTACTCAAAACATTAGCAAGAGAAATCAATTAAGAAAAAGAAATAAAATGAGTATGTACAGGAAAGAAGAAGTCAAATTATTATTTGCAGGTGACAGGATTCCCTACACAGGAGAACCCCCCCCAAAATCCACCCAAAGACTTCCGGAATAAATAACCAAATTAAAAAATGTAGCAGGATACAAAAATCAACACACAAAAATCAATAGTGTTCCTCTACACCAATAATGAAACGCTGAGAATGAAAGTAGGAAAACAAGATCATTTACAAAAGTAACAAGAAAAATTAAATATTTAGAAATTAACCTAACCAAGGAAGTGAAAGACTTCTACAATGAAAACTACAGTACTTCAATAAAGGAAATTGAAGAGGTCATCAGAAAATGGAAAGCTATTCCTTGTTCCCGGATAGCCAGAACCAATATACTTAAAAAGACTATATATATATATATTTTTTTAATGCAATTGCATTTAATACAAATAGCAACAGCATTCTTCAAAGAACTAGAGAAAACAATTGTAAAATTTATATGGAACCAGAAGAGACCAAGAATAACAAAAGCAATCCTGGGTAACAAGTACTAAATGAGAGACATCACAATTCTAGACTTGCAGTTGTATTACAAAGCTTCAGTAGCATGATACTGGCACAAAAATAGACCTAGGGATCAAAGGAACATAAATGAGGATGTGGAAACAACCTCAGGCACATTCAACTATTTGATCTTTGACAAAGGGGACAAACATATACCCTGGAGGAAAGACAGCCTCTTTAATAAATGGCACTGGGAAAACTCACCATGTACTAAATAAACTAAAATCAAAATGGACCAAAGATCTGTTAGACAGCAGTTAACCTGCTGGAAGATGAAACAGGTAAAACCCTTAAAGTCATAGATGTGGAAAAGGACTTTCTGAACAGAAGCCTGGCTGTACAGGAAACAGTAATCAACAAATGGGATCATATCGAATTAAAAAGCTTCTGCACAGTAAAAGAAACAACCAACAGAGTGAAGAGACAACCTATAGAATGAAAAAAAAATTTCCAGCTATTCTTCAGAGGACTAATATCTACCAGACACCCTCCAGAAAATAAAAGACCCAACTAAAAAAAGAAAGAAAAATGGGCAAGTGACAGGAAGAAGTACAAAGAGCCAATGGAAAAAAAACACAAAACAAAAACCACTGTACATTGCTGGCCATAAAGAAATGCAAATTAAAACAACACTCAGATTCCATCTCACCCCAGGAAGAATGGTCATCATCAAGAAATCATTAACAACAAATGCTGGTGAGGCTGCAGGGAAAAATGAACCCTTCCACACTGCTGATAAGAATGTAAACTAGTACAACCACTATGGAATTCAGTATGGAGATTTCGCAAATAACTAAAATTGGAAATTCCACTTGACCCAAGTATGCCCCTTCTAAGCATCTTCTTGAAAGAGTTAAAGACATCATCCTACAGCGAGCAATACATGCATACTCATGTTTGTAGCAGCGCAATTCATAACAGCTAAATCTTGGAAGCAGCCTATATGTCCATCAACAGATAAAGAAAATACAGTATTTATACATAATGGAGAATTATTCTGCCACAAAGAAAGCTAAACAAGTCATCTGTAGAAAAATGGAGACCATAATGTTAAATGAAATAAATCAGACACATAAGCTTAAATATCACATGGTTTCTCTCAGACGAGAAACCAAAATATAAACAAAAAGCAAAATAGAAGATAGTAATAGGAAATAGATCTTTTTCAAGTGGGAATGGAATCAAGTGATAGAGGGGAGAGGAAAAGGGGAGGAAGGGGATGAAAAATAATCAAGGTGTGTACTGTACATGTACCAAGTCCACAGAAGAAATGTAAACATGTACTGCAACATGTACTAAAAACAAACATTCAATGTAAGGGGATGAAAAATAATCAAGGTGTGTACTGTACATGTACCAAGTCCACAGAAGAAATGTAAACATGTACTGCAACATGTACTAAAAACAACAACATTCAATGGTGATACATTTTAACCACACACACACACATACACACACACAGGAGTACAGGGAGAGCTTTTGCATCCTTAAACAAGGGCAAGTTTGAAGGTGAGTCAAATGGGGCTGCTCGCAATCCCAGGAGAACTCACCCTGGAGGCAGGCAGCCCCTCCTGGACATCCATGTGTGCCCTCACTGATAGGTAAGCAAAGCCCCACTGCAGCCTCGTGCCACAGCAGTAGCTGAGGGGTGACCTTCAGCCTCTCTGTAAAAGGGCCTCTGCGGACGTTAGTACCTCTCTCTCCCTGTCTGAGGGTCTCTCCCAGGTCTCTACGCCTGTCTAAGCACAAGCAGATGCCCAGCTGCTTTCTCTGTAGTCTGGGCCACAGAGTAGAAATCCGAAGCTGCTCTAAAGCAGACAAGGATAGGAACTAAGCTCCTCTTTATACTGTGGCCCTGCTCAGGATGGATTTAGATTGCAGATCCAGGCTTGGAAGCTATTTCCCGAGCCTGACAACCGTCCTCACTCCTGAGCAGCAGGAGGACGGTGCACTAGGTGCTGGCGCGAGGTCAACAGCTGACCCTCCTGACGGAAACACCACCTCTCTATCCTTCGGCTAACTTCTGTGCATTTCCACGACCAGCACGTTTTCACTGAGCCTGAAGCTGAGAAGAGCTACACACAGTCGGCTCTTGAGTGCAGAGTGTGCTGGCTCCAGCAGCCACTGATGGAAACTTCGGGCTTCCGACTGTTAGCACCAATGCAGTTCAAGGAAAAGGGGCAAAGATGGAGGTTTGCTTATGCAGTGGGTCTGAAGCAGTGCATAGCTAGAGCCACGAAAACAACTCGTGTCCTCAAACAGCACATGTCTCCTGCAGTTTAAGCTTCTTAAAGGAAAGAAATGGTCCCATCTCATAGACACAAAATACAGAATCCAGGAGAGTTAACTGGGGAGCCACTAGTCATGTCCAGGCTCACACCGCAAATCATGTCAGAGCAGAGAAACAGGCTGTGGCCACAGAAGGGAGTTTACTGTAACAAAGAGAAGCACCTTTGATTTCACCGAAGAGTCCAAAAACTGCCCTGTGAAGTGGGGAAATGAGGTGCTTCTTCTGAAAAAGAAGAAAAAAAAAGGTGCACACCCTGTAATCCTAGGATTCTGGGAAGCTGAGGCAGGAGGATAACTAGTTCAAGCCCAGCCTGGGCAACTTAGCAAGACCGTGTCTCTAAACAAAAAGTGAGAAAAGGCCTAGAAATGTAGATTAACACAAAGCCCCGGATTCAATCCCTAATGCCAGGGGAGTTGGGGGCAGAGGAGTCCTATTAACTTTATTTTGATTTCCAACTAATTCCACCACAGAACTTGAGCTTCTGGTGAAGAAAAGAAACCCAGCGCATTGTGGTAAGACAAAGCCAGCACCACCCTGGCCACCCCTACCTGTGGACTTTTCCTCCGTAGAAGGGTTTTGTGTGGAATATCACCGTTGCCGAGTACCCGGTCTTGGCGCAGTTGATGCTGACTTTTCCTCCGAGCTCCACCCATGGGATGGTGAGGATGGACCGGGCATAGGCACTGGGCAGGGTGAAGACATACTCCTCCCCGTGCTCCAAGAGCTTCAGCACACCTCCAGGGAGAGAAGAGGAAAAGTCAGACAGACAGACAGACACACACCACACACACACACACACACACACACACACACACACGAAAAGGACAATAGGGGGCCAGGAGACTCAGAGACCAGAACCGGAAGAGGCCTGGCAGTAGATAGAGAGCACGCCTCTTACCTCCACGGGGGGTCAGCCACCCACTCGCATGTGCTCAGCCTGGCACAGCACAGGACACTGAGATGAGGACATGAACCAGACCCGAATTCTACCCTCAGGGAGCACAGGAGAGTGGTGGATGCTAACCAATCACTGGTTGGCCTGGAAAGGCAGTCTTTCACGAGGAAGGGACACTGCACTTGGAAAGGTGTAGAGGAAAAGAGCACACTCTCGCTGGGAAAGCAACTGATTGCATGTTATGTGAACACACGATGACCATGACGCCTTATACCAGACAGACTGACATCAGAACAAACGAGCCGCCTCCCAGTCCCCGTGGCAGCTGACCACAGCTCTCATGAACCAACTGACCCACTGTCGTAAAAGGGAAGTTCCAGGCCATCTCGCACTCTTAGGCACTTGTCTCTCCTCCAACACCTCGGAAAGGCCCAGGTGTCCCCGGAAGCCCGGTGCTCTCCATGCATGTAGGGAGGCCTGCTATGTTTGTGAGGAGACCCACACAGGAGGGTTTCCATCCCATGGCCTCCGATCAGAACCCTGGCAGGAGAATAGTCAAGTCTGACGTAGCTTTTTATGTCAAAGCCTACTTTGCCTCTCACTTCCTCACACTCGGTTGCTTCACAAGATGAGCTGGAGCACGCAGGAAAACTGTAGCCAGTGTCACGCAGACATGAGGTCAACAGCCAAGAAGAACCAGAGGCAAAGTGAAAGGAGAAATCACCCAGGATGTCCTTCTTGGCTTTGGTTCTATTCTCAAGTTCCCTGGACCTTCAGGTGCCAGCCACATCCTTGCGGCTGCTGGGGGCAGCAGGAGAGGACCCTGGAACTCTAGGGATGGCCAGCAGTCAGCCTGCCTTCAAGGCCAGAGTGGAGATGCACAACGCCTACCCAGGGCTAATGGATTTGACTTGGTGGTAACATCCTTCTCACGGACCACCAAGTCTCACCGGCCCCACAACCTCACCCTGTCCGTGGTTAGCCTTCTCGTCCTTAACTGGAATATCAGCAGGCTCCCACCCATTCGCACACCTTGCCAGTCGTCAGAGCAGCAGTGCACACAACCAGGATCTCTGCGTGTGAAGTCTGCCAGCCTTGTTTACAAGCAGAAATTTCATGTAGCTGAGATTCCTTACAATGCTTTTTCATGAAAGAACATGTCAGACATGAATGACACCGGGGAGGGTCATTCCAGGTTCTGTCACTCATCAGCCTGGCAATCTTAACTTCTCCGTGCCTCAGTTTCCTCATCTGTGATACATGGATAATGGTAAGTGGCAGAAAGTGATTCTAAAAGAGCCCACAGATTCTAAGAGAGCCCAAGCCTCCATCCCGCACAGTGCCAGAACCCTGAAGGTTTATATCCTAATTATTCCTTCCTCTCTGGGGAGATTCTTAACAATGGCATGGCCATTTGGCAATACAGAGCAAATCCCAAAGTCTGGGGGTGGGCTATGCGTGGGGGGAATGGGTGAGATTTTTTTTAATGTAATGCTTTGTGCATAAGCAATAGCATCTTCTTCCTGTTCCTCTATAGAAAATTTTCTTTCAAATCTTGGAGAAATTTCCCTCACAACCCCAAAGTCAGTGAGCCCCAAAGCTAAACTGTTTCAAGGGCACTAGTAAAATCACATTCCTTTGGCTCTTTTCTGAAAGATCTCTCAATGTGTGTACATTCATTAAACTACCTGTGATTATGCCTTCTCAGTACTTTTGCAGACTGTTAGAAAAAAAAAATCTTTCCTTAACAAGAATAAATGGCTATATTAAAATCAGACTTACAAATGGGACTGCAAATGAAAGTTACCTCTTCACTCTGCCTGAGAGCTGAGAGAAGTGAAAAACACCAAATAATCAATCATGCTGTGGTGACTCTCAAGCTGGGAGACTTTCACCTGACGTTCCACAAACTGATGTACCAGTGAACATTTGGCAAAGCATTAAGATTTTCAAACAGAAAAATTTAAAATAATTTCATATCTGACTGCAGTCACAGCAACCAAAATATTCCAACAGGATACTGACTGAGACATGTGTACAGGGCCCAGGGCGATCCTAAACCCCTAAACCCCATGCAGACACATTCTTTCCCACCAGCATGGACTTCACGGGGCGGGGGGTTTCATTCCAGTGTTGGGGGGAAGCCACTTGTGAGAGCAGCTGAAGGCAGCTCAGCAGGGGCTCAGCATAGCTGAGCTAAAGAACCAAGGCTTCCAGGTTCTGTGAACACTGCTGAACAGGGACCTAGCGGCTCAGCCTGCAGATGCCCACTGGGTAACTGGAAGCAAGACAAAGCTGGGCATCTCTGCCTTCATAGTCTATGTTTCCGTTATTACTTTAAACCTCTGGGTCAGATCCCTGCTCAGCTTTGCACTAGGCATGTCTGCGCAGGCACTAGGACTGTCTTGTAATATAAGGTCTATTAACCCTAAATCTACCTAGCCTGTCTCACCTCTTCAAAACTGAGACCACCAGGTAACAGTCACTCATTTTCAGGATTTGTAGGGATAGCCAACTGCCAGCTTTTACCACAGCCAGTTCCAGAGACCCTGGAGCAATGCCTAAAAGTTTTCGTTGCCCTAAATGTGCTGCTACCTCAGATTCCAGGAAAAGCAGAGCCGAGCAGACCACACCATGATGAGGTGCCCACCCCAGCAGAAACAATTACCCCATGACAAGAACTGAGCCCCGCTCCATGATATCATGGGACCCAAACTGACCCTCTTAAGCAATGATGACTCTCCCAGAGCTCTCGAGATGGCTCTCCTGCGATATGAATCAACCAGACCAAAGCTAGTCTACAAGCACCTATGCTGGGCAACCCCAATGCTTGTCTTTGTTCCGCTTTTCTATAATGGCCCTAAAGCTTCTGCCAGTCCCTTGAAGACAGATCTTGAACTTTTCCGGACTTTCTAGCAGGGCCATGCTGACAAGCTCCTTTGCTACCCTGCAGCATTACTCATCTTCTTGACTGTTGTTTTGTTTGTTTGTTTGAGTCTGTGACAGGGTCTCCATATGTAGCCCTAGCTCGCCTTAAACTCACAATCCTCCTGCCTCAACTTCCTGCGTGTGGGGATTATAGGCGTGCACCACCATGCCTGTCTTGACTGGCGTTATGGGACAGGTAGCTGAGCCTACTCTGCTGGGACCCCTGGACCTAGGGCTTTTTCCCTAAAACTCTAGTAACAGTCTTTTTTTTTTTTTTTTTTTTTGGAAGGGGTCCTCTTCTTTACCGGGGCTTGCCCT
>NW_022900940.1:22603615-22609020 GCF_012274545.1 Fukomys damarensis | reverse complement strand
AGAGGGTCTCACTCTGTAGCTGAGACTGACCTGGAACTCACTATGTAGCCCAGGCTGGTCTCGAACTCACAGTGATCCTCCTGCCTCAGCCTCCCAAGTGCTGGGATTACAGGCGTGCACCACCACACCTGGCAAGAAGTAACAGTCTTAATTAGGGGCTTTTCATGTCAGGGGGCTTGGGAAGGACTTGGGTAGACTATGAGCTGCAACCCAAGTGAATTCACAGAATAATGAAGCACTCTGTAACAGTACTTCATTGTAGCCTCATCTGCCACAGCCTAAAAGCATTAATTTAAGAGGTAAGGCCATGTACTTACATTCAAAATTTCAAGGGGACCAATCTAAGGCATCATTTTTAAAATCAGGAGTTGGAGAAAACATCACTCCAAACCTAATCAAATTCATGAAGAGTGTGAGGGAAAGGAAAATATTCCACATACACATCCTGCCCAAAAGAAGGGTCTGAGTGCAGGAACCAGAGACTTCTCAGTGAAGTCTCGGGATGCTTACAAGTATTTTGTGTGAAAAATAAGATCTTGTGTTGCAGAGGGCACATGTGAAAAACAGGAAGGATGAGGGCTGTAACCACGGAAAGGGCCGGGCAAACTGGAGGCCTCAGGGAATGGACCCATATCCCAGCCCTGCCCGGGCCACAGACAGCAGGAACATACAGCCTGAGGGCCAGAGCGTCTCTCGAAAATCCTCTCTCTGAACTCTGCACTTCCGAAATTCTGAGTAGAATTTTCAAGCAGCTAAAGAAAAGCAGGAGCAGCAAATTCAATTCTTTCTCAGGGTGGCTGCACAAGGGCTGCGAGGGGACATCCAGCAACCCTTGAATTAGAGCCCCAGAACGCCAAAGGGGGAGGGGAGCAGCCAAGACCCTGAGAAGTCACCAGCCTCTCGGATGACTTCAGGAGATGAGGGGCAAGGCAGGGCTGCAAGGACCCTTCATGGCTAGCTCAAGGACAGGCCGCCATGAGTTCTGTTGGGCAGAGAGAGGAGCCTTATGGGTAGGTGGCTTAAGTGGAAGGGTTGGGGACACAGAGATGACAGGATGGCAAAGCTACAGGGGAAAAGGAGCAAAGGTGCCAGGAAGCCAGAGCTGGCATAAAACCCAGCTGCAAAGGGCGCAGTCGCTGCACGGTGCCTCTTCACCTCTTCACCAGCCCACGGCTGGTGGTGGGAGAGGAGCAGGGGATGCTACTTGGTAAGAGAAGGAAGCACTTGGGCAGTTGGGGAGAGACCTAGGATCTCTGACTGCAGAGTTTCTTAGAATCACTGAAAATGGATCTGCAAATTTACCTCTATCAAAAATTTCCAGGTATCCGTCTAATGACAAGAACTCCTGCTTCTAGTCACGCAGACTGAGATACCTCAGGCATGCACTTCAGTTTAAGAAGCTGCCCTTCCCATGTCTTGATTAGATGCAGCAAGCATTTCTGCTGAGTGCAGAGACATCTCCAGAAAGGAAGGCGAATAAACGTTTTCCACGTAGCACAAAACGCATTTGGCTTATCAAGAGACATTATATTTACCAAGCACTTATCCCGACCAGTCACAGACTTAAACTGTGTGAACCTGCTTTTCTCCACCTACCTTCGCATTCCCCACTCCCACCTTTAGTCTACTCTCCACACCGCAGGCATAGTAATGCTGCTAAAATCATTTCCACAATCCCAGGGCTCCCAGCTCACGCAGAGTAAAAGCCAAAATCCTTTCTGAGCCCTCACTGCCCACTTCCTCCTCCACCTGCCCCTGTACTGCAGCAACTGTAGCCCACTCAAGTGCCTAGAACAGCACAGTCGCACGCTCTGGCCTCAGGGCCTTGGCCCTTGCTACCCTTTTCGTCTGTAGCACCTCTTCTGAAGCCTCCTGCCTGGTGTACTCCCTCACTCAAATGCTCCATTCTTGTTAAGTTCCCCTCTACTGGAAGCTGAGACATCCTATACCCATCCCACTCTGCTGTCTTTCCCTGCTTTGTCAGTGCCAGTGGCTTTATGCAGACATCCTGTCTGTCTGTCCAACACCGGGGTGTAAGCTCCTGAGGGCAAGGATTCCCGTGTGCCACAGCCTCTCCGAGGACGGTGCCAGAGTTCTCTGAGCCAGCTGTTGTGGATAAAGAGCCAAACATGCTGACAGTACCAGTATCTGCATAAAACAGTCAGGAATCACCTGTACAAATGTGATGTAAATATAAACTGAAGGAGTGACTAGCCTTCTCTACCGTCTCTAGCAAACAAACCTATCTCACCTTCAAAGAACGTATTACGTGGGAAACAGAATAAGTAATAAAATTGAATAGAATATAAACGTCTACTGAATATCAATTTTTGTTTTTAAATAAATGGAAAGATTTTGCTGGTACAAACCTCATAGGGTAAAGCAGACTTTTAGCAACCTATACAAACAGAGCCTCAGATAAGTCAAAACCAAGATTAATGTCGCTCCCGTTTCTCATGACAAACCTACGATTGCAAATCAGTGCAAACATTAACCTCCACGGGGGGCCTTAGCAGTCTTCTGGCATCCACAGGATGAACTGCAGCACTACCTGGGTCCTGTCCTGCAAACAGTGCTGGGCAGGACAGCTCCCTGTCCCTCAGGCTAGGGGGAGAAAGCTGAGCTCAGAACAGCTACGACTAGAAATGCAAGATCTTCAATCTCTCCTGAAACAAGTTTGTTTTCCTGCTTCACAGGGGGAAAGCTCAGTTGCCCTGGCTACACCTTTGGAAGGACACCTAAGGCCATTCTTTCCTTGCCCTCTGCCTGCTGGTCACCCCTGCACATTATCCGGGTGACTCTCCTGGAACCTAGTCTACAGATCAGAGAGGCACTGACACAAGGAGACCCCAGTACAGAAGATCAAAATGGGACACTTCAATATAGTTCTTTAGCGTAATGCAAGGTGGCTACTTGAGAAGCAGAAGACACAAGGATGGCACTAAAAAGCTAGCCTTTTGTCAAAAGAAATTTACAGCCAGTGATGCAGATGGAGGCTTTCCTAACTGATTCGCCCACCTGCCAAAATGGATGTCTGACCCAGAACCAGAGGTGTGGAGAGGGTGCTACCTGGGACGCTTCATGTGAGTCACAAGACAAGCCCTGCTCTCTATGCATGTTCGTCCCCCACCTGCAACTCCTCAGCACCAAGCCCAAGCCTTTGTTCAGCCCTAGGTAAGTTCTAATCTTCAAATCCTGCTTTGAGCTTCTAACATTGTGTATGTCTCCTGAGCGTCTGTTCGTTGATAAAATTTGATACGATTTTCCCCCTATTGATCTACTGTCAGTTTATTTCATAGATGGAAATTACGGAAACTTCCAAGGGAAATGAGTACATTTAAAACTTCCCCTTGCCAGTCCCTGCCTGTATCCCTCTCACTGGTTTGTGGTGGGGCAGAATGGACGCTTGTGTGGTAAGAGTGACACTGGGCAAGCGATGCCGGGGCTCCTCGGAGGTATACTATGCAGCTTCAAACAACTGCCTCCTTTGAAACTGAAAAATTTCCCCCTGCACTGGGACTGAACCCAGGGCCATTACACTGAGCTATATTCTCCAGCTCTTTGTTGCTGTTGTTGTTTGTTTTTTAAAGTTACAGACAAGATCTAAGTCATTAAATTGTCCAGGATGGGCTCCAACTTGTGAGCCTCCTGCCTCAACCTCCCAGACCTGCTGGGATTATAGGTGTGTGGCACCCTGCCTTGCTGGGAATAAGCTGTTACAGGGACAACAGGTACAGGGGCTCGTGGTGCTGGGGTGGAGGAGCTGCAGGAGCAGAAGCGTCATCCTCCTGCCCGTCCCTCCTCCTGGCCTGAGTGTCCCTAAGGAACGCTGGGGTTCTCTACGGCACAGCCAGAAGCCCTGCAGCTCTAGGTGGGCAGATTCTCTTTCCGCTACAAATTCCATGTGTTGTCAGTAATAACAATTTCGCTTTAGGAAGAGAAACCATTTCTGACACCCTCCCCTCTTCGCTTGTGCAGAGCGGGAAAAGGCACAAAGCTGCTCTCACAGAAGAAGGAGGGGAGCACGGCACTGCTGCTGGGCTTCATTTAAGGCAGAAAACACTCATCTCAGCCAGCAACCCTGACTATTCTATTATCACACTCTATTCTGAGGCAGACCCTCTAGGCACTGTGCTCCAGAGCACTTCTAGACTGCAGCGGTTTGGATCTTAAATCTCCCTTAAAGGCTCCTGTGCCCAACGTCCAGTCACCGGGCTATGGTGCTGGTGCTGGTGCTGTTGCCAGGTGAGGGAACCTTTAGGAGGTCGGCCCAGCAGAGGGAAGTGAGGTCAGCCCTCGAAGGAGATGTTTGGACCCTGGCCTTTCTTCCCTCCCTCCCTCCCTCCCTCTCTGCTTGTTGGACAGCCTGAGGGAGGCAGCCTTGCTCTACACCACAGTCCTCACCATGATGCTCTGTCTCGCCAAAGGCCCCAAAGCAAGAGAGCCAAGTAGCCCTGGACTGAACCCTCTGAAACAGTGAGCCAAAATAATCCTTTCTCCTTTTAAATTGATTTTCACAGGTATTCTGTACAGACACAGAAAGCTGACTAACAGTCTCTTACTGTGTTTTAGTTCCTTTACCAGACCACACGGTCTAAGCACCATCATCCCCTGCCTAGATTATTCTCATAACCTCCCCAATGGGTGGCCTTGCTTCTATTTTTTCCTGCCTTATGATCTGTTTCCAACAACCAGTGGCCCAATATGCTAAACTATGTCAGACAATGCCCCCTTCAGTGGCTCAGTAACTCACTCAGTATAGAAATCAACATCCCTAGCAGTGGCCCACAGGCCCTACATGATCCAGCCACCTCTCTGACTTCACCCCTCCACCCTGGTCTAACCAGGGCTTCCTGTCTTCCACCAGCATTCAGGGACCACCTTGATTCTGGGCCTCTGTCTTGTCCCTTCTTCCTCACAATCTCCTCCAAGTAGTAGGCCTGGTCTCACTCTGCCCGCTTTAGGTGTCTGCTCAAATATCACTCCCTTGGCAAGGCCTTCTAGGCCAGCCAACCCATCTAAAAGCTCAGCTGGCCCTCTCTGCATGCCCCTGCCCTGCTTTGTGTCCATAGTACTCAGCATCTTCCTAAACAGCATATGACTGATTTACTTATTTCATCAGTAGATAAAAATAGAAGCTTCTTAAGGATGAAAAGGTTTTTTGTGTATTTTGTTTACCCAAGTATCTATAGCTCCTAAGACAAGTAGGTGCTCAGAAGTGCGCTCAGTGAGAGAGGTATATCATAGGATTTGGGAATGGGTCCAAGGAACCATGTACACTCTGAAGCTGAAAGTCAAATTTTGTGTTAGCTTTTTGTGTTTTTTGCCTTTAATTTTTCCTAGGAAGACAGTCATGGGTCTTAGAATCTCAAAAGGATTTGTGACTCAAAAAAAAAAAAAAAAAA
>NW_022900940.1:22577513-22603553 GCF_012274545.1 Fukomys damarensis | reverse complement strand
ATTTGTAACAAAAAAAAAAAAAAAAAAAAAGTTGAACCTCTAACATAGACACTTCAATTTAACAAGGATTATTATTAGTTTCTTCCAACAATGAATAAACTTCATTCACAGGTATTTGTTAAAATAGTAACGTGCAATCTATCAGTGGTGTGATTATACTGTTTTTCTTCAGAATTTCTAGTATAAAGAAAACTGGTGAGGGTGAATAAAAATGTGTTTTCAGGGCTGGGGATTTAGCTCAGTGGTGCCACCACCTTGCCTCATAAGCACAAGGGCCCAAGTTTGACCCCCAGTACCAAAAAGAAAAAAAAAAATGTGTTTTCCCAGATCCGGAGCCAACTCTAATATTCACACACACATGAATGGAAAAAGTGCATGCAAGGTGTTGCCTATGCAAGCACAGCATGCAGCTCCATGTAGGAGCTGGATGGACAAATAGCTGCACCCCATCTAGCCCATCACCTTGGTCCTACTGAGACACTAGCACACCTGGTCCAAACTCCATCCCTGTTTCCCCACTTACGCCCCAATTCTAAAACAAAGTAACCCAAACACACACACAATGAACGGTCATCAATCGGGTACAGAGACATCACTGGAGTAAGAGCCAAGCTTCAACACACAATGTGACTTACCTTCCCCGATCATAGAGACCCCCACGGACATGCCCATGAACTTGCTTTTGGTCCATACATGAGTGTTGACACACAGTCTCTTTTCCTTGCACTCACAGTAAAAGCAGGAGATGGGAGGGTGATGGGACACTTGCTCAGCTACAAATCGTAGCTTGTAGCTTCTGGAAGGGTCTTCAGCCACCGGGTGTTCCTGACAGCCAGCAGAAGAGGGCGGAGCAGTCCTCTTTGGCTTGACCCTGTCCCTGGGAACCTCCCAGGAGCAGTGAAATGTCTCGCCGATGATGGGGTTGTAGGGCTTCTTGGCCAAAGCCCCCTTTCGGCCCTCGCGGAAGGCTGTGAGATAATACTCCACAAAGCAAATGACTCTCTCCTCAGGCGTGGCCCCAGCAGTGATGGCCAGCAGCAGGTCAGGGTGTGTCATAAAGTCTGCATACATCTCCAGCAAGGATCGCTTCTCCAGGATAAATGTGGGGAGCACCACCTGCATTTGGGGGGCACAAAGGCAGACAGAAGGCCCTGTGATTACCCGGGAAAAGCAGACTGTAGTCACTGTCAAGCACTGGAAAGGGTCCAAGCCCAGGAGCAGACGTTTTTGATTTGTGCACCAGTGAGAAATCAAGGGAAATTACATCAAAGAAATGAGAATTGAGAGCGATATCCATGTCAACCCACCAGCCAGAGATTTAGCTCAGTGGTGCCACAGCCTGCATCACAAGCACAAGGTCCCGAGTTTGATCCCCAGGTACAAAAAAAAAAAAGACTTCTGAGCAATTTTCTTCTTTGCTCAACAGGGCTAAAATAATAGTCTCCGCCTCTTTCCATGCCGTGACCCTCCTGATCTACTCTGACCCTCTTCCTTCTCCAGATGGTAGAGATGTGAAGAAACCAGCCTGGAAAGGCTTGTCCTCATTCCTCCTGCAGGCAGGCCCCATCACCAGGGGTGCGCAGTGTGCTCATGGTTTGTTGGTGATGAGTCAAGGGGACCTAGGCAGACCCCAGATCATGGGTGTCTATCTGGTTGTCTGAGCATATACCTTAACACGATAGAGGCGGAGGCCCGTCAGCAGGCAGATGCCTCAGAGTTGCCATGGAGAGAGGGGCTACTGTGAAGTCATCTTCGGAGGCTGCTCCATGAATCAAGACCCAAAGAAACTTTGTAAGTAAGAAGTCACACAAAGTAAGTGGAGCTCAACATACAGAATCTTCTGGTAAAAGGTGACACAGGGGGTACCCCTAGGTTTGCTATTATTGGCTCATGACTGAAGGTAAGTATAACCTGATTGGCTGTCAGCATGGGACAAAGGGAACCCAGGGCTCCACAACCCCAAATGCATATAACCCAATGATTATGTCATTTAAAGCACATTCTGAATCCAGAAAGCAAATAATTTACTACTGCCACAGAAAGCAGAGAGAGCTCACTCCTCACCGCCCTAGAGTCATTGTAACGGGGCTTGGTTGGGGGATTACCCTCTTAGTCACCAAACACAGCTAACATTCCTGGACCACCTCACTGTTCCTCCTCACATAGTTACGCAGCGCTGTGAAGCTGGAAGGCTGATCCAGACCTGCTGGCTGGTCCTGGGCAGCCCCCAAGATGCTCAGTGACACGAGCCGCTTCACATCCCCCCTTACATGACCACTTCCATTCACCCTTTACATAGTCCCCAAGTCCCATGAACATATTTGGGAAGGCAAACGATAAGTGACCACGAACATCATCCAGGCTCACCAATGTAACCGTGACTCTTGACTCCCTTTCCGAAAACCGTTCCTGGCAGTAACATGGCTGAATCAGGAGAGATGTTCAGAGAAACTAAGCAAAGCACAGAGTGATTTCAGAGGTTTGGTAGACACCTCTTAATGCTATTTATCTTTTATTTAAGAACTATATTTTCCTATCTGTGCTAAGAAAGAAGCAAGATATAAAACTGAACATGTAATGCAATCCAAATGAATCCATAAAAAAAGACTCCACATGTCAACATGTCTTCCTAGACAACAGAACAGACTGATTTAAAATTTTCCCTGAGCTCCCTCTGCTTTGTCTTAATACTACATAGGAAGACAAGACATTAATTAAACTGTAACTATGTGAACCAGCAGAGAATTCCTAATTTTTCTTTCGGTCACAACTGGACAAAATTGAGAGTCATGCCCGAGGATGTCACTGGGCCAGGAAGGGAGTGCGTGGTGCAGCACAGCTTTCAGATGTCACCCCCGTCACTTCCTGCATTTTCCTGTAGGGACAAGTTCTCATCTAGCAGCTGTCACGGCTCTTTCTGGGGTCTGCTCCACCAAAGAGGCTCCCAGAGCTGAGCTTTGGTGATCACTCACCAAGCCACACAGACACAGCCACCCAATTCTCCTCTCCCAACCCAGAGGCACTCTAGGGCCTCTCTGAACCCCACCCAGACCTGCAGCACAGGTTGTAGACTGCGGCAGCTGGAAAGCCCCCAGTGAGGCCAAATTAAAAAGAAAAGCAGCCACAAATGTCTCATTCCTGCTATCCCAACTGGCTCCTTTCCCTTCTCCATTTCTAGACTCATAAGCACAGGGGAGCAGGGGGCAGGCAGAATCATGCAAGAAGAGCAGTCTGTCCCAGTGGATCTAACTTCAAGCAAGGACGCACCCACATCCCGATGTTTCATCCTTCTCCCTACCCAGTGGTAATGAGGTTTTTCCAGCCGTGCCCCACCCCAGCCCCCAGCCCCCAGCAGGTATTCCCACGTTCCTAAGGTATTCCCACATTTCTATCCGAGACTAGAATTCTAACAGAAAAACCAGCTACAATGCTATCTCTCTAACTGTACTTCTGAAAAGGTCAGGATTTACGGCATTTTCCCTAATTTAGTCAGCATGTCTAAACTCAGAAGCTAAAGGATTAAAAATAGGAAAATAACTCCACACAGAATCCCAAACCACTGAATGTCAGAACCCAAAGGACCTCAGAGCTTCTGCAGTTTCATACCCTGGTCTCACATAAATGAGGTTAAAGACCAGGGAAGAGAGCAGTTAGGCACTGGACTGAGGTTGCGCAGGGTTCCCAGCTGCCACCCACACTCCTGTCCTCCCCTACAACAGATCATGACAGCATGCCTCCACCTCGAAAGAACATTTCCTTCTCAGTGGCCTAAGGAGATGGACTAGGAGCTCGGATGGCTGGGCCACAGACCTGCTGTCACTGATCAAGTAGGGAGAAGTCAGTGCAGGAACAGAGTGGGAACAAACCCACTTTCTAGGCTATTCTACCTTCCCCGGCTTGGCAAAAAAAGCCCCAAAGCCCACCATTCTAAATGCCATTGTTAGGGGGTGAAGGGAGGGCAGGAACAAGGGGAAAAAATGAGAACCAAGATCTGTCATGTAAAGGTACAAGATCCCAATAATGAATGTACCTAAAATGTACCAATAAACTCAATTAAAAAAAAATAAATGCCATTGATAATATTACAGGCAGAAAGAGACCTTCGGGCTGGGCATTCTCTCTAGCTTCCAAACTGGCCTTCCAGCCGCCTGCTGTGTTACCTTGAGCCCTTCCTCTCCAGCCAGAGTCAACTTCCTAAACTCCCTGAAAGAGACACAGTTCAACCTGGCCGCACCTCCCCAGTCTCACACCAAACCTCCCTCTCTGCCCTCCTCTCCTGCTTTGTCTCAGTGATGAAAAAGCTACTTGTATTCGGCTCCAGGACCACCTCCTCTATGAAGTTTTTTCTGAGTTCCTGCTCCTAAAGCCAAATCAACAACTCCCTTCACACCCACAGAGTGCCCGGCACACATCTTCATCAAAGTGTCCTCAATGCGCTTTGCTCTACTACACACGTTTCCTGACTCTTTGTAGGATCTGAGTCCCTTAGACCTGGCATGAATCAAGGCAAACCAATGACTGATGCCTTAAGGACATGTTTTCTTTGACACGCGAGGTGAGGTGACCACCACCTATTTCCACACGCAGGTTCTCCTGCAGGACACCTGCATCACTCCAGATGACTTCAGGTTGCTGCTTCTCTCCAGGAACCCCAGAATATCCACACACATGCCAAGGAAGGTCGTGGCCAGGAATGCACTGAAGCCTGCCTAAACAGGACCTGGCTTATCTCAGGAATGTGGTTTCCAGGGCAATGAACCACAGAGCTCAAGGCCTCAGAAATGCTCTGTGACCAATGAATAAGTGGACTCAAAACTGGTCCAGCCCAGGCAGTCAGATTCCCTGAGACATCCTGGAGACACGAGAAGGCTGGGTGAACTCTGGAAGAGGGTCTTCAGAAGGAACGCAGTGCCTAAAGACTGATCCGTGGGAAAAAGGCCCTGCTCAATAGCCGCTGTGTGTTATTAATGCCCAAACTGTTTAACTAAGAGGGGGAAAAAAATCAATCCAAATTGAGGAACATTAATAAAAAGTGACTTGGGAATCTTCAGAAACTTCACTGCCAGGAAAGGGAAAAAGGATGACATTTTCTAGATTAAAGATAATTAAAGAGACATGTAACCAGATGTAATATGATTTAGATTGGATCTTGGACTTTAAAAATAACTACAAGGGGTATCACTGAGACAATCTTGGGAAACGCGACAGTGGGGCTGTACATACAATAGAATTTTTTCAATGTTACCTTTCCCAGGGGTAACAAATGTGCTTTATGCAAGAAAGGCCTGGCGCAGACCCTCACTGAAAGGTCAGGGAAAAGCTGCCATGACCTCTGCCAAGCACTCTAAGATGATTCTTCAGAGAACGATCACACACACTCATGTGCGTGGGCAGGTTGTGGGGGGACAGAAGAGCACGGAGTGAGCGTGAGAGGGGAGGGTTGTAGCTCAGTGGGTATGCTAGCCTGGCATCCCTCACAACAAAGTGGGCGTGAGAATGCACTACAGGAAGAACGTGAAGAAGGTGGGAAATGGAGAGAACGGCAGAGAAAGAAGAGAAAAGAAACAAAGGGCAATAAATTATATGGGAATCCACTGTAAAAATCTCAAAACTCTGCTGCGGATTGGAAAATATTCAAAATAAAACACTAGAGGAAAAGGCTCTCCTGGGGTCAGGGATGCGACAGCGGAGAAGGTATCAATTTTCAGATAACCCTCCTGAATTTGTAGACTGGGGGACGACGGGCTCACAGCTGTCAAGCCCCACCTACTTACATGTGCACCCTGCACTGTGATACGATGCCGGCGCTTTGGCAGAGTTAGAAAAGAGCACAGACTACCTGGAGAGTGGGAGCTCACCAGGCTTGGGGTGGCTTCCGAAACCAGACAGGCTTCGAGAGCAGTACCTGGACACCCCTGACAAGATACCGTTTTCTCACCGAAACAGAATTCCTAGCCTGCTCACATTTTCTTCCCTTGTCCAATCTTCTGGCCCTCCCACCTCCTTTTCTCAGTGCATTTAATCATCAGTCACTTAATCATCTGTTTCTTGGGCAGCAGACACAGGGGATGCAGAACCAAAAAATGCTCAGTACTAATTGGGCTGTCTGCCTCCAACCGAGGGTGACTGATGGCCCAGCTGTTCAGACCGACGGCATCCAAATGGCCTGCGATCGCTGCTGCAGATTTATGGAGCCATCGATAAGGACTGCCTTTTCTCCCATTAACATAATTAAGACAATGAACTACTTCAGGGGAAGTTTTGGAAAAAAAAAAAAGACCTGCACTGGGACTCAGAGGACAGTTAATTACATTTAAAGTTGCATCAATCTGCAGGTAAATGACTAATCTTCAGTTCGAGCTCTTAGAGTCTTCAGAGATCTGAAATAAATGATCATCACCTCACAGAGAAGCCAAAAGACACCCAGGAAGAGGGACAGTCCACTCCCTCCCTCCGACAGGGCACACTGCAGGGCAGTGCAAAGAGTGGACAGGAACAGGTGTGACACCGGGGAGCCATCCACGCGATGTTCAGGCTGGCACGCACCCCTGCGAGTGAGCGAGAGCGAGACCACCACCGAGGTTACCCTTGTGAAGCACTTTAAGGAAACCAGCGCAAGTGCACAAAAACCCAGCCTTACAAAATAAAAGGCAGATAATTTACCCTTTCCTTAGCCAACCTTAGCCCTGGGCTTCTTTAATGTGCCAGCTCCCCCCTTCGATCCACCAGACGCTGCCTGGAATATCACACAAGGCATTCATTCATAATTTATTGGATGGGAAGACTCTGAAATAAAATTTTACATTTTCAAGGTTATTTAGTATGGAGAGACAAATGCAATGCAATCAATCCCTGTATCCCCAACGAATCCCACACTTCAGGTCACAAAAGGAAGCCACTTGAGAGCTGGGTTTCATCTCTCAGCAGCAACGTACCATCCTCCTGGGTTTTTTGTATTAAATGATGGTGTTAAATTAGCCCAGTGCCTACCCAGCACATAGGAAATGCCTGCTCTCTGCTGGCAGTTGTTATACCCAGGGATCAGTAACCTCATTTGGAGACCAAGGAAGATGAAGATAAGGAGATTAAACACAAACTTGTCACAAAGTCTCTCACTGACAATGCTGGACAACCCAATGACAGGGAAAACCTGACTGCTTCTGATGCTTCTGTAAATGATCATTTAAGCTAACTACTCAGAGAAGAAGAACTGTATGAAATAAGAAAAATCTGTTGTTAAGAATTATATGTTACAACCGGGGATTTAGCTCAGTGGTGGCAACACCTGTCTTGCAAGTGCAAGGACCCAAGTTTGATCCCCGGCACCATACCCCCAGAAAAAGATAAAAGAAAAAAACAGAATCCCCCCAAAAAAGAATTCTATGTTTCAAACCAAAACTACATCTTAAGCCAAGAAAAACAGTTTGAATTTCACATATATTATCCTGTATCATCTTCTCAGAAATCTCTGAACCAATACAATTCCATTTTACAGATACCATTCCATTATACAGATTAGAAAATTACTATTCATTACTATTTTACAGATGCTATTCCATTTTACAGATTAGAAAACTGAGGCTCAGAGAGGTTTTTGTGATGTATAATGGCTAAATAAGTAGACAGTTGGGAGTGTGAGTGAACTCTGCTTGATCAAGGACCATGCTGAACACCTGAAGAGGCCATCGCTTGCCAAAACTCTTGCAGGAGTGGGATGGATGAACTCCTGCCAATGGGGCAGGATGGGAGCAGGGAATCATAGTCCCCTCACAGCACAGATTCAGAGACCCCATAAAGGAGCCAGATCATCACGGTGCACACTATTTTCAGGGAGGAGGGAGCAGCCCTTCTTGACAGCATATAAGAAACAAGATTCTGGGGGGAAAGGGACAGGAGGCATTGAAAAAGGAAAGTGGCACCTGTGCCTGGGAGACCGGAGACCTGGATGTCACGGCTCCACCTGGTAGGGTCCACTCTCCAGGTAAACCCTGGATGTTTTTGCCTTTTTTGGAAAAATTCTCCCCTTTTAAGAAGGTGCTTCAGCATAAAGATATATTAATCCTTGCCTATTCTGACTGACTCGGGAAATTGAGCCTAATGAAAAAAATCCAACAGAAAAAAGCCATACGCCCAAGATGTCTGCTCTATCATTACCTGTATCAAGAAGCCACAGGGAGGCAATGGGACCAGTCATACCACTACTTGCTGAAGAAGCAAGGGGCAATGTAACAACCTGGTAGGATGCTACACACTCGCTAAAGTGGGTACAGATAAGGGTGCGCTTTCCCTTAATGCCTACGGTGAGGACAGGGCTGCTCATAGTGTAATTTTGTAACCCAGGGATCAACAAACAGCTCACAGGCTGAACCTCTACTTGTTCTTGCAGCTAGTTTCACTGGAAAAAGCTCCACCAGTCATTTCAGCATTGTCCCTGGCTGCTTCTGTGCTTCCGTGGCAGATATGAACAAATGCAATACATGCAACACATACCATAAAGCCAAATCATTTATCGCCTGGCCTTTTAGAGAAAAGGTTTCTGACCCTTGCTCTGTATCATTCATATATTTATCTACTTTTGCACAGAGTCAAGACTTACTTTTAAAACAATTTTACCGTAAAGCTTCATTGAACATTCTTGACTTTCAACACACTCAACTGAGCTTTCTAAACACAGGACTCAGGCGAGGAGAGCAGCACAGTGGTAGAACTGCTTTGTCTGTCTGGCATGTACAAGACCCCAGGTTCAAACCCCAACACCACACACAAGAAATTTAGACATCAAAAAAATTAAAAAGAGGATTGATTTATAACGCCATCAGTGGCTGGGGACCATTTTCACTATATACACACTAGATACAGCATGTATCTATTGTGTCCTCTGAAGGGTCTTGTGTTAGAGGCTCCGTTCCAAGCTCGTGGATTTTTGGGAAAGGGATTGAATCACAAGGGCTTTAATTTCATCGATGGATTAATTCACTGATGAGTCCATGGCAATGGGCTTGTTAGGAGGCATGGTCTCATTGGATGAAGCAGGCCACTGGGGAGTGGCTTTGAAAGGTATATTTTGCCCCTGACCCCTGTGTCTCTGGTGCAGTGGACCCTTGACTTACAAATCCAATCAGTTCCTGAGGGCTGGTGGTCACTAAGTCAATCCAGCTGAGCTCTGGATGTTTACCCGGGCACACGCTATAGATAACAAGAGGCAGATGAACCTAATAACTCAAGCTGTTTGTATGTCAGACCAGTTGTAACTCAAGCGTCCAATGTACTTGCTTCTCTCTCTGCTTTGTGGTGCCATGGATGAGCATCTGGGTGGTCATCTGCTGCTCCCTGACTTCGTGATTCTGCCTCACTACAGGCCCAGAAGCAATAGAGCTGGTCAACAACGGACTGAAACCATGGACCAAAATAAACTTTTGCTCCTTCAAGCCATTTACGCCAGGTCTTTGGTCAGCAACAAAAAGCCAACGCAGCTGCTCTTGTTGCTCGTTTAGAAGGCATAGGACAGAATGTCAAAGTCATTTTATTTTTGTATTTCTTTGCTAACAATAGAAGCAGTTCTCTAAAAATTACAGAATCAGATTTATCTTCTCTTTCAAAGTATGAATTTTTTGGCCAGCGATTTAGCTCAGTGGTGCCACGCCTATCTCACAAGTGCAAGGTCCCGAGTTCAATCCTTGGTCCAACAAAAAAGAATTTTTTCTGACATGCTGATTTATGAGCTGTGACTTAGGTATCTCTAGGGTTAAGAATATCACCATCTACTCTGCTACTTGCTTTAGCCACAATCTATATCCCCCAACTCCACATTAAGGTGGGACCACCTTACCCTCAGCATTCACTGTTCTAGGTGGTCTCCCTGCATCCCTAACACCAGAGTACATGCAACCCCCGACAGATCCATGGAGGTTACAAACAGGCTCGGCCCTGTCCTTGACACCTCCTGTAACTGCCCTCCCTCTCAAGCACCTTCCTCCTGCCCATCGCTCCTGCATGTCCAGCTCACTCTGTCTCTAGTCCGACAGAGACCCACGGCCTGGGGACCCTGCCTTGTGCACCACACTGACATAATCTCACTTCTCTCAATACCAGTGTAGCATCGTCCCCAGCCTGACCCTATACTCGCCCCCTCAGACAACCCAAGTGACTCTGCCACTCCCAGCCCAGCTCACTCCAGTCCTCGCCTTGGGCCTCCCTGCTCATCTTCAAATGCCACACACAGTCGACCCTGAATCTACCCCCCATGTTACTGTTTCTCCATTACTTCACCTAGACCCTTTCAATGTCTTGTACAGTCTTTCTCCTCTGTCACCTGTGATTCTGGCTTTTTATCTTACAAATACTTTTTAAAATATAATCTGCAGTGAATATGTCCTACACTGCAACCCAGCACACATGAATCGATGGAACTAAAATAAATGTTTTATATACAGTGCACCTGATCTTTTCCATTATATTTCACCCTCTAGAAATCATAGGCTGACCCACTAAAGTGGTTTTACAGCCAACTGATGGGCCATGACCCATGGTTTGGAGACAGACTTTAGATCGCATTTGTACCCCTTCCCACCTGCACCCGGTCAGAATTAACTCAGGCACCATCTCTGTGTCTATGCCATCCATGAGAATAGAAAACAGGCAGATTTATAAAAGCCAAGCATTCTCTAGCAGAAAAGGGATGGCGTTTGCACAGCTAGGAGACTAAGATTAGGGGAGGCAGAGGAGCAGGAGGCAGTCTGTATGCTTGGTATAAGGCAGGGAACACGTACGGAGCTGCCTGCCTGCCTGGTGTCTGTCCTCCGCAGGGCCCACTATTTTGTTCAAGTCGTGTGGTCTCCCAGGATGCCAGACACTCTTCACATTCAAACTTGTAAAAGCATCCAAAGGCTAGGCTCACGCACCTGTGATCCCAGTACTCTGCGAGACTGAGGCAGCAGGACTGTAAATTCAAGCCTGGCCTGGGCAATAGCAACTAACTGACAGCCTGTCTCAAAAAAAAAAAAAGGGGTGGGAGACAGTTCATGGCAAAGGCCCTGAGTTCAATCACTTAGTACCACCCCCCGCAAAAAATAATCAAAGAAAGGCTGACCCCATTCTGAGGCAACCTAGAAGACGAGACTGATGAGACCCAGGCATTCAGCACCACTGGGTCCTCCGCGCACCACCTCCGGCCTTTACCCCACCAGGCCGCCATCCCACAAAATCTGGGCTCCTCCCACTGCCCCTTAATGCCCAGGGGACACCACACACAGCACTGCCTGTCCCGTCTGCTTCTGGCACAAGGCTACTGCCAAGGTGCGGACGGAATGTGGACCCTCACTGAGACAAGGATGTTGGAAGGGAAGGAAGAAGGCTGTTCGCCCCCAGCGCTGCTGACAGACCCACCAGAGGGGCTGTTTCTTCCCATATGGACAGTGAAATTGAGTACCAGAGAGGCCACCCTTACTGTGGAAGCTCGTGACAGCCAGCTGCAGGCCATGAGGCTGAGAGTGCATAGGACCCTTGTTCTGGCTTCACTGTTTCTCTGTGCAGCCACGGCGCCACAGCCCTCTTGACAGGCTACCTTGAACTTCTCTGGAACATGCAGGAAACCTCATACAACTGGATGCCACCTCACATGCTTTTTCCGATGCTCCCCTGGGATCAGAGAGCCGCAGTTCTACCAGAGAGACATATGTAAGGCTCTCCACAGAGGGTGAGCATTCGTGTGGGAATGTCCCTTGTGGCTGGCATGGAGGAGCGCCACAGTCCAGCACGCAAGAGGCCAAGGCAAGAGCACTGTGTGAGCTCCGGACTCTGAGGGCAGCCTGGGAAAAACAGTGAGACTTCTTTCATCTCAATGTGAGTGCTTATACGTGTGTATTTCCTTTCCAGTTACACCTGCGATTACCCAAACTGGACACATCCGATCTGGCCTTTTCCCCATCCTACTTCCCCAGCTCACCCTTGAAGAAGGAAAGCTTGAAGACAGAGAAAGAACCCAGACAACTGGCCACAAATCCTGTGGGCCACCCCAGCCTACCTTGGTCAAATCCATTCCAAGTTTCAGCTGTGAGATGAGATGAAGAATTATACTGCGCTGATCCTCCATGACACCCAATTCTGTCTCTTCTTTATCTTCACTGTCAGTTTTCTCATCTTCGGACAAAACCAGTTCAGGGCCTGAGTTTGGCTAAAATGAAAATCATCATTAAGTAATCACCAGCTGGCCTGTTAGAAGTCAGAAACACAGCAAAGAAATTGAGTGAGACCCCCAACCCTGCCCCCAGGACGATTTCTCTGTCAGCCATCCTATTGGCCTTCCCAAGCAGGTCCTGTGCTGTGGTCACTGCCATCCCCTGCCATCCGCCCTCGCCCCCATCGGTGAGTCACCTGGCCCGAAGACTGTCCCAGACCAAAAATCTCCTGCTCCTTAAGAACCCAACTACAGGACAAGGGCCTTACTGGCCCCCCTTGCTAAATCCGCTCTATTAATTTGCCCATTGCGGGACACTAATCCAATGTAATCTAGATCTAATACAAAATTTCTGTTCATAAATAAAAGTTGGATTCTCTTGGAACTAAAATTACCTGAAAATTTTAACCGCAATTATCTCTACTCAAATTAGGATCACTGTATCGAGTGTAAGAAATTCTAAATTGGCACCGAGAAAGAATTAGGCAAAAATGAAAACGTAAGGAGAAACCCTTGAAACTTTAGAATGATACAGAGATTTATGCTGGCCACATACTCTGCTTTCCTTAATGCAAGTTTATGAATTCAGTTGCCGATTTGAACTTTACAAATTACCAGAAAACAGGAAAGCTAATGAAATGAGCAACAGGGATTACTGAACATAGCACCACCCTCCAATACCCAAGTGTCAAGGGTTCCAGGTACAAAGCAAAGCTGTGCTGCGAATTCTGCTGGAAGAAGTCACCCAATTCCACCGCCTCACATTTCCCTATGTTCTCACGATACACCTGCTTATGCACAGGCAAAGCCCTCCACAGAACACCACAGACTGTTTCCAATTATCAGTGCGGTCAGGCATAATATACAGAAAGGCAGCAGCAGTCAATGGTATCAAACATAAAAGGATAAAGGCGTGCCCGAGTGACCATACAAAAACTGGTGATGACTCATCTCATCAGACAGAACCATCTCACATCCAAAACTATTCCTAATACACGAGTACAAAGGTTAACTTAGTGGTCAAAACGATGTAACCGTCCAGGGTAACGCATCCCTCACCAACACTGCATGGTGCTCTCCTGTCTGCTGCAGGCATTTTTAAAATTTCCATGTAGATAGACTCTTCTATAGACATATTCCAGGTTATCCTTAATCTCTACATAACCATGCATGGAGAGACGGTTGCGAGGGCCTCAGCAAAGTCCTCAGCACTTTGAGTTTTCTTCCATCACGTGCCTGGTTCTCTGGCCTTCTCCTGTAGACATCTGCTCCACTGAACATACTGAACTAAGGGAGGAATTCTCACCCTTCTAACCTAGGAAAGACTGCCCAGAGGGAGTCTACACAGGGAAGGTGGTGAAAGCAGGGGCAGAAGCCCAGCATTCCAGTCAGGGCCCCGAAGCTGTCCTACCTCACTGCCACTCCCTTTCTGCTGTGCCCCAGGGGCTGCCACCAGTAACACGATGCTGGGCCAGAATGGCTGTAGTCAGCGTGCACAGAGCCATCCTTCTGCCCACCTGCCCTGCTGGCTCTTCCTTCTCCCTCCTCTGGATTCCAGGCCAGTGTTAAGCCGGTGCTGCCTCAGGCCCCTTGGAGCCTGCATTCTCAACTGGAGGCCACCAGAACCAGGCAGCGTGGACATGCACCTCTCCAGGGAAGAGTACTGCAACTGCCACTGCTGTGTGGCGGCCTGCAGGCAGACAGTCATCTGTAGGAGCAGAATCCCCTCATCCCAAGGCCACCTTGGGGAGGAGAGGGCACTGCCCAGGCACTCTGCTTTGGGAAGAAAAGTAACAACAGGAAAGAACTACAGTGAAACCGCTATCATGCACTGAGGTAAAAGGTGAACGTCAGCACCCTGAAATACCTTGGCAAAACAGGTAGCTCTTTAGAGCACAATTATTATTGCTCGAAATTAGTTCTCATAAAATACTGACTGCAAACCAAACAAATCAATAGCTCAAGTGTGGCTGCTATGTGCTTTAAGAAGAAAAGAATCACTCTCTTCCCATCTGCCCACAGTGAATGCATGGGGAAAATCTCATCTTGCCCATTTCCTGCCACACTGAGTGTGACATGTTTACAGAAGCCCACATCTCTTCCTGTCTGCCATCTCCAGAAATTATAACCCTGTCCAGCAGCCACTAAGTCTTCTGTAAGATCCTGCCACAAGACAGATGCTCATTAAAGTGAACATAAACTTCTCTAACTCTTCCCAGGCCCAATCAACACATGACCCATGGGTGGGATGATTTTCTTCTAAGACTCACTGCCGCAGAGAATATCAAAGCTCGTACACAGGGTCCAGAGCTGGCTCATCTGGATGACCAGGGTCAGAGCTCCTAGGTCCCCAATATCCTGCCGAGGGAGGGCTGGCCACGGGAAGCCCAGCAGGTATCTCCCTCACTGGCACAAATCCTCAGCAAACCCTGACCCCAAATTAAACAGGGACCCAGTGCTCGCTATTTTCTCTTTCATGCAGCTTCGAGAATTTGCCCTCCTTTTTAAAAATGTAATAGTTTGTGAATAAATTCTTTTTCTACCCAACCTCAAGTAAGTAATCAGGGCCTTTAAAAAAAAAAAAAAAAAAGGGGCTGCTTTCATTTATCAGACCGGCAGTGAGCAGTTCAGCCCCTCTGCAGAAAGTGCAGGCTGCTCTCTGCCTGCATCCCTCTGGGGAGGCGAGGGAAAAGGGGCCGCACCTGCATTAGCAGGCGAAGACCTGAAGCTCCAAGGTCATGAAGGAGGTCGGAAGGCACAAAACCTTCTTTTCTTTCAGGGTCAAGGACTTGTTTATTCTGCTCTTCTGACATGGAGTCAAAGGAGACCGCAGCTGTCACTTGATGGAAGGGCTGCTTTACACAACTGGGGGCGCAAGCTCATCACACCATGGCCCTCCCTGCCTTACAATGTCCTGCTTGTCTCCTGGTTGCCTACGCCTGCCCACACCCTTCCGATCTATAGTTTTGCCTTCAAAGCAGTAACAACAAACTTCAGATGACCTAAGCAGCAGAATGCTGTTTCTCCATTTCGGAAGAAAAACAGATGTTAGAAGTGGCTTCATGATGCTGAGCAAATTTTTATGACTTAAGAAGAATGTACAGATGCCCCTTTCCCAGAGCTCTTTGCAAATGAGCCAGCCCAGCCACAAAAGCGTACAAACTTGAAAGTGAAATGGAATTAAAATATACTTTGAAGAGAAGAAGCCTTTGGAAAAATGAGATTTTTAATAAAAACAAAAATTATGACTCAATATTTCTACCACATGAGCACCTTGGGGCATATGATACTACAAAAATCAAGTGACTCGTGCCTATTAGCAAAAGTCAGGAACAAATGGATATTTGACAGACAGGAAAAGATTTAATGGGCTTTCTGGGGTTTAGAGACCTTTGCTGTTGGCAACAATTATGTGGGTACTTTTCTGAAGAGAGGGTCCATCGCTCTCCTGGCACTCTCAGAAAGGCCTGTGCCCCTTAGCTGACCTCAAGTCCCTTCAGGGCCAACAGTGAGGCCATGTGAGAGATGGGGATCTTGGCACTGGGACGGGGTGCTGGCGGTGCCTCATCAACGGCACTCATAGAATCTGCAAATGTGACCCAATCCCTAATTCCAGAACTCTACGAGTAGGAAAGAAGCCAGCTGACCCTGGAGACTGACCAAGAGCAACTGACTAGTATCAGGCAGACATGGGTCCAACAGTCCTCTCACTGGGGACACAGGTAAAGAAGCATTTAGCTCTCCTTTCATCTCTTACTTTTAACAAAACTGTTAATTCTTCAAAACAAATGCAAACTTCAAGGAAGACCGAATGAAATTCCAATCTTTTTTATTCAATCCATGTATGTAACTTCATTACAGTCTGGGTCAATTCCAGGAAAAACATGAAAGTAGATATTCACAGGCAGAAGCCTCTCATGCCCCTGCCACAGGCCTCACTCCCCCGCACACCCTCACCGACTCGACTCCCCATCTGGCACCTCACCCCAGCTTTCCTTCTTAGACAGTGGCACCACCTCCTCTTCTCTCCTAATTTGAGACCTGGCCTGCAGAGAGCTGGAGTTAAGGTCAAGCCCTCCAACTGCACCTGCCTGATAACCTACAAGAGGGGCTGCAACATCACTAGTTCTGTTTGTGGCAACATGGTGAGGCCTGCATCGCATCACCCAACCTTTACAGGTGACTTCTGCCCCTGGACAGGGAGCACACGCATGCTGGAGTCTTTCAATTGCAGACATGCAGGGACTCCACTCCAACAAGATTAAGATGGGATCCTAAATTACCATCTTCTGCCCTAGTAAATTGAACCCTGAAATAGATATTCTTAAGTAGGCAATACTCAATAGAAAACATAACCCACTGCATTCATGTGATCTGCCACTGTCCTGAAATCCTACATGCTCCAAGGACAATGAAGCCAGTTAAGAATGAACATCACCTTCTCTTCTGGCAGTAAGCATACCACAGTTCCATCTATTTTAAAGCCTGGCAACTTTCATCACATGCAGCTACCTTGGCACCAAAGCTTGGGGGT
Source organism: Fukomys damarensis (assembly GCF_012274545.1). Classification (NCBI taxonomy): domain Eukaryota; kingdom Metazoa; phylum Chordata; class Mammalia; order Rodentia; family Bathyergidae; genus Fukomys; species Fukomys damarensis. The sequence continues at coordinate 22,586,844 of NW_022900940.1, read as the reverse complement.
GAACTGAACCATACCAAGGAGCCTTGGTACCAAATGACAAGACTGAACAAATTCAGATATCATCCTTCGGGGAAAACAAGGAAATCTAGACATTTCCAACAGATTATTTATTTATTTATTTTTGCAGTACTGGGGACTGAACCCAGGGCCTCACATGCTAAGCATGCACTGTAGTGTTCAGTTATATCCCAGCCCCTCAAAAAGCTTATTAAGGGTATTCTGAGGGTCACAGAAGAGCAGGCAGTGGGGGAGATGACAAGCACCACCCTCAGATATCCCCAAAGAAGAGAGATGTCAGGCAGAGAGCAGCAGACAGGAGGAAGAACCAGGAAAAACATTCCCTCATTTACAACTTATTTCTCAATTCCACAGCTAATAGAACATGTAATCACACATGCAACACGACCCCCAGGGCTGAGCTGTTTTCGTTTACTTACAGCTAAAAGTCAAAAGATGCTGGTCTGTCAGCAAATGACAAGTTCTGGAAAACTAAGACAGGAAAGCCGAGACATGGATCAAGGTGTGGGGCTAGAGAGACTGAAGAGTAGATGGATGGGAGACAGACAAAGAACATGAATAAAATAAGAGAGTAAACAATGGAAGAGAAGCAAGGGACCTGAGTGTCTAAGAGGTACATGGGCCTGGGGAAAAGCTACTGAATGCAGTTTTTTTCCAGTTCTAACGATAATGTATTTTACTACTGTTGATAACATTAATGGAATCCATCAAACCAAGGACTTAACCCCTTTTATCTCTAGTCATTTCCTATTTACAGTGTATTTAACCCGATTATCACAATCATTACATAAGGCTACAGTGGATCTTCACGTTAGCAACATTTACATCACAAGAAGCCCATCCAACGGCCCACTGTCATGAAAACTGGCATAGCTGCATCTGACGATCCAGGCCGACTCGGTAGGCCAATGTCATCCCCAGTGCCTAGTACCCTGCATTCCCCAGCAAGATACGTTTTAGTCCCATGACTACCAAGTACAAGGCATTCACTATTTCAGAACTGGAAAAACTGATCTCCCCTGAAGGCACAGGGACATAAAGTTTTGTCGTATGAATGCCATACGGCTGCTCCTGATGACCTTCTGTCCTTCCCACACTTAGCGCAGGTGGGATTTCTTTTCCGGAGAGGTCTCTTTGGTGCCTTCTTCTACTAGCTCTTGGGAAGTAGGCCATCTCTGCCAGCGGAAGGTCTCTCAGTCAAGCGGATGGATGCTCCCCTCTGGTCAGAAGTCATGCCAAGGACAGACGTGGAAACATGTCTCCATAAGGGTCGTGCTCAACTGCTGCCGCTTGGCCCTGTTGCAGGGAAGCTGTTTAAGGCTTGAACTATCCTCTCTGTGGAGCCACTCGCAAAGCCAGGTGACTGACTGTACCTCAGAGGCCACCAATGCCCTTAGAGGATCTTAGCTTGCCATTTGGAGGTAGGTTCAACAACGAGGCTACTGTGAAGAGAACCCGATGGAGAAGTTGGCTCTATCCTGAACAAGTCCAAATGTAAGCATGTCCATGCAGCAGCCTGGTCCCCACCACCATTTTGGAGATGCTGAGTTGGTTGCCACTGACATCACAATCCTCTTGCTGCCTCCCAGTGGATGAGCTGGCTTTCTTGTGCTAACCACACATACATATACATTTACCACACTTGGCTCTCATAGACTGGAAGGACAGATGCTCTTCCTGAGCAAAGGGGCCGACCTGCAGAAAGGTTGGTTTTAAACAAAACACATCCTGGAAGGTAGAAGGAAGACACTTCTGGAGAGGGAAGGGTGCAGGGGCATTCATCATCAGCCAAGATAAGCAGGAACAATTACACCAAGAGGATTAATAGGTGTTCCTTAAAAAAAAAAAATTCCAGGAAAGCATTCATAGGAAATAGCAGCATGTCTGTCTCATTTCCACAAATCTGCTTAGAAACTAGAGTCTGGCCATTTTTAAATGAAAGGAAAAAACAAAGGAATCAAGAAGGAGCAAAGAAAGCCTAAAGAAAGTACAAAAAGGGGAAAGGATGCAGCAGTAGCAGGTGGAGGAGAGGCAGCCGCCCTGCAGCTGTGGCTCTGAGGCGGGGACAGTGACGGCCAGCATGCAGGACGTGAGGCTGCAGAGCTCTGCAGCCTGGACTGAGGGGAAGGGAAGGGCCCCAAAAGGACGCAGTGGCCTGCCAAGTGCCAAGAGCTCTCTCTCTGGTGCTTTACAACATTATCTCAAGGAGCGGAAGGCTAGCACTTTACAATCAAGTTCAGCACCGAACTGGTAAAGTGGCCAAGGCTCAGCAAGACTTCCTGAAAGCCAAGCTGAGTGGAGTCCAGGGAGCAGGATCTGTGGGGTCCTGCTTCTGGAGTTACGTGAGCAGCGTAAAACACAGAAGCTCATTAGCATTGGGATAAAAGTCATGACAAGGAAAAGGAGAGGCCATTGAATCAGGAAACATGATCACCAGGCTTTAGGAAACAGTTGCAAATACCAGTGAGAGTTCTGAGCTTTGTTTGCAGATAGTCATCGAGACAAGTCCTGAAGCCACTAGCTTTTGTTTCAGCTCAACGTCCTTTGTAAAATGGAGATGGTACCATCCACAGCACAACAAAGCATGTAAGGCCACGAGTCTAGACATGGCTCACAGAAATGCCAAGTCCCACGAGGCCTGCAACTCTCCCCTGGGTGACTACAGCACCCATGGGCATGTTGACCCGAAGCCACTGCTGTCAGACTCACACCTTCCTACCTGTTCATGGCCCTCCTCTTGGCAGCAAACCCCCCCAAACCCGTACTGTGCCTCCCAAGCTCTCTCTTAGGCTTTCTCCAGCAACGGGGACGCCAAGGGCTCTAGGGCTGTAGTGACCCAGGCTCCCCAGATAAAGTCTGTGGCCCTGACCATGAAGTAGCATCACTTCTCGGTCTGAGGCTATGCTGGGCAAGACTTCATAGGGATTTTGAAACATTTTCCACAAAAGTTACATTCGGGTGTGGGGTTTGAGACACACATGACACACAGGAGAGTCAAAGAGTAAGCAGGCACCAGGCTGCAAAGTTTCTCATACCTTGGAGCTTACAGGTGGCAAAGCACCACATCTGCCATGAAAGCTGTAAGGATGCTTAGGAGGGTCTCTGAGTTTAACAGCTGATATTCTAGCTGAGGAGGAATACACAGAGCTTTCTGCCTTTATCCTGGTCCTGGGTCCAACTGGTCATTTCCGACTCCTCAGTGAAGACTTAGTTTACCTACATTTCCGAGGTGCCAAGGTGGAGCCTCCCTCCTACCTAGGCACTTGATTCTGGCAGATGTCCACTTGGGCACTTATCAAGCTGTATTTCTGCAACAGCCTGCTTCCTGACTGGACCAGGAATATGTCGACTCCTGCAGCAGAGGAACACAACTGTCCAGGGCTGCCCTCTCAGGCCTGGGGAGAAGGAACATGGTGATCATTCAGCAGTACCAGGCAGGGCCAGAAGTGGTAGCTGTCAGCTCCCCCTGATGACAGTGAACTGCTCTAATTCATGTGCTCCTTTCTAGAATCTCAGTGCAAAGGATGGTTTGTGACACCTTCAATAAATGTTTTTCTAGAGGAACAAATAAAACTAAAGAAAAACAAGAGAGATGTGCGGAAACACACACACCAAAAGATCTAGCTTTAAAATTACAAGGCCAGAGAGATCACACTCTACTTCATTTATGTGAAATATCCAGAACAGGAAATCCAGAGATAAGGAAGCAGATCTGTGCGTGCCAGAGGTCTGGGGGTGACAGGTAAAGGGTGTTGGGTTTCTTCGGAAGGTAAAGAAAATGCTCTAGAATTGGCTGTGGCGAGGAGGAAACATACCTGTGAATATAATGGAGTCCACCAAGGGCTTAGTACACCTTAAGTGGGTGAATGAATTCTGCACTACTTACTAGCTCAGTAATGCTGTTATTTTAATAATGGAATCAAAGGAAAGGAAGTATGATCAAAGTAATCCAGTGAAGCAGGGGAAGGAGACCGCAGAGGCTCCCTCAGACGCAGTCTCACATAGGCAGAGGGAGGAGCGGACCCTGCAGCAGCAGGAATGTCGAAAGGGAGGGACCCAGACACTGGTACTGCAGGGAGACCCAGTTGCAAACAGGCACACTGCTGGGCCTGATAACTCGGCTCAGCCCTTGGAGAGCCTCTCTGTACCCATGGCTTTAAACAATTTATACTCCGACCACTTCAATATTTGTATCTCAAGCTCAGCCTTCTCCCGACTCCAGATGTGAACATCAGCTGCATAGTCAACATCTCCATAGCTCTCCGTGGCTAATAGATATACAGACCCTGGAGAGATGCCCTTGGCCTGATCCCTGGGACCTGTGGATATGTTACTTTCGTGACAAAGGAGAGCTCAAGCTCGCGATTAAATTAAGACACTGCAATGGGGGAAATTATCCTGAATTATCTAGGTGGGCCTCACTCACATAATCACACAACTCCCTAAAAGTAGAGATTCTCTCCTGGCTGAGAGATGCGACCAGGAGAGCAGGGCCAACAAGCTTCCCGTCTCAGAAGATAGAGAAGGCGGTCACCAGCCAAGCGACACAAGCAGCCTCAACCTGCTGGAAAGGCCAAGGAAACAGGTTCTTCCCCAGAGCCTCTAGAAAGGAACAGTCTTGCTGATACCGTGACATTATCCCACTGAACTATATGACAGACTTATGTTCTTTAAATCAGTACGTCTATGGTTATTTGTGATAGCAGCAAACAGAAAACCTCACCTGATGGTCGCACCAAACTGAACAAGTCTAGAACAACCTTTCAACAGATCTCCAAAATGTAACCTATTCCCTATCTCAGCAAAGGACAGCTTTGGCCTTCTCAGGGCTCAGTCACAGCTCTGGCACAGCCTTGGCTCTCCCAGCCAGGTTCTACCCAAAACCTGGTCTCTTCTAACAGCCTGCACCACACCACCATCCCTCACCTAATTACGGCAATGGCTTTCCAGTCAGTCTCCCTTGCTCCCCCCACACCTCCTCATGGTTGCCAAAAAGCGTCTCAAACTATAAAGTACACTGTGTTCCTCTTATGCTCAAAACCCGCCCCCACTTTATTCAGAAGAAATCTCAAAGTCCCAACTGTGGCCTGGGAAGTCCTGCACGATACTGCCCTACTAACTTTTGTCTTCCTTCCCAGTTTACCCTATTCAATCCGCACCAGCTATCACATTTCCAAAACACATGAACTGCATGTCCACCTAACATCCTTTGCACCTGTACTATTACTTTTTTCCCCTCCATGCTTGTTGCTCCCTCACTTCACCTAGATCACTTCCCAAATGTCACCCTCACCAAAATGGCCTCTAACCACTGTTTAAGTTGCTCCTTTCTTGTTTCTGTTGCTATGACAGCCTAGGTCTCAGGCACATAAATAAGTGACCTAACACCTTCCTAGCTTGCCTTCCACTCTAGCCTCCTCCTCTGGTTGGTATGGCACCAGCAGAACGTTCTTCCCAAAACCCTCACATCCACCTCTCTGATCAGAAGTCTTCAGTGGGGACAAGGGTGTAGCTCAGGGGTAGAGCACGCTGGCAAGTGTGAGGCTCTGGCTTCAGTCCTCAGAACCAAAAAAGGAAAAGATAAAAGAAAAAAAAAAAAAAAGTCTTCAATGGCTTCCCATTGCCTGCAGGAAACTTTCTACCCAGCCCAACATTCAAGGATTCTTGATTCCAACCAAGCTACTTCTTTCTTTCTCCTCACCCATTTTTTTCTCCTGCCTACATCGACCACAGTATAAATACAGGGCACACTTTATCCTCGGATCCACATCCATTGTTTTCAACCCACTGATGTGGAAATAGCACAAAGTTCTGTCCACTAAACATGCACACGCTTTCACTGCCATTGTTCCCTGAACAATACGGTGTGGCTATTCACATGGCATTCACACACTGCACTAGGCAGGTATTTTAAGTAATCTACACACGTCCCAAGCATACAGGAGGATGTACAAAGGTTACGTGCGAAGCCTGCGCCATTTTACATAAAGAACTGCAGCATCCATTGATTTTGCTACGCAAGTGGTGGAGGGGAAACGGACAGAGAACTGGGCTTACTTCTCACGCTATTATCTAGAATTGCACTAATACAGTAGTAACTAGCCACATGTGCCCAACTAAAATTAAATACAATTAAAATTCAGTAAAAATGACACTACCCACATTTTGAGTAGGCAGCAGCCACCGGTGGTTAGTGGCTGCCATACTCGATAGTTCTGAAAGAAAATATTCGCTTAATTGCAACAAGCTCTTTAAACATTTTTGTCTTAGTACATTTGACACATAACGCATACATTCATCATAGTAAGTTGGTACCTATACGTACACCATCTTACTCCTCTTTATCCACCCCCCATCCTCTTCCCGTCTGCAAAAGGACTACTTCCTTATTTCCTATCATCTTTTATGTTGCTCTTTAAATTGTATGGTGGGTTTCTCATATAAGAGAAGCAAATCACAGCAAGTTTTATTGGAGAGAGTTGCTCTAAAGTTTCATTGTCCTCCCAGTTCATCTCTACTCCTGGCAAAATGACTACTTTAGAACACGAGCCCCCAGGCCGTGACAGGATGCTAACAACCCAGGCAGGTACACCTGCCCCTTCTCTGCAGCCCCACTCACTTGTAAGCCCAGCCAAGGTCACTCATAGGCTGCTGTCACATCTAACCGTTCTTAACTTCTTGGTAATTAATGTAAAGCTCAGTACAGATTCTGAAAAATCTAAACTTTCTGTTGAAACACAAAAGAACAATTTCACAAACACCTCCATCTCATAAAATGGAGCAGTTGGGTAGCCAGTAGTAAATAAAATGATTCTGTGCCTAAAAATTTAAAAGGAATTCCACTGCCTGTGATTTACTTCCATTGTAACCAGTGGTGCATGCTGAGAATAGAATTCTGGCTTTCCATATCCTGCTTAAATTACTATTGATATACACTGTGCTGGGAGATGGATTTCTTCTAATTCTGCAGATGGTAAGTGCCTTTATTCAGAAAATAAACATCATGAGACTGAAGTCGATGGTACTACATTAGTAATTCTTTCAGACTCTATACTTAATACCACTAATTGCTAAACTGCCTTGTTCTTCTCCAAAATTATACAGTTATGAGCCTCAACTCTATGGTAGAGATAGAAAAAAAGATGCAAAACAATGAGGGCATGCAGGGTGGCAGCAGCAAAAGCTCTTAATGGGGCCCACAGACTTTCATTTGTTTGTTTTTTTAGCTATTTTAAGTAAAGTGTGACTGTAATTTATACCTACCTAGGACAATGTACAGATCTTAGCTACAATTCCATGAGTTTTGACATACTGCTTTCCTTAAAACTGTGTTTAAGTATACAGTTCAGTGTTTTTAACTGTACCAATACTGTGCAACAGACCTATGAAACTTTTTCAACTTGTAAAGCAAACAGCATCTGTTGAACAATGACTCTTCTTTCCCTCTGTTCCACCTCTCCACGCAGAAGCCTTGATTGAGTCCCCTCCCGGGTAACTGTGATGTGTCCTGGGGTTTGAACTCAGCTAGAAACATCCCAGGCCAAGGGGGCTGGAGCAGCAGCCTAGAGAAGCGCAGGCCCCAGGGAAGAGCATGACCAGAGGTGACTGACTGTCCAGATCTAGCGTCGGGGTGGACACAGCTCTGGGCCAGAAACCGGGGGGGATCCATGCAGACATGTGAACAACTTTTCCCATACACTCATTTATTTCCTCCATTAGACCAGGTTCTAGAAATGGCACTTGATGGCTTCCCAAAACAGATTCAGAAAGCTATCATCCCCCACTAGACGAGGGGGATGGTACTTTCATGTGTGCCGTGCCAGGTGGTCATTCAGTTCTGAGTTTCAATTTTATCTGTCCACTTTAATCATTTGTACCTCTCACCAGGAAACGAATTCCCAAGTGACTCTCTCCAATGGAGATTTTGGAAGGGTGCGATATTGTAAGGGACATACATAGGGCTATCGCAATCCACAGAATAGTTCTGATTTACAAGTCATTAAAAGCAAGAGGCATTTACCGTTCTTTGCAGGCCAAAGAACATGAATAACGCAAAAAGCCAAGTGCATTAACGACTCTTCTGCAGATAACGTTCTCCGAGCCACACAGAAGGGGCAGGCTCGGAGCACTTTCAATGAGCCAGGCACACAGTGTCCACAGCAGCAGCCCAGCCTTCCAGGGTCAAAATCAAGCAAATTCACACCTTTTTGCTTCAAGAGGCAGAGTTCCCAGATCATTATCTCCTGGCTCTCAAATAATCAATGATTTAGTGCTACAGGTAGAAGAGGTGGGCACTTTCTGAAACAATGTAGAGCTTAGGGAATTTTAGACTTTAAATTTTTCTTAAAGATAGCTCTGGTACATGCCAATTATATTTGGGTTTCTGCAAATATTAACAAACCAAGGAAGAAGCATCTGGGAGAAAACAGGCTCCAGTGTTTGCAGGGGGAAAAAAACACCCAAAACAAAACAACCACAGCTCTTAATTCCATAGTGAAGAAGCACCAATAACCCTCAGATAAAGCTACAATCTTTAAAGCCCACTCAATCCCGTTGGCTCAAATAGCAGGCATTTCCTCTGCTTTTTAATTTGCATTATATGTGTCCATTTTTCTAGCCACTGTGACAGAGGACATTAAAAGGTTTCCCTGAACTCTTAGTCAAATGTGAATCGAATAAAGGATCTAAGAGGGTAATTGCAGCAATTCATATTTTTTTCATGTTATTCTATTGCCATAAAAATCCAAATGAGGCTCACTATGTCTTCTATTTTAAAAACTGTCACATTATCATGCTCTTCTTTGCCCTGCTCTCAAATGCTTCATTCAATGAAAGCTTCAAGGGGAAATTTGTAAGACAGCTGTAATCATCTCAGGGTAATGTGAATGGTGTGTGGTAGCAATGTTAATGATCAGAATGGCGGGATTATTGCTGTTAGCTCAAAAAAAATATGAATTTTAGGTCTAAATGTAATTAGTCAGGACTGCCCCTCCTCTAAATACTGACTTTTGTTTTTGTTTGTTTGGATCACTCTGATGCCCAGAATTTCCATTTCTACAGTTAAAAAAAAAAATCTGATGATGACTCTCCAAGCTAGGGTTTTGTCACTTTCATAGAAATTTTGACAGAATCCTCTATTCCTAAACAACACATCTTCATTTCATTTCTAAAACATGATCATGAAACACATATTCCCTGTGAATATTAAATTAACCACAGAGTATGTGACACTATTATTTTATCTGAAACTGACGTTTAACTGGGTGTTTTTATTTTAGCATGTTATGGACAACCCAGTGTCTTTGAAACTAAA
>NW_022900940.1:22572787-22577438 GCF_012274545.1 Fukomys damarensis | reverse complement strand
TTTTTGAAAAAAAAAAAAAAAAAAAAAAAAATCAACTTAAGTGTTTCATTTTTGAGAAATTAAACTATTGCCTTTTTCAAACTGACAAATACAATACATGAACTGCCTTAAAAACAAGAAATATCAAGTCGAGTATGGTAGTGCTTGCCTCTAATCTCAGCACTCTGGGAGGCCGAGGCAAGAGAAGTTCAAGTCCAAGCCCAGCCTGGGTAGACAGCGATTCAGTGACACCATCTCAAAACATGAAAAAGGCTGGGGATATAGCGCAGTATGAAGGCCTTGGGTTCAAGGCCCACTACCAAAAAACAAACAAACAACAACAAACCAAACAAAAAACATAACAGCAACACCAGATCCTGCACGGGAATAGAAAGTCCAAACATCTATAAAATATATCTCTACACATTTTGATATTTGCTTCCAAGAAAGGAGCCAAGCCAGTAAGAAGATAAGAGGAGAACAACAGCCTCACCAAGGAGCAATTCATATTTATCCCCTCTCCTCATCCCCTAGTTGTACCAAGGATGTGAGACTGAACCAGAGGTGCCCCACCCAGTCATTTTTGAGACAAGGTCTCACCAAGTTGCCCAAGCTGGCCTAGGACTTGTGACTCTCCTGCCTCAGCCTCCTTGAGGGGCTGGGATTACCACCATACCTGGCTATAGTAATTCTCCAAACAAAATAACTGCTCAATTATGGCTAGATGATATCCCCAGGATGGATCAATGTATGTACCGGTTGGTGTATATTCCCACAGTTGCTGTGTCTCTCTACAAGACAGCTAATGCAGAGACCTGCCTGGGAGGCTCATTCAAGTTTGTGTTCCTAGAAGGTGACACAAAACTTTGGAATTAAAATTAAGACTAATTTATGAAAGGACTCCTAAATGCATCGAGCTACCGGGTTGTTATGTGAAAACATTTTACAGTGGTGACAATAATCAGGATTGTTATTACTGTTCCCAACATCCACAGGTACGACTAAAACATGGGAAAATGTTGATGGCTTGATATAAAGAAATGTTGGAGAATATTAATTAGAACATTCAAGGGCCTGGGATATAGCTCAACAGCACCACACCTGCCTTGCAAGCACAAGGTCCTGAGTTCAATCGCTGGAACTGGAAAAAAAAATTCAACAGCCTAATTTAAAAATTTGCAATGACTGGCTATGATCAAGACATTAAAGGCAAAAGAAATACAAATGACTAACAAATATGTGAAAATATACTCAATTTTGCCCATAATTATAAAAATAGAAATTAAAAGCAAGATATCATTTTTCACCTAAAAAAATAATAAAATCAAATGCCTGATCATCATTTTTTAATGGCAAAGGTACAGGATGACAGCAGTCCTCATGCAGTGCTCAAGGAATATAAATTCAGCTTCATCTTAATGGGCATTTTGGTAATAATTATCAACATTTTCAATTCTCACATTTGTCACCTGAATTTCACTTGTACTTCATAACTAGAAAGTTTCCTTACATAAGACAGATTTGCACACGTGTACAAAAACAGACATAGAGTACAATGTATAGTAGTGAAAAACTGAACATCTTAAGTGTTTCTCATCGCACTGGGATTATTAAGGCTAAATATGGTATATAACTCCATGAATTAGAAGACATTCATAGAACAGAATGGCTTTGAAGCTGTTCAAAAGAATGCAAACTACCTCTACATACTGACACAGGAAGACAGCTAAGAGACCCTGTTAAATTAAAAAGCCACAGAACATTACCTATAGCATGAGTCCATTGGAGTAAAAAGGCTTTTAAAATGACAAATGAGTATGCATCGGTTGGGCAGATTCCCTGGGACAGACACACAGCAGCCCTTACTGAGGTGTACATCAGAAAGTCAGCTGAAGTAGATTGTTTAACTTTTGACTCTGTACAAGCTCCACGCTGTATTTCTTAAAATGTAATTATGTTGTTTTACAGCAATATTTAAGATTCTTTCTCTGCCAAGCTGTACAATGTCTGAACTGTCAAAGATGAGACCTTCTGGCTCCTCGTCTGGCTTACTTCTGAGGCTCTCAGCGGCAGTGGGAAGAGGTGGGGTGACGAGCAGTGGCAGACTGGGAAAAACAAGTTTGAAAAGGTTTCACCATGTACAAAAAGCACAGCCAGTTATTTTTCTGCTAATAAAGAATCCAGCTGAGCCATGCTTTCCTCAAAGGGAGCAATTTAACAATTTGCTCGATTTCAGGCCAGAGGACAATCTGGTTTCACTTCTACAGCCCACCCACTGCAGCCTGTGCCCTGGCCGACTCACCTGCCATAGTGGCGGAATGCTGTCCCCAAGATGTCTAAGTCCTAATCCCCACGACCTTGGATGCTAGGCCACACAGCAGCAGAGAATACTCTGCTGGCCTTGAATCAAGGAGATTGCTCTAGATGATCCAGGTAGGCTCAATGCAATCTGTAAGGGCGCTTAAAGTGAAAGAAGGAGGTGGAGAGGGAAGTGGGAGAGAAAGAGAGGACGAAATAGGATCAAAGAGATACAAGGTTCCTGGCTCTAAGGATAGAGGATGGGGCCTGAAGCCAAGAAACCTGGGCATCCTGTAGAAGCTGCAAAAACCAAGCAAACAGATTCACCCCTCGAGCCTCCAGAAAGAATAGCACTGCCAACAATGGGCCAGGCTTTCACTTATAGAACCCTACAATTTTGTTACAGCAGCAACACGAAACTAATACAACCTACTTCCTTATGTCTGCACATCCCAGACTTCTGCTGTACAAACCTGCGAACATCAGTCCAAGGATCCCACCTACAAATGCCTGCACCCTGGACTTGCACTGCCAACTAGCCAGATGATTTCAGATTTCCCTAAAGAAACCCAGGCAAGACAGCAGCAATGAAACTCCCTTGATGATTACTAAATTAGCTACATATGGAAAAGCTATAATTGGGGAAAAAATTTATTAGTGGAAGTCCTTTTTCTTTTGGCTTTATTTATTGGTTTGTTTATGCAGTGAATCAAACCCACCACCTCATACATAGTAAGCAAGCGCTCTACCACTGAGCTATGCCTCTAGCCTAGATGCCACACCCTGCAAACAGCATGGGTCAATATTTACAACCAGAATACTGCTCTGGAAGACAAGTGAATCCCAGACAGTGTAACAACAAGCGCTCCAAAGGGTCCCCCAAACACTTCATATCTACAGATGAGGGTCAGCAAGCTGGACCAAAAAACAATTTCGTTTGTTTGTTTGTCTGTTTGTCTTATTTGCTGAGGCAGGGTTTCCCCTTGTAGTCCAGGCTGGCCCTGACCTCACTGTGCAGCCCAGGCTGGCCTCAGCCTCCCTAGTGCTGGGATTACAGTGTGCACGACCCTGCCCAGTGCCCAAAGAACAATTTTAATAAGGACAGACTTACTATTGAGTTCCAGGCACTGAGCTGAACCCTGGAAATATATGATCTCATAACTGTCACCACATTGCCACCAGGAAATTACTGCTATAACCACTGATGATGTGCATGCTTGAGTCACCACAGGCAGTAATAACATGAGCTTGGGATCAAAGCACCGTCAGACTCCACGGCTGGGACTCCAGAGAGACATCAGACTAATCACCACCCCCAAGCAACAGCTTCAAGTGCCACAATATCAAAATGCTTAAGAGAGAGAGGGCCCACTGGCTTCATTTCCACCCCACTAAAACCCAATCACTTAATTGCACCTACTGAAATACCTCTGGGACACCGAAGAACTTTATAACTCATCTCAATATCCAAATAATCCCAAACAGGACCTTCCCTTCTATTGTTTTGTATCTTACATCCTACCAATTGATTGCTTCTCTTAAAAAACATGAACAAAAAATGTACGAACAAAAACATGTATGAGCAAAAGCTTTTATCATGGGGGGCTTGCGCTAATAAACGCTTCTGTTAAGGCTTGCTCAGTCGCCATTACGAGTACCTGTCCCTGCAGACTTCACCAACCACCAGGTAGCGGAATATTTAAAAGGGGCATGTATGTCTCCATGATGCAGATTTCTATAAAAGATGCCATGCTAAGTAAAGTTCGTAACACTAAAAATTTATTAAATGCAGGTAAACATAAAATAAACCATAAAAAATATACCCTTTCTTCTTGTTTCTGTATCTTCTCTCAATGCAATACATGACCCTGGTATCAATCTACTATGAGAAAAGTTCATACGACACAAAGGAGTAATTTTCTCCATCAGCTCCATAATGTATTTCTTCTAAGCCATCACTGCAAGCAGGCTCTACACGCTAGTACATAAATAATTGAAAAGGTATTTGGGATCCCAAACACATTTTCCAAAACAGAAGGTCATTATAGGGATAGGTCCATTTCTGGAGTAACTTGTAGGCACTTCCAAACTCCTGGAATGGGTTCAATACTATGTATGAGCTAGAACAAAGTTGGGATTTGATCCTCCACTTGATACAGTGGTGCCTCTGTTCATGAACTTAATTCATTCCACAATTCCAGAAAAGAGGGCCACGTTCATGTTTGTCATCTGGTGCAGAGTTCACAAAACAAAAGCGTTTATGAACCAAGGTACCCCTGCACTTTTGTTTTTGCAATGCTGGAGACTGAATCTAAGGCCTTCACACTGACCTACATTGCCAGCTCCCCCTCACTGCCAACCTTTTTTTTTTTTT
>NW_022900940.1:22565392-22572694 GCF_012274545.1 Fukomys damarensis | reverse complement strand
CTGCCAACCTTTTTTTTTTTTTTTTAATTTTGAAACAGGGTCCAAGTCATTTAGGCTGGGCTCAAACTTGTGATCCTCCTGCCTCAGCCTCCTAGAGTGCTAGGATTACAGGCACGTGCCACCATGCCCAGCTCATTTCTTATTAATTTTAACGGAAAACAATTCTGATGAGATGATGGGGGAAAATGTGGCTGGAGATTTGGGGCAATTTGAGGAACACTTTCTTTTCCTTCAAATGGCTGTATCTACCTCTCTTTATACATGTTAGTAAGGAGGTCATTTACTAGGACTGTGTAGCCAATAAAGAGAGCAGCTCGTGTCACAGGACAGTGTGGCGTATGCTTAGCTCACGGGTGCATGGCACAAGGTAGAAAAAAGAGGTCAGGGCCCTGGGAGGGATGAGAGTGCACTGTCCTCAGCAGGAGGTGCGGGGAAGACAGAGCACCACGTGTCAGCTGAAGCACTGCCCTCACAGAGCCTGCCCACTGGCCCTGGCTATGCCGGCACCTGCACGTCGAGGAGGCCTAGGGTCCCAGGGAGGCTGGGGACAGGACAGGCAACCAAGCAGCTGCTGGCACAGCGCATTCAAGCATCAGAGAAGGGGCTGCCCATCCGTGGGGTACGAACACCACTCCGCAGCTTCGCTCACACACACCCCTCAGTTTCCTCCATCCTGCCCACATCACCAGCACTACCCACACACTGCAAATGTCTGAGCAAGCCTCCGCAGGGCTACAAGACAACTCAAACTGCTAAAGGGATACGAGAACTCAACGATTAACTGAGGCAGAGCCCAAAGCACACATGAGAAATATTTTACTCTCTTTTTCCATAACATTCTTTCCCCAAGATCATAAATCTATGAACGCTGACTTTTCATCTTCAGAAAATGAATGTCATCGGAGTCAGCATATAAATCATCTCAGGAGTAGTTCTTCATTGTGGGAAAATAAAAATGTAAGCCAGGCAGATGGTGCAAAGCTCATTTCTGCAGGTATGATTTCATAGGTCCTGGCAAGCAAGGGGGTTGTGAAATTTGGGGGCCACATTTATACAGGGCAGAGTAAGTATCCAAAACAACAGAATACTAAAAACTTTCCTACCACATCACTGCAACCTCTTCAAAGTTCACCTTTCATTCAGATATGACGTCCTCCCTTCATGGCAACAAGAATGAAGAAGAAGAAAGGAGAAAAGGGGAAGAAGAGGGAGGGCAAACCCATGAGACACTCAGGTGTTTTAATCCCTTTTCATTCGCCAGGTTCAAAGCTCTTAGTCCTTTGGGCACTGCTGCAGAACAAGAGAGATTATTTTTTTTTCCACAGGGTTTCGGCTCACAATTGGCAAATCCAAGGCCATGCCTCCAACCCGCGATACATGTTTATGTCACAATGCCACTCTGGCCTGGGGGAGGGGAGAGAAGAGAGCCCCATGGTGTGTGCTCCTGAGGCTGCCACTCAACACTCAACCCAGCTGCAGACTCACCAAAGAGCCCAGAACATCCCATCGGCAAAGCCATGATTTGGGAATCTCCACTAAATTCTCCTTTCTCATAAAGGCAACACCTAGCCCAGAAGACAAAACTTTATCACCATTGACAAAAAGGAAAATGGAGACAGAGAGGAAGAGGGCCTTGAGAAAGTGGCATAAACTGAAATGAATCCCCCAAAACCACACAGGGAAATAGACGATCATGCCTTATAGGCAGAGAGCTCCCAAAAGCTGCAGAAGCCAAGTCCAAGAAGTTCTTTAAAAACACACACTGGGTTTAGGTTCGTGTGTAACTGTGACTCAGTTGCTAAGGAGCTGGGAATGTAGCTCAGGGGTAGGAAGCCCTGGGTTCCACTCACAGCACATTGTGGCGGGGTGGAGACGGGGGCAGAAAATGCTGTTTTGTAAAACTGAAAGGAGTTCTTAAGCCATGGAAGGCACAACAAGTACAGGCTGTTTGAATACCACGAAACATCTGCAAACTCCTTGGCACCTCCATGGTCATCGTAACTGCTTGGAGGCCACACGGAGACCCACAGCCACATCTTGCCAGCTCCTCACAGCCATGGCATCCCAATCTCAGAAACATCTCCCAGCTAACAGCCATTTCTCCTGCTTCTAATCTCGAAATGCAAATAATTTATGAAACATGCACAGAAGAAACTGGGTTGTGAAAATATGCTAAACTAAAGAGGGCTCCAACCACCAGCACATACTAGGAGCTCAATTTATACTTCCTGAATGAATACATGAGTAGACGATCACTGCCACAAATGAATGAACAGTATGTTTTCAAGCAAAAGCAACATCCTGGATCCATCTGGTTTTTAATGAGTCCTGAGGGTCGGATAGCTAGGAGAAGTATCTTCCGTCTTTGCCTAAAGGACAGACCACTTTCACTGGGAGCTCAACAGCCAGAGAGAAGTCCTGATGATCAAGTCATTACTCATTCCTCCGTGGGATGCTCTCGTGGTTCTTCTGAAAGGTGATAATGAGTTCTGCTCCTAACCAGCACCATCCAGCATCTACTGAATAAGGGGTCAAGATCAACAGCTAGAAATGGACCAACTTCAGGAGCATCTTCAGCTAGGAGAACTTGAGAAAACTAATAAATCTCTTGTCACACCAGCATATATAAGCCACATGACCTCCAGCATGTTAGAGTTCCTTCTGTTGGGGTTTGTGGACCCTCTAGGTGCACATAATAAAGATGAGAAGAGCAGAACCTGCCCTGCAGTCTAAAACACAACCAATGGGCCTTATCACTTCCATTCATTCATTCAAATATTTGTGGCATATCTACAATATGCATAGTACTTTCCTATTCTGTAGTCTCCCCAAAGCAGTAAGACAGTGCACCTGCCCTCAAAGAATATGATGTATAAAGGAAATGGGGAACTGAAGGTAATCACTGCATAGAACAAAACTTCTCAGGATAGTCTTGGGAATCCAGCAGGTAACAGGATCCATTCCCACCCACAGGCCATTTCCCTCTTCTGTGGTGCTAACAGAAACTCAATTCTGGGCTCTCTGTGAGCTGAGCGCCCTTTGGTCTCAGGTAAGACACACTTCTCCACAGCAAGGAGGGACACTCATGGAAGTCCAGCTACCCATTACCAGTAACAGGCCTTGAGGCAGGGTGTGAGCCAGGTCCGACTGTGACATAACAGGGGAAGGGTGCCGAGGCTTCCCTTCCCTAATACAAGAACAGCCCCACGTCTTCCTTCTCAAGAGTATGATGTGGAGATGCAAAGCTTGGAATGACAGCCATGAACCTCAACCAAAGAGTGACAACCACAAAAATAAAAGGCCAACAGCAGGGATGATGGAAGAGCTCTGTATCTTTGAGACAGACATGATTTGCTGCATCAGATCCAGAACCACCAACTGCTAGAATTCTTGTGTGAGAAATTTAAATGTATCATTTCTCGAGTACTAATTGTTGGATTTTCTGTTACTTGCAGCTGAAAGAACCCTACCCAACATGTGGAATGGCAGAATGGTTTGGTATTAAAAAAAAAAAAGCATTATCATAGAAGGAAAGCAGTCCAGGTGTTGATTTTATTTCTACCACTGACTGGTTACGTGATGTGTGGCTAAGCAGTCAGCTGCTCCAATTTGGGGAATGGCCATTTGACCCCTAAAGACTATGATTAAGGGATTCAATGGCCGAGGGTGTTGTTCACAGGGGCAACATGAGCATGGTGTGCATAAGACCCTTAGGTTCAATCCCCAGCATCACATAAAGCAAAAGAACAAACCAAAGAAGGTCGTTACCCAAAAATAAAAAAGCTTGTTCTACAGAATCCAGGGAGGAAAAACAAACAAGCTATGTGTGGTGATGGGAGGAGAACTAAGTGGGTAAGGATAATTCAATCACACACAAATTTACTTGTAACAAATCATAAATGTAATCAACATTTCCTATGTAGCAATTCCATTTGGAATTAAATTCTCTGAGTTCATCCCAGAATTCAATAAAGTGATATTCAATCATTATAAATCAGCGAAAATTGCCTCCCTCCTTAGTCAAACTGCTGACAACCAATAAATATGCTTCAAGTATTTTGAACACAAATTGAAAATTTGTGTTAAAAGAATTATATAAAGAATCAAAACAACATACACCTTGTATATGTTCAAAATGCTATCACCATCCAACACCTGATATAGCCTAAATCAACATTCACCTAGTGATGTGTTGGAAAAGAATAGAGAGATAAGAACAGTCGACGGGATTGCTCTGGTCAGGCTTCTAGCTGATTGTCGAGACAATTTCAAATGGACAGCTTTAGATGTTAAATGATTCCAAAGTCCAGAAGTAAAATGACAATTCAACCAAGAGCATGAAAATTCTTCTTGGAGAACTTAGTCTTATTGTTTTGTCCCAAAAATAATTTTCCTCTCCCAGAGATGGCAGAAATGTAACTTGCTTATGTGAAAATTTGATTGTGCATTTTTCTAACTAAAGTCCAACTGGCTAACTTATATGCTTATGTGCTGGTCTAGTACTCTGTACACGTGGGCATTCCTCCAAGCCCCCGACTTACAAACAAGTTCCCTTTCTGGGAGAATGTTTTTGTAAGTCAGATTCATTTCTAAGTCCAACAAAGTGAGTCTCAGGTAAAAAGATGCATCTTGCTCACCCTTCACATCTTCAAACAGACTTTTAGCTTCTTTTCGAAAAAGCATTAAGCTGAATGGGACTCGATACCGATGCTCATCGTGAATCCACGCACTGAGAAGTAGCACGCTTTGGGATATTATCGTTGACTTCACGGGCACAGCAGACGTCACATGTTCCACGATCTTGTCCTTGTCCTTTAGAATTGTGCCAATGGCTGAATGATTCCCGTTATACGAATGAGTGACGTCTACCATTTTCTGGTCCAATCTATTTGTACTTTTGTTTGCCTAGTTATTGCTTTGCCCTTCCTACCAGGCCCCCCTCCATCACCACTGCTTTTCCTCTTGCTTCTGGACTTCCTGGGTGCTGAATGAGCACTGTACAACTGTACACCATCGCACTGTGCAGTAAGCACACAGCACCACAGCTGTGACAATGTCTGGCAGACATGTAAAGTATTCTGGCAATTTATCTGCACCCACGAATGTTCTTAACACCAAGTCTGTTCCTGCCTGTGAAAGTTCACAACTCAAACATCTGTAAGTTGGGGACTTACAGTATGAGAAGTCTTTCTAACTCTGCTGGATTTGGGAGTGCTGTCTCCACAGCATTGGAGCCCTACAATCCAGATGGTGAACCAGGCGAAGCTTCTAACTGGGACGCTCACACAGAGCCTAATCAGAGTCAACAGTGCGTTCTTGACAATGGGCTTAAAAACTCTCTTAAGGGCCTCCCACGGAGGGACTAACAGCACTGATTCTCCTAAGGCCAGGGGAGATGTCTGGGCACATAAATTTTCTCAACACATTTGCTGCTCTTTGCCCACCTTATACTTGGAGGATAAAGTTTTTTAAGCTTACCATATTTTTCAACTTACTGAATGGAAAACCTGATTCAACGGCTATTCCCCTCACATAAAAAGAACGAGCTGGTGTGACTCAGGTGACACCTCAGGGAAGTCCAATGCATGATGCTACCTACATACTGCCTGATTCCGTCTCAGGGTCATTCTGGGAAAGGCAGAACCACAGGGAGAGAAAGTAACCAGTGGTTGCCAAGGACAGGGGGATGAGGGGTGGAAGAGCTGACTGTAAAGGGACACAGGGGAATTTAGGGGTGACAGAACTATTTGATGCTCTGATCTGTTATAACTGACAAAACTGGATTTAAAAGGCTGAACTACAATGTTGATAAATTTTGCCTTAATAAACATGACCTCAGGGCCAGGGTTTAGCTCAGTGGCACTGCATCTGTTCACAAGCACAAGGTCCCGAGTTCAACACGCCCCTCCACCCTGTAACAAAACCACAACCAAAACAAACAAATATGACTTCTAAAACAACCTGCAAGATTTCTGTCCCCCAGGAAGGTATGTGTGGTTACAGGTGAGCAGCCACCGAGGATGGTCTCCACTACACACTGTGCTCATGCCAACAGCCCAGCCAGAAATAGAAACCACTCAAGGGACTCCAGTCAGAAAGGAATTTGAAGGAGGAATCCAGGGTTTACAGAAATGGATGAAAGGGCTAGAGAAGACAGGGGAGGTCCAGGCTTTTAAAAACAAGGACAAACCATGGTACACAGCTGTGATCCACACCTCAGGAAGCCACCTTCACATGCACAGGCAGATGGGATTAAGGCTACAGAGGGCGGCCACCACCACTGCCGCTGAACGCGCAGGTCTCCCTGACTTTGCCTGCCAGCAGCACCGGTAGGAACTTGGTCTTCTAAACCACATACACACTCACAGTCACGCAGCTGGGAATCCAGCTACAAGAAAGTCAGGGACATGGAGATGTTGGGCTCCAATCTCTCCAACCAAGGGGGTGGAGTGGGGCTGGGGATGCACGCGCAGTGGCACAGCTGTGCTTAGCATGTAGAGGTGCTGGATTCAGTTCCCAGGACCAAAGGGGAGGGGACCCTGGAAATGGAAAGAAGATAGAGAGCCAGTCTACAGTACAGACCCCAATCACTACCCTTCTTGTCCTAAAACAAGGCATTATTCAATAAAGCACAACAAAGTCCTTTTTTCTATCTAAATTTAAGTTTCAAATGCTGTTACAGAGACGAAAAATTGTTCTAATGGATGAAACCAAGATCCTAACTCATTTCATTATGGAAAAAATATTTTATTCTCACATTTAGTTAGTTCTAGCCCCAGTAGAATAAAAAGTTGAGATCACTGCATTTCATAACAGCAACCACAGTTACCTTATAACTCGGGTATAAAACACACTTTTCTTCGAGTTCTTGTTCTGCTGGGAATTAAGCAACCTAAGCTTGAAAACATAATTGTTTCCCAGATATAAGTTATCCCAAATCAGCAGCAGGCAGGGACATTTTGAATCCCAACTGTCACTTCCAAAGACCTAAAACACGACTGAACAACAAACTAGGAGAAAACTGTTTATTTAGCTAATGTACCACAATAACTATAATTCTTAAAATTAGTACCCCAACAACTGCCCACATAACTATATTCTGTGTATCAAGAGGATTAAGGAACCTTCTCCTAAGGAAGCTTTAGCCTGTAAGAACTTCACTTGGTTCCTTCTGGAGTTATTTCTCCATATTGTACAGAAGGGAGGCAATGGAAACATTTTCCTTTTTCTGAGAGTAAAAACTACTTGGTGGATTTTGCTACTTTCTTCAACTACTAGGACAAAAAAAAAAAAAAAAAAAAA
>NW_022900940.1:22562226-22565179 GCF_012274545.1 Fukomys damarensis | reverse complement strand
AAAAAAGAAAAAAAAAAAAAAAAAAAAAAAGATGGCAAAGTACGATGGCCTAAAAAGAGAAAGTGTCCAACCAACATTAGCTGTTTGGGTTTTGAGAATCATACACCAGCACTGTCACTGAAAAAACAAGGGGAGGCTTTGTCAAAAAACTAATTCTCCCTGTTCAGAAAATCAGCAACCGCCCCCCTCACATTCTATAAGTCTCTCACTGCTAAAAGGAATCACTGAACAATATTTTGTATCACTGAGAAATACTTTATATTGCTCTGACCGAAGGAATAATGGTAAAAAAATGACAACCAGAAGTTAATAATGGTTCCGACTTAATGGCAAAAGCTCTTCTCCTTCAAGGTATCTCTAAACAGTTGAACTCAGGAGCTACTTATTTCTTATGGACAATTATATGCTACCTTTTGCCAGTTCTACCAACTGGTAGCAAGTGAATGACAATTTTATTACAAACCACAGACCCGGTCTCTCAGGCTTCTGCTGTCAGAGGAAGCACCTAGTTGAGAAAAGCAGCAGAAACAGTAAGAAGAATTCACAGAGTCAGGAACATCACCAGCCCCAGTGAGTAGTAGGTTTATTAGGTTATGGCCCCTGTTAGTTTTGCCCAGAAGCCTGCAAGAAATAAGGATCTAAACCATGACTACTAACGATCTAATAACTCACTTTTCCACTCCTCATCTTCCTGTAGAGCAAACCTTTAAATACATTCACTGTGGTGAGACACCCCCACTCACAGCCAGGCTGCTTTTGGAGAGAATAAAAGACACTGCACAGTATTTCTTTCAGTCCTTTAACAGCCAGACACCGCATCCTCAAAGGCCAACCCACTCAGTTCCCCCCAAAGGAGACAGCAGGGCTCCTACCATGGACTCAGTTGGCAACTTACCTGCAATTCACTTACACAGCAGCTGCATGGATACAGGCCAAATGCCTTTGAAAACTTCACATCACCTATTTGCTTCGTACCGTGCTAAGGCCCCTTAGAGAAGCTAATGAAATATTTGTAGGCAGACTGATAGCTCCTTTGTAAGTCACTGTTAGCGAATATAATCATAGGAAGCTTAGAGAAAAATTTCAACTGACAACCACGACTACCTGCTTCAAGAGGCAGCCTTCGGGCTTTCAATCTTTCAAAATAGCTATTGTAATGGTCCACGATTTTCAGACAAAAATGATTTCAACTGAAATTAAGAATAACTTAGAACAGGTGGTTCAAGCCAGTCTTGGCCTGGTTCAAGAGACCATCTCAAGAGGACATGTACATCAAAGGAAAGAGAAATGAAAAGCGCACTCCTGACACAAAGGAAAACTGGCAAAAGGAATCCCTGCATTTGGTGCCCTTCCAACTGCCACTTAAGAGGCAGAGCTAGGAGAGCGGAGCTGGGGCAGCAGATGGCAGAGTCCACGGGGCCTGCGGGGACCGAGCCAGTGGTCAAGAACTGCAGGGGCCACTCCTCCGCGACGAGTCGGGGCAGTTACCACCAGCAGCCTGAGCTGGGCTACAGTGCAGTTCCCACGCAGGGTCTTGGCCACTGCCCCACGGACTCTGGCTGATTCAGTAGCATGCAGGAGTCGAGCATGTGAGGCAGGAGCTTTCATCAGCACAAACCACACGAAGAAGCCATTATTCAGGGGAGCGACATAATATATTGTAACTGCTCCCATCAGGTCAATAAGCATCATTTTAATGGGTCTGTTACACTTTCTCCCATTTGAAGTTAAAATGGCTCCCATTTCAATGAAATTAGGAGGTTCCTCATTTGGAAGATTGCAATTTACCTACGGCAGCTGCCAGACGTAAGGAATAAGAGAAGCGCCAGGCCGGCATGGAGCCGATTTGGTCTCTCCAAGCAATTCTTCCATTTGATAATTTGTCTCCTCTTAAAACAGAGAGATGAGCAAGTTACAAATATAATCACTGTATTTCTGAACAAGCAATAACACAAGCCATGAATGCACTAAGGGAGGACGGGCTAGCTTACCTCTGGCTCTGGCTGTAAGGTCTGTTCATCCTCGGTGGAGTTTGGTAAAATTGCCCAGGTTATGTTGGCACTGGCTGATGGTAAAGAGCTCAGTGTCCCATTTTTCAGCTGCTCTGTGGAATGTGACTTGGACCCATGCCATCCAAGGATGTTTTCTGAAATAAAGACCTAGAATGATGCCAAGTATTTTCCAAATTAAACATTCATAGCTCATGAAATATTTGTACCTCACTGTAGGAAGAGACTTAATTCTCATGGGTCAGTGTAATTCACGGTGGGGTTTGTTTTAAAGGATGCACCAAGTGTAGATGTGATCATACATTTAGGAGCTTTGTGTCTGTAGTAATAACCAGGATCAGAATCACCACAGATTCTTTCTACCCCCCACCCTGGACAGAAACAATTTCCAATAATACCAATGTCAGGTAAGGGTGTTTTTCTTCTTTTGCCTTTCAAATATATTATCAAATACTTATGATAAAAGCCTTAAAAGATGGGTTTTATCAAAAAGAGGCTGCCCTTGAACTCACTATGTACCCCAGGATGGCCTCAAACTTGCAGCAATCCTCCTGCCTCTGTGTCCCGAATGCTGTGACTCAGGTGTGCACTCTCATACCCAGCTTAGAGCCTCAATTGTGCAAGATACAAGAGTGCTGGAGATTAATCACACAGCAATGTTAATGTGTCAACAATACAGACATGCACACACAGAGAAAATAATGGTAAACTGGGCATAGTAGCCTGTAATCCCAGCTACTCAGGAGCCCGAGACAGAAGAATCACAAATTTAAGTCCAGTCTGGGCAATTTAGAAAAACCTTGTTTTAAAAAAGCAAAAGTAGGATAGGATAGGGAACAGGAGATCTGGGGATGTTTAGCGGTAAAGTGCTTGCCTACCATGCATAAGGCCCTAGGTTCAATCCCCAGCACCAAATTAAAAAAAAAAAAAAAAAAAAAAAAAAA
>NW_022900940.1:22532637-22562013 GCF_012274545.1 Fukomys damarensis | reverse complement strand
AAAAAAAAAAAAAAAAAAAAAAAAAAAAAAAAAAAAAGGCGGCAAATTTTACATTATGTATATTTTTCTAAGTGAAAAAAAATCATTCAAGTAGCAGCCCCTGGTATCATTTCTTTTAAAGATTTTTTTTTTTTTAAAGGAAGGAAGAGGGAGGGAGGGAAACAACCCACCACATTCCAGTAAAGTCAACCAGCTCAAGCTCACACCAATACATGGTCTGATATTCTTTTGGGATTCTGATTACAGAAACTCCAAACACAAAAAGAAAAGCAAAAATTAAGACATCAAGAATCAGAAGTCACAGGGCCAGGGATTTAGCTCAGTGGTACTGCCACCTGCCTCACAAGCACAAGGTCCAGAGTTCTATCCCCAGTACCAAGAAAAAGGGTTGGGGTGGGGAACAGGAGCTATGTACAGAAGTACTGGTGGTGAGCAATAAACTCAGAAAAGCACAGAGCTGGGCAGACCAGGGCGAGAGCCACGCCAGAAGACACCTCAGCCCAGAATAACTGGTGCACTGGCAAATGCAGTATCCAAGCAAATTGTGTGTAAACACAGACTTTTAAATTCAAAGAGGGAAGGGAGGGAGGGAGGCCATCCGGGACTCAGCCTCACTTACCTCACCCTGATGTCCACCCCGATGGATCTTTCTGCTATGGGCTGAATATTCATTTATATCCTGCTCCCCCGCCCCATTTCAAATCCATATGCTGTGGTCCTAACCTCCAATTTGACTAAATTTGGAGTCAGGCCTTTAGAGGAAGGAGCCTGATCCAATCAAATTAGCTGCTGTGACCCCTTCTCTCCCGCCCCGTTGTCTACACTGGGTTTGAACTTGCAGTCTTCCTGCCCCAAGCTGCCAGGGTGCTGGGATTCTAGCCATGCGCCACCATAAAAGACAAAGAAGTGAAAATCAGAGCTGTCCTGCACATGCACACAGCAAGCACAGGCCCTGTGAAGACACAGGGAGAAGACAGCACCGCCAAGCCCAAGACAGCAACTTCGCCAGAAACCACACCAGCAGGAGCCTGATCTTGGACTTGCATTCTCCAGAACTGAGAGAGAATTTTCTGCTAAACCACCCAGTCTATAGTTTTTGGTTACAAGAGCCTTAGCTAAGACATGGTCTTTATGTAGAATTCTGCTGTTTCGTTCATCATGGATTCTTTTGGCATTTCTTTTCGCT
The DNA here is from genome assembly GCF_012274545.1 of Fukomys damarensis. Lineage (NCBI taxonomy): Eukaryota > Metazoa > Chordata > Mammalia > Rodentia > Bathyergidae > Fukomys > Fukomys damarensis. The sequence continues at coordinate 22,560,827 of NW_022900940.1, read as the reverse complement.
TAAAAACACATTATGTTAAAAGTAACTTTTGGGGGGGATACTGGGGGATCGAACTTTGGACCTTGCACTTGCCAGGCAGGTGACGGAACCACTGAGCTAAATCCCTGGCCCTAAAAGTAACATTTTTAAAATACTGAGATTTTTGGTACCCCTTAAATTCTGCAGTCATGGCTAGTGCCTCATTTATAACATGCTAGTCCCAGCCTGGAATAGGTTAGGAATAATTTCTCTAAATATGATTATATAATTCAATACCAAAGTTATTTTTGTTTTAAGGTGGTACTGGGGATTGAATCCAGGGCCTCTACACTGAGCTATATCCTGGCCCTTTTTTATTTTGTCAGAATCTTGCTAAATTGCTAAATTGCCCAGTATGGGATCAAACTTGTGATCCTCCTGCCTCAGCTTCTCAGAGCACTGGGATTATAACAGGTGTGCGCATACCCAGCTCAGAGTGATTTTAAGAGAAATCAGTCATTATAAGTTGCATACTAACTTAAAATATTAACAGTAGAGTGCTTGCTGGCAGCAGGTGGCCCTGGGTCTGATATGCAACACTGTCCCAAATTAATAATAAGGGCCCACACATTAAAGCACCAAAAACTTGGGAAATGGATTGGGGAAGCAGAGGAAGTTAAAATATACCCAATCTTCATCACTACAGGAAAGATTCAAGAAGTAGTGTATCATCCTTGACTTTAATGACTACAAAATATAGGGTAAAGGACGGTCATGAAAAACAATGCAACCACTCAAGTGTGCATGTTTCAAATCGTATTTTTCCCCCTAAAACATCAGAAGAAATGTAAAAGGAAGAAAATCTGTGTAGCAAAATAGAGGAAAAAAAAAAGCTCTACAGAAAAACAGAAACAAAAGCATAAAGGAGACTAACAAAACACCAGTTCTCAAGGGCCAAGATCTGGCTTGGAATTGTCTTAATCTGTCTTTGGCCCAGTTTAAGGCTTGGCATGTTAAGAGCTGCCAGGCCTCTGCTCGGAGGATGTGACAACCCAGCACCCAAAAGACTCCCTCTTCCTGCAGAACTGGGCTTCCACCACACCTCCCAGCTTTAGTAAATCCAGAGGCTTTTCCAAAAATACAGCACCAGTAAGATGGGAATGTATGAACTTGTGAAAGAATAAGGCATATTGCAGTGGGAAACCAGAACGTTAGTATCCAACCGCTTTCTTCAGGGAGAAGCCGCCACTCAAAAACTTTGTTTCGAGTTTCTTTTTGTTTTGTTGTTGTTTGCAGTTCTAGGGATCGAATCCAGGGCCTTTACACTGAGTAACATCCTCATGCCCTTTTTAAATTTTGAGACAGGGTCTCCCAAAATTGCTAAACCTCCCGCACTGCCCAACCTGGAATCGAACCTGTGACCCTTCTGCCTGAGTATGATTGAACTATGGGACTACATACATCATCACACCCGGCTTTCCTAGAGATTTTTTTTTTTTTAATCCATCCATCTAAAATATTCTAGCTTTTCTCTTCTCCCCTGATCCTCTCTAGTGAAGGAATTATCACATTTCTATCTTGGAGTTTTAATCATAAAATAAAGGAAGGTGACCCTAAGTGGTAGGAACAATTTTTACCAGAAGCAGGAGGTATCAAGTACGAAGGGCAGAGATGGAAAAAGCATAGAAGGCTCAGAGTGGCAGAAGAGAAAAAATGGAAAGAAGTGGAGCTAGCAGAGGAAGGAGAACAAATGGCCAGAAAAGCCAAGAAGATTCCTACAGCAGCGTCACTTCATTCTTTTTTCAACAAAACTGGCTTAATAACGGATACTCCCCACAAATCTCACAGAAGAGCAAAACAGTGATGGAGGGATGAGTCAAAGAAGGCATTCTCAATCCTGCCTGGGTCGCCTCCCTTCAGTCATGTGTCTCTTGATCTCTTGGCCTCTCATTCACGTCCAAGGGCACCTATGTCGTGCACTGCTATCTGCCAGGGATCTCCGTCATTTGTCCTGACAGTTTGGACCCCAACATCCTCTCCCATGCGTGACTTGTTAATGCCCAGGCCCTTCCCAGGCATTATATCAAACTTGTCTGGTTACACCCAACTGCTCTGAATTTAAACTCTGTTCCGTGGAATGAAGCCTATAAGCAAAGAACCAACCTGAAAATAAACACAGGTAAGAGTACTCTGCACCCCCAAATTACTATGAATTCCACCTACACTGGTCACTCACCTAGAGCCCAGGCACCCCGTGGCACAGGCTTTCTCAGCTCTGAGCATGGCCTGTTCTCACAGCCGTGGAGGTACACGTCTAGGCTGGGAAAACACACACTCTGGCCCCATCAGCTAAGAGTATGCCTCCATCAAGCTGCTGAAGCAGATTTAGTAGAAATGGTAAGGGAGCTGCTTAATGTAAGCCTTGACCAAAAGGCAAGATTATTTTATTAATTTTCATTACAAATCTCTCCGTAAACAGAAGCCCTTCAGACCCGGTGTATCTTAAAGATAACATCAGAGACAGTTCTGGAAGACAAATGTATAAGAGGGAGGGAGATGCATACTGAAGTATTTCCAGACATCGCCCAGTCGCTCAGTGTGCTTGAAAAGCTATGAGCACAAGAGAGAGCATTTGCAGACAAAGGCTCCAAAGCGAACAATCTTCCCAGAAGACACAACAAAATGTTACCGAACATGAAATACTGCAGACCTCACATTAATTCACTTTTGATTCAGAAAAGGGGCCAAAAAATAAAGAAGGCCAGAGTCAGCAAAGACATTCCAAGCAAGAGCAATGCATGTGGATATTTGGTAAGCTGAGGGTTCCACGGGCCACCTGCCACTAAACATCAAACCCTAAAAAAATTTCACTGTAATGAGATTCTGACTTCCATCGACCTAGTCAGGTGCTTCTTAGAGGCGTCTTATCAGTGTGTGGCTGGCAGCTACCAGCTGACCCGGAGAGCCCAGAGACTGTCAGCCAATACCTTGTTGTCAATGTGCTGAGGTTCACCTTATTCTCTTTGTCCACTCAGCTTGAGATTCTGGAATTCTGTTTTAACCTTTGGGCAACTACGATGACTGGGATGCAAGAAATACTTCAATTTCTTCCCCAGTGTTCGGCATAGATTTAACACACACCATTTCAAAACTTACGGGGCTACTGTGCTAGGAGGATATAACTGATAATGGGTCAAGAAAATGAGAAGGCAAATCAATCGACATGATTCTCCCGGATCTCTCTGCTCTCCACCTTTCAGCCAAATACCTTGATGAAAATGGCCAAAAAGAAGGGAGGATGGACCAGCAGGGATAGGTGTGAAGAACACAAAGGCAGTAACACCTCACACAACATGACTTCGGGACACTACTCATTTCCCTTCCTCCCAAATACCTGTGTCACTTTCAACCGGTCACCACATCAGGACCTACATCATCTGAGCTTTGTCCCTTTGGGCCCTTAAGAACACCAGAGATTTAGTGAAAACCAGACAGAACAAAGGGAGTCTGCTAGAAAACTAGTCCTGAAGTTATATTTTTTTAAAAAAGAATTAATTTTAGGAATAAGAAAAGAGTTCAAATTCATACGAACCCACTCAGCTGCAGAGCCTGAAGTTAACAAGCAGGGCTGAGACACCCAAAAGTTCCCAGGCTGACTGGTTCCAGCCTGCCCCAGGGGGAGTAGCAGAGCTTCCACCCACATCAGGAGTTCAACTGAGGAGCCACTCATTCTTCAAGCAGAGAAGGGAGAGGACAGGAAAGCAGGTTTGGGCTCCTGCTCTGGGGTCACACGAACTCATACACATCCTCTCCAACACTGGACTGTGAACCACAGGTTTTTTTCTTTCGTTTGTAAGGGACATTAGGAGAAAAGTGGCAAAATGTAGCAGGATCTAGAGATTAGGGTAGGACAGGGCAGTATTTATGATGATTTAGTGATCTTGACCATGGCACTGTCTATACCAGAGAATGTCAATTTTACTTATTTTTATTTTTATTTTTTTTGGTAATGGGGATTGAACTTGGGACCTTATACTTTCGAGGTAGGCGGCAGCACTGCCGAGCTAAATCCCCAGCCCAGAATGTCATTTTTAAAGGAAATACACATAAAAGTATTTAAGAGGGAAAAGCAGTCACATCTGCAATATGGTTAACAAATAACAATATGCTTTATAAGAAGAGAGAAAAATGATGTTGGTGCAAATGTCTCAGACGTCACCATTCAAGGAATTTGGAGAGGGTTATACAGGAATATTCCACACCGTTGCTGTAACCTTTCTGAAGCCCAGAGTTTTCTTCTTTGGAAGTGGGGATTGGCAAGGCCTTCACACTGAGCTATATCACCAACCCTTTCTATTTTAGTTTTGGGGGAGAGGATCTTGCTATGTAGTTCAAGCTGGCTTTAAACTCACTATGAAGCCCTAGCTGTCTTCAAACTCATGTCAATCCTCCTGACTCAGCCTTCTGAGTGCTAGGAGTACAGGCAGGCACCACCACATCTGGCTCCTTTTTAGTTTTTCCATTTTGAAACAGGGTCTTGCTAAACTGCAGGAGCTGGGCTCAAACCTGTGATCCTCCTGCCTCAGCATCCCAGAGAACTGAGATTACAGGTGCATGCTACCATGTTAACATGAAATTAATTTAAAAATAAAATAAATATATTCTTGTCCTAAGAGAACAGTGATGCTAGCAGGCACTGACTCTATCTGAAGAGCTGATGTGGTAACATGTGTCCTCCCTGAAAGGATTTCAGAAAAAATGTGGTAAAGGCCAAGCACTGGCAGGACCAGGCTCAGTAAACAATGGTGGGTGTCTGTCACAGCAAGAAATCCAAAGTATACACAGTCTCCTCTGAAACACCAACCACACTTTTAATCTTTAGTGGCACAGAGGGCGAGAGGCACTGGAAGAACGCGTGACACAGACTGTCACTCCTGACCTCGCTATGCTTGGTGCCCCAAGCTGCCCATCTCATTCATTAAGTGACCCCTGGACAACAAAGCTCAATGAAGTTTCTGTTGTTCTGTTAATTATAATTCTGTATAATTATATATGACATGACCAACCTTACGCTATTCTGACTACTGAATTTAATCTTCATTAATATCTTTCTATCTGCTTATTGGTTAAACCCTCCTCCTCTAAGGCATCTCTGGCTTCTGGGTAAGAATTTAAAATGTTCCTGCATGGGCTGCAGAGAAACCCTCACACAGGTCCCTGAGGGAACCCGCTCAAGGATGTTCCCGCAGCAGGTGGCAAGAGGCTGTGTGTGATGGTCACCACAGGGGTCAACTGTGCTAGACACACACCAGAGAAATGCAGAAGGGCACAGAGGGACAGATGTGAAAGACAGAATGCTGGGTGCCAGAGCCACCAATGGGATGAGATACATGTGTGATGACAGCGAATGTGAAAGCAGTTCATAGTTATCTGTGTAACCATGTAAAAATTTGCATAGAATGTTACATTTTAATTTGTGTAAGAAAAAGGAGATCTCAAGCTGGGGGAAGAGAGGGAAAAAAGGTGAATGGAAAGACAAATGGAGATATACTGGGATAAAAGGACAGGTGATGGCCAGTGGAGAAATGAATGGATTTATAGGCAGAAAGCCATACACACACACACACACACACACACACACACACACACACACACACACACACACACACACACACACACACGAGCCTAGGCAGGGTTCACCCTGAGCTGTCCCACCTGAGGGCCCCGGCTTGTGGCTGGGGGCAGCCCCCTGGTGCACACTCTGCTGCAGCAGGCTGAGGCACTCCCCGAGGCAGCTGAGGGTGGCGGCAGAGGTAGCTTTCAGGAGCAGCAGGTCCTGGTCCAAGGCAGTGAGGGGGCCAGAGCCTGGCAGGGACTCGATGGCGTGCACTAGGTTCTTCTGCTGCCCTTCCACCTGGCTCATCATCTATAAAACAAGAGAACGGCAGGGAGGTCAGGGGCAGAAGGGCTCCTGCCAACAGGCTGGCCAGCCAGCACCTGGTCACGTTGGTACCTTGCTGAGCTGCGTGGCCCCAGGGGACAGTGGTCTAGGTCAGACTCCGAAGGCACTCGGACCAAAGAGAATTTTAGGATGTTAGAGCTGAAAAAGACCACCTGAGTGTATCATTTTACTGATCTTCAGAAATAAGTCAATAATAAATACATTAAAAGCAGAAGTCCTTGCAAAATCCTTGGTGCTCTTTACTGTAAGGCTTAGCTGAGGTGGCAGACATACCATGGTTTTCTCTCAGAGTGAGGTTAGTTCCTCACTTCTTCTAGCCTCGATCCTTTGGCTCCTCATAGCAGTCCTAGACTGAGGCAAAGAAACGGAAGCAAAAACCTGAGCTAGGATTTGTACAAATGGGATCATGGTGAAGCCATTGAGCAGCCATCCCATGCCCCCAAATTCTGTAATACCACAGAGGTCAGGAAGAACAGGAAAGCAGGAATGGCAGATCCAGCCCTACCACATGGCTTCAAACCGAGATAACCATACCTTGGCCTGGCTTCAGTCATAAGCTGGTCACAAGATTAACAGCAGTTTTAATTGTGCCTTTGAAATGACAAATCAAGGAGAAAGGAACTCCAAAGAGAGCTAGAAAAGGACTTTAACGGTTATGTATGGAGTTTGTGCCCCTTGTGTTTACAACTTGAAACATTAAACAAGATGACGTACATCCAATGCTTACCACCATGTGCAGCAAATAATTAGCTGTTCTGTTCTAGAAGTGAGAGAGCTAAAGCCATGGCCCAGGGTCACAGAGCTCGCCAGCAGAACAAACTCCCGTCCTCTGGTCCACCATTCTGTAAGCTTTCTAGAAAAGCTGTTCTTAATCTAGGGTAACATTTCCTGCTTTGGTACTACTGCCCTCAAAGGATCCTTGTCACCAACATGATGTCGCTGGCTGGGAAGAAGCAATAATTCTGTAGAGACCACTGGACCCGGGCCCAAAGCTCACTCTACAGTCACCCTTTTTCTCCCTTCTAATTCCTTTTGAAAATTCCTGCCATTTCCTAAAATTCAGTGAAATTACTCGCTTAAAAAAACTTACAAAGACAAGTGTCATTACACTAAAATGCCTGCAAAAAGTCAGGTTAGTGGGGCCAGAGATTTAGCTCAGTGGTTTCTCCGACTGCCTTGCAAGCACAAGGACCTGAGTTCGATCCCTGGTACCAAAAAAAAAAAAAAAAGGTCAGGTTAGTGAGTTTGCAGGCGTGGCCTGCAGCAGCCTCCCTTTACTCTGCACACTCTTACTCCAGTCATGAGAAGGGTCTTTTGCATATGACAAAGGTCATGTTGCTCCTAAAATGGCACCTGGAATATAGCAGCTTGACAAATATTTCTTACCAACTTCGGTTTTCATAGTACACAATTAGTGCCTTCTGATTTGACTTGTAATTTATTTGTTAAAATCATTTTAGTGTGTAACCAGGGATCAGTATCTGTGCTACCTACTGACAGAGCCCAGGAACAGTAAATATTTACTGGGTGAATGAATCCAGGGTCTGAAGATGTAGCTTTGTTGACAGAGCACCCACCTAGCATGCCCAAGGTCCTGGGGTTGATCTCTAGCACATGGAAAAAACTGAATGAATAAATCCAAATCTCACAATTCTGTCACTGAAGTACAAGAGAATCCATCTATGACAGGAAGTCCACAGAAACTGTCACACTTGGTAAATATAACATGACTAAAGAATGGGTAAGGACAATACTTCTGGTATCAGTTTACTCTTGCCAAGAAATACAGCCAGCTGGCTATATTTACTTTCAAAGAAGATACAATGTCTATGTTTTCGCTGACAATCAACTACTACTTTAATAATTAGGGAAAAGTAGATTTCAAGCTATTTGAATTAGTCAGCATTTTCATAAATTCTTATAGAAAACCTTGTGTAGAAAAATATGTTGAAAAAAGATGTTAAAAATGATGAAATACACTATATTTTCAACTACAGTCGAACCTTGGATTGTAAGTAACTTGGTCTGCAAGTATTCCACAAGACAGACAAACATCTCTAAGAAATTTAAACATGATAAATGAGTGAAACCTTGTAATATGAGTAGCGCGTGATAATGAACGTCACAGGGTAACAACTGGATCTTCTCTCTGCTTTGGTATATAAATGCTTTGGATTGCGAGCGGAAGGAACTACTGTTGCAAACTAAGATTTTACTGTATTATGAATGATGCCGTAATGCTTAAAAAGGCAAGTAAAAAGGAGCCTTTGACTATATAGAATATACCTCATTGATACTTGTTTTAATAAAAAAGCTATATTCCAATTATAGTACAGGATAAATACTTGCTATTTCTTAAGCATGCCTTAAGCTAGGTAAATCTTAGGTAAGAAAAACACAAAGCTGGCTTAGGGAGTGAATGTCCTACCCTACTGAAACAGAAGCTCAGAGTCAGGTCCACTCATCAGCTGTCATCAGAAGTATTTATTGAGAGCACCCACTGCAGGTGGCAACTGCAGGGCAGTCTTTTAGAAGAAGAATCTGGAGACAGCAGCGGGTGCACTTTGAGGGTTGCCAGGACCAGGAGACCTACTAACACGGAGTAGGTGGGGCCAGGGTGCCACAGCCCCCCACCCCAGCAGCCTACATGAAGTCTTACTACCTAAATAAACCTCAGCAGTGCCCCCTGAGCAACTCTGAGAGGCTCTTTCCAGAAATTAGGCACCTCACGGCTTTCAACATCTTTCTTGGTGAACTGAGCCCTAAAGATAGAATGAGCTAAGCCTTTTGCCTGGTGCCAGAGTAGACACCTCCTAGAGATTAGTTTTTGTCCCGCTTTTCTATAAAATGTGAAACAGAACTCTAGTTTTCACTGACATGGTTGACACGGATCGTTATTTTAAGTTAGTTGCATTAGACTCAAAGAAACAAAACAGGAGTCTGGGCCTCAGAGTTACAGTCACAGTTATTATTGCTCACAGTTGCTGTGCACATTCAAAACACCAAGAGTGGATTCTTTTTTTTTTTTAATTTTTTTTCCTCTTTACTGAGTTTATTGGTACATTCTAGGTATGCAGTACAGTTACATTCATTACTGGGATCTTGTACCTTTACATGACATGACAGGTCTTGGTTCTCATTTTTTCCCCTTGTCCCTGCCCTCCCTTCACCCCCCATCCCCATTTACAAACACCTTTTTTTTCCATTTTTTCATTTTCTCATACTTTTTTCTTTTCCCTTATTCCCTTTCCCCTACCCTTCCCACTTTCCCTACACCTTTAGCCCTTTTCTTCCTATTTCACATTGTTAATTATCCCATTAGGATCTTGTGTACTATTATAGTTTTTCACACCATAGAAACTATTTGGTATTTATACACGTGTGACTTATTTATTTCACTTAGGAGTATATCCATAATATGTATCCATTTTCCTATGAATGACTCTAATGTCTCATTCTTTATGGCTGAGTAGTATTTCATGTTATAGAAAAACCACATCTTCTTTATCCAGTTTCCAACTGATGGGCAAATGGGCTGTTTACAAGTTTTAGCTATTACAAACTGTGCCACTATCAACATAGGTGCACTATGTCACTGCGGTATGATTCTTTTAATTCTTTTGGAAAGATACCCAGAAGAGGGATGGCTGGGTCAGATGGAACCTCTAGTCCCAGCGCCAAGAGCAGATTCTAAGAGGCTCCTGCTGCCTTTCCAGGTGCCCAAGGCTTAGGAAAAAAAGAGCGTGATCCTCCCACCAGCTGACCAACGGCAGCGACGGACCTTTAAAAACATGTTGAATCACTTGCTTTAATTACACAAATTTCAGATCACAGCCTCTCTTCCAGCCACACTAACACTAAGCCCACGGTGTTTAAGACCAGGTCAAAGAAACTTCCATGCTTTCTGGCTTCCACAGTCAATGGTGTTACCACCTTTTAACACCAAAACAAAACTGGGGTCCCAGGTGACGTGTCAAAGATATACCCTCTAAAAGTGTCACCTTTGGGGTTGTGAGAGGCTAAATGCACGTCAAGTTGAAACTCCCAGATAGGCAAACTTCAGAAGGAGGGAGGAAAACGTATCACCTGTTTCCCATAGCACAAATAATGCACATGCATTGCCAACTGAAATATGTCTGCATAAAGCTTAAAGAACCTGAAACCAAGATGCAAAGATCACTACTCAATGTCATCCTGTTCCACAAGTTTAAGTCTTCCTCAAAGAGAACTGAAGGAAGCAGCACAGAGACAAGGGCTTCATTTCCCGGGAAGGTGCAGGTTTCAGAGCCCCTGAAAAGTCCAGTCCTAACAGCCTGGATGTCAACAAGCACAAGTTCAGTCACTCACCCATCACTAACCCACGCAGATTCCAAACCCTAAATTTAGGAACCCCAACTGCTTTCCCTGGTTGGCTGGCAAAGTCTCCACAGGCTCCCTGACACCTTCAGTAACTCAATGTATCCTGCTTTGAAGCAGATCCAACAATCTGACACTAGGGACAAGGTGCCTTTGGTTTGGTGATTCTCCTCGGCCTGGTGGATTCCTGAGTCCTGCTGTCTCCTGTGTGGGTGAGAGGGTAAAATCTGCGGCTACCTTTGGCACTTTTCAATTTGACTTTATCTAGGCTTAAAAGCCTTGGCTGTGGGGCGGGAGGACTGCTTCAAGAACCAAAAGTTTACTGCTTCTGTTAATATGACTTTAATCTTTCACTAACCTCGTAAGCATTATTTGAATACTACGGGAGAGTCTGTCGCGGAAATTTCTGATGGCTCATTACAGGAATTTCTTAAAACAGCTGTCAACTTATATAGAAACCATTGACAGTTTGCACCTTCCAATTCTTTGAATTCTTTGAATTTAACAACCTTAAACCACACTTCTAATTCTCTGCACTCTGCCCTGGCCTCCCCCAGGGACCAGCCAAGTCAGTCTCTGTGGAGGGGCACTCTCCTCACAGTCATGAGCGAGGAAATCAGCTCTGCGTAACCCACAGACTGTTACTCTGGAGAAGTGGCCCTGCAAACTGCAGAGGGTTTCCCCACACTCCTGAGGGCTGGAGGAAAGTCCTGGCCTGGCACCTGAACAATACAATACGTTCCTCTCCCAGTGAGTCGCTGACTTCTCGCACCCAACATGTCACTTTCTCCATGTTTCCCAGACTATGCTTGTTGTCTTCAGGGCACCACGTGCACCTGGAAGGATAACCTGCCAAGGGTTTCCTACAGGCAGAGTCCTGGACACCCCCAGCGACCCTCAAACACAGGCCTGTGTAGGCGGGCCCTAAACATCATGCTCCCAAACGTCTCTCAAACCTGATGAAGTGAGTGGAGAAAGAAAAGCCCCAGCTAGTGTACAGATCTTCAAAATTCACATTTCTAAGCGGGGGTTAAGAGAATGCCAGTAGCAATAAGGAACAAGACAAGCAGCAGGAAAGGGGGTCCATCTCCAATGGAAGGATGCTTCTGGCTAAACAGATGAAGTTACTGAAAAGGAATTAAAAACCACATGTGGTAACACACAGCTGTAATCCCAGGGACTCAGGAGGCTTAGGCAGGAGGATCGCAAGTTTGACACCGGCCTGTGTGATGTACAGACACCCTGCCTCAGAATTTAAAAAGGGGTTGGGATGTAGTAGCTCAGGGGTAGAGCACCACTGGGTTCAACCCCCAGCACTACAAAAATAATAACAAAATAAAAAGATGCAGAGAGGAAATACAGAAAGCAATATCAGGAATATAATAATAACACAAAAATGAGTAAAACAAGATCTCAAAAAACCTGGCCACTAGATCTTCAATGAGCTTACTACAGGGCTTAGCAAACTTCCACAAAGGGCCAGGGTATAAATATTCTGGGCTTTGCAGACCATATGGTCTCCGTGGCAACCACTCAGCTCAGCCTGGGGACAGCCAGGGACAGTGCAACCACACAGGCGTGGCTGTGCTCCAGCACAAACGCACACTCCATGCAACTCAGTTTCAAGGGCAGGAAATCATCTTCTTCTCAGCCTAGTTGCAACTCTCCTGGCTCTTGGATACCTGGTGATTTTTCACTATATCCTGGATATTTTGGCTATGACGTTAGGGAAACTGGGTGCTATTTGAATTTTTCTAAGCTGTGTTTAGGGTTAGCACTCAGGCTCTGGGCTGCTTCTGTAGGCTGTGTTTCTGATGACAGACTCATTTCTGAGCTCTTCTTGGAGGCCTCTGCAGCCTCCATGGTTCCTGCTGCTGTTGCCTGAGAGACAGAGGGCTGCCCAGACTTCTCCTGGTGCCAGGGATGGGTGGGTGGAGGAGGGGAGCCCCAGCCTTCCGGGACAGGTGTTTGCTTGGCCAAGGTCACCTCACACATGGCCGCAATGCACTGCCCCCAGCCCTGGGGAGGTGAGAGGAAAGGAGTCTCCAGCCTAAAGTCTTTTTATGTATTAGAGCTTTCCTTTCAAAAATCCTAATTCCACTTCCAAGTTGCAGATGCTTCATAAGTTATCTAACTGGCCACTTGGAAGGCTGCATTCAGCTATTTGGTAACAGACTCTGTTCTGCTCTCAGAAAACTGACAGGTGAGCATTCATCATCCCCAGATGTTTAACTGCTTTCTGATTCACACCCAATTTGCTTTGGACTTCACAGTGTCATTACTGGGGCCCAACATTATTAAATGACTTAAGCCATGACCCCAGATTTTTCTGTCCACCTCCATGCCTGGAAAGCAGGACAGGCTAATGGCATTTCTAAGTTCAACATTCTGACAGCTGATCTTTAGCCTATGAGACGAGGGGGACAGAAATTCCAGAGTGGTTGGAAGGACTCCAGAGACACAGGACTTCTGAAGTCTGTTCTGGTCCGTGCAGAGTTTAAAAAGGCATGTGCTGAGCATTGCCAAGCAGTTTCAGTGCTGTTTATAAACCAGCCCGAGCTGTCCAGGGGAGAGGACAGAGGGTAAAGGCAACGTTTTGAACTACACACACGCGCACGCGTGCACACACACACACACACACACACACACACACACACTCTGAAGGGGGATAAGCCCTGTGCATTTCTTAAAAACTGACTCTTTTCTCTCCTTGCTTCACCTTTAACCTTTCTGCAACCTCGTCACCCCACATAACAGCACCACACTGCACAAATGTAAAATGCAAACTTTACCAAGTCATAAGAAGCAAACACTAAGAGGACGAAGTTCTGGGAGAGCAAGCAAACTAATCTTAGGGCTCTATCAAGTCCGGCTCTTTCCTTTTGCAGGCAGGAAGCCTCGGTTCAGAGAGCTGGGTGGCCAGCTTCACTCTAGCAGTATCCTGTTCTTTCTCTTCTTTCTTTCTTATATTCTAGAAACAAGAAACAATCTCCTGCTCAGGAAACAGCTATGGTAAACTTTGGTCCTCTCCACTGCCTCTCAGGGTCACCCTTTCACACTACCTGGAAACCAGCTGTTTTGTTTTCTGATTGCAAAGGGCTATGGCTTAGTCCACCAGCAAAAACAGTTATAAAGTTATACAGTAATTTCACTTCCTCGAGACAAGCACTGTGGCATCTGGTACTATTCGGATTCCTCTAATATGCACACACACAAAGGTATATACTTTTATCCTTGGGAGATCATCCCTTCTATATAACTCTTCAGCCTTTTATCACTTTAGACTGTATGGCGTCTGCTGCCTGGGGTTTACTTCAAAGTACAGTAATCCAATGGGGAGGGAAGAGAGCACGAATGAAATAAGAGTGGCTTTGGAGGAAGCTCATGGGATCAAAAAGATTCAATATTATCTTCTCTAATGTTTTTATGTTTGAAATTTCCTATACTAATCTCTCAAAAAATTTAATTATATTTTATCTTATTTTTTCATAGACAGGGTTATTCCTATGTTGCCAGGCTGCCTGCAAATTCCCAGGCTCAAGTGATCCTCCTGCCTCAGCCTCCCAAGTAGGTAGGCATGGTTCCTGGTGTGGACTTAGAATAACAATCTTTTTAAAAACCCAGGTAAATCGCTTCTCGGCCTTTTGGCTAAGATCAAGTGTAAAAACCCAGGTAAAACATATTGCTGAACCATGCCCCCCCCCCATTTATAGGTTGAATCCCTAAATCCTAGTACTCTGGAGAGGCATAATCACACAGATCATCAGGTTAATTGAAGTAGGTCCTATTCCAGTCTGACTGGGGCCCCTATAAGAAGGGAAAATTCCAGACAGCACAGAGAGAAGAGGAAGTAAAGACACAGGAAGTCAAGGATCACCCAGAAGCCAAGGAGATGACCTGGAGCACATCCTTCTCTCCTGATCCTCAGGGAGTAACAATCCTACTGATAACCTGATTTTAGACTTCTGCCCTCTAGCTGTGGGAAACAACAAATTTCTGTGGTTTCAGAGGTCCCGGGCTATGAAACTTCATTAAGGCAGCACTAAGCAACCCAGTCTGCCACTGAAAACAAGTTTCCTTCTGGTAAGCGGAAGTTATAGCTATGAAGGAAATCTCCTTTTGTAAGGCTGATGTCCCTTTCAGCAACAGGAAGAAAAGGAAAGTTAAGTCACTGGAGTCTCCTCAATGGGGAGGGGACATATTAAATCTGCATAACAAACCTTAATCTAGCTGTACACTGCAAATGCTTTTCCTGGATACCTTCCCAAAACCTGCCTTCCCCGTGTCCACCTTCTGTTTCAGAGGAGGATGGCATCCAAGGCTAAAGCCCATGCTACCTCTTTTTTTCTTTTCTTTGCCTGTGCATGTGCGTGTGCATGGGGGTGGGGCCAACACAGACAGACAGACAATGGGGATTGAACCCAGTTCCTTCACACTGAGCTATAGCCCAACCCTTTTTTTCCTTAAATTATTTTGAGACTAGATCTTGCTAAATTACTGAATTGCCAGGCTGAGCCTCAACTCGAGATCCTTCTGCCTCAGCCTTCCAAAGTGCCGGGATTATGGGTGTGCACCACCACTCCCAGCATCTCTGTGTATCTCCATATGTATTTATTATTAATGTGTATGCCGCATCACTTTCTGCCGTATATAACCTTTTTTACGATACATTGTGTCAACAAATCTCCACACTACTAGGTATTTACAACAGTGAAGATCATTCCAGCAAATAAATATGTCCGATTTACCGCCCAGTTTCCTACTGATGGACATTACAATGGTATCTACCTTTTTTCTCTATGTCATTTACAATTCAACAAACTTCTGTAGCTAATCTTAGCATGAGTTTTCAACAATTTTCTTAAAATTAACTTCTAAAAGAGAATTTACTGAGTTTAAGGAGAGTCAACATTTTAAGGCATTGGACAAACACTGCCAGCTCACCACTGAAAAACGACTGCACTCATCTCTTCCCTCAGTAATGTAGGAGTTGTACTTTCTTACCACTCTCCAACACACGATCTTTTTTCTTAACCAGTTTCATAGGTTAAAAAAAGCAAAAGATAGCATTTCACTGCTTATGTCTTTGTATAACATGGGGTAAAGAAAGAGTAAGAAATGTCCATACCCAGTAAGGAAATCAAAGCAGATGTGGCTAAAAGGAGCCGCAGTGTGATTTTCTTTTGAACAGATGCAGAGGTGAAGCGGATGGGCGTGCACACTGGTGGGCGGGGCAGGGAAAGCCAGCATCCCGAAGAAATGGAGGGGCTACTGCTGAGGGAATCGGGGATGCAGACAGCTCTCCAAGAAACGACAGTCCTCTCCTGAAAGGCTCCAGGGACAGTAAGAACAAGGGAAGGCACTTCCTGAAATTCTCACAAATTCAGACAACCCGAGACTGCAGTTCTAACCCTTATGGTCTAACTAGTCATGACAGTCCCAGAACCCACCAGGTAAATCAAGAGCATCTCCCCACCTTTGCTAAGCCTGCTTACAGCCCCTGGGTCAGGGGTGCGCTCTATTTTTAGCCTAAGAACTACGCAGAAAGCAGCCCCTTGCTTCCTCCACATTCCCCACTCTCTTCTTTCTTACTCTAGTACAAAAGCCACACCAAGAAGAGCCCCGTCTGTGCATGGATAACAGCAGGGTCATCTCACAGCTAGGAAAAGGGGTGCTTTCCAGGTGCCAAAGTGCTCCCACATTCCCAGTTTCCAAGCCTCCCAGCACCCCCCCACACCCAGGTCTGGTGATTGTCTTTCTCATTTTACACAACCCTGGCTGAGAGGGAGAAACATTTGCCGGAACCAGAACCATACCCCATGGAAGTACAGTCAGCCCGGATGCAAACTTCTCTGTCCCTACTTCACTCCCAGGAGGCCCACAGGGACCAGGGCACAAACACTCACCCCTCCTGTCTGCATTTCAGGGAGAGGGGCCTTGCACCTGGAGGACATAACTGACCAGCTCATCCCACGCTGAGCAAGAACATAGCCAGGCACAAAATCTGCCTGGGGAGTGATCACAGTCGAGAAAGCACAATTCTAAGCAAAAAGTGGGTTCAGGGGTAAGGAACTAGCAGTGGTGTGTAAGTTTCTCTCTGGTCTCTAAGAAACTGTTTAAGCAGACACTAAGTAAAAGCAAAAGTAAAAAGGCTGCTTTACTGACTCACAAAAGAAGTCTCCTGATTAAACTGTTGCCCCCTTTTGGCAAAGGCTAGTATGCTAGTCCCCCATAGTATGCTAGACCCCCACCCATACAAAGGCTAGTATGCTAGTCCACTCCAGGGAGTGAACTGGGGCTTTTACACTGAGCATATCCCCAAGCCTTTTTTTCTTTTTGACCAAAGTCATGCTAAGTCACTAAGTTGCATCAGCTGAGCCCAAATTCGGCATGCTCCTGCCTCAGCCTCACTGGCTTACATTCTAGAGATTGTTTCATCTCTGTTTTCTCATGTCCCACACATATGCTCAGTTTAATCTCAAAGAAGCTAAATGTCTAGATATTTAACCTCATTTCAAGGATTGGGGGATAGGCTGTTTCTAAGAACTCCTAAAGAAAACACGCCAACAGACATTTATACTCCAACTTCAGTTTGTAGTGAGACAGGGACCACCATAAGGACAGAGGACAAACTCACGTGCCCTTAGCATGTTACTCATCAAAACCTTGATTGTGTTTTCTTCAGAGGCTATTAAGAACTTAAAAGCTTTTTTTTTTTTTTTTTCTAAGCAAAAACAGACTCTTCACTTGGGCCTACAGATAGATGTGTAATAGGTAAATAAAAAGCAGAACAAAACCTGACCTTAATTTTCTGTCTCCTTTACTTTCTTAAAACTTTGGATCAGATCCTTGCTCAGTTCTGCACATACTCATGGTAGTAATTTAGTGAGTCCTGTCTAAACGCTGGCAATACAAGGTTGATTATTTAAATTTATAATCTATCTTCTCTCCCTTCAAGACTGACGACACCAAGATAAAATATTGACAGGGCCATTCAACTATCAATAATCACGCCAAAGTCTCTCACCATTGCCCTAAACTTAAGACTACTTTGGATTCCAACAGAGCCTCCACAAAATGGCAACTGCCCCAAGCAGAAATAATCATCTCAGGAAGAGGGCATGAGTAAGATAAGGACTTCTCCCACAGCCATCTTGCAAAGCAAAACCTAGCCTGCCCCAGCTTGTTCTTAAAAGCTGTTTCCTCCCCTTTGTTGAGGGGTCTGATTTTCTCCACCAGAGCTGCACCCCACTTCAACTCCTCAAGCTGAAGACCTTTTACCATTTCTTTTTAACTGAGTACTAAACCTGTCTATGCCTCAAGCAGACGCATCCTGAAGTGCTTTTCTACAAGCCAAAGGCCTACCTGCGGCAAGATGAGGTGCCCACCTCCTCTCTGGAGGACCTCCTCACACCCCATCTGGTGACAGTAGCACCTATAGCTGGGTCTGAACTCTATCCAGTGAATGCCTGCTACTCTTTTAATGCTTAATTACTGTTTTTAGCTCAAAAACATTTTACCTAATGTAGCAGACAAGAACATGACCACATAGTTCTCTTTTCTGGCTAAAATGTATTTCCCTAAGGCCAATTACATTCAGAAGAAATGCATCTCCAAAGGGTGCTTGAAAGAGAAAGGAAAAAATTGGACAAGAATCTCATCCCTTCAGGCAAATCCTTTACAGCACTTGAGCCTTGGCAAGTGGAACTCTGGGAGAAACAAATGCATTCATCAGGAATCTGCTTCATTAATCGAAAGGAAAAAATTCTGTTAAGGGATAAGCCACCAGTAATTAATATTTATTGTATCCCCACTGGGTAAATGACACTGCATTCACCATTTTTACAAAGAGAACACAATTCCTATAGACAAACTGCTTACACTGTAATCCTCAAGGTGCTCAAATATGAGGCAGAACAGTACCAACAGAATGCACTGAGATGTGCAAGAGATCCAACCATCCTTTGAGACACCTGATCTGAAACAGTGTCTTAGTTACTTTTCTTGTTGCTGAGACAAAAATACCCAACACTCAAAGTTAAAGGAAGAAAAACATTTCTTCTCACAGTTTGTAGAGGTAGCACTCACATCCTGGCTGGGGCACCCATCATCCCAGTATCACATCGACACCCCAGATCCAGCCACCTCCACAAGGCCATACCCATGAGGCTTTGGGGGAACATCAAGATACAAGCCATAGTAAACAGCTTTCCAGGGACAGAAATGGTCTGGCCTGAATCTGTTTCTAAAACTTCTTCTACTCCCTGACTGTGGGCCCACACATTTAAAGAAAGGGGTATGAGTTCATGATGCCTGCTCATATAAATAAAACACACAAAAAGAATTTACTGCATTCCATACCACGTATCTACCTCCACAGCCCAGCCTGCTAAGAGAATCAATCAATCCACTGCCCTGTTGAGAACTCTATGGGCAGGGCAGATGGGACCTTCTACTGCTCACCAGTGAGGCCTGACATATGCTTGTGAGTGAATGGACGAGGGGAGGCAGAGGAACAGAGAGTAAAAGGGAAGGAGTGATTCAGGGAGAAGAGGGGGAAGGGGGGAGGATAAAGAGAGGTAAAGAAGGAAGGAAAGCTAGAGCTCTCAGGTTTCTGGGAGTTTTTACTGGCAAATCCAAGGTCTCCTTTCCATTGAATTTCGTCCACTGTTACCATGTCCACTCAAAGAATAAAGCTATTTCCCCCTTAGCCTGGGATCCCGGAATTTTGGCATTAGCCATTAGTTCTCACCAGTACCAATCTCTCAGAGTGTGCGAGATCTTCAACTGCACATTGGACAGCCCTGGGCACATGGCCCCAAGTTTCTTAAATCTCTAACTTGCTCTCTATACCTTGGGACCAACAAGGTCCCACCTGAATGAGTTCGAGGTTCAACTTCAACCAGTGAGATGCTTTTCTCCTGCTTACCTCTTACATGTCCTTTAGCCCTCACAGGTTGTTTTTTTCACCAGGAAGCTTTTTCCACCATCACTCAAAAGGTCCTCATCACCCACAGAACATCTCAGAGTTAACATAAGGAATGCATTATGTTATTAGCTGATTAACCTCTTGCCCTCATCAGGCTCAGAGCTCCATGAAGACAAAAATCTTTTTTTCTTGTTCACTGTTGCTTCCCCAACACATGGGACAAGGCATCGTAAATAATAATTAAAAATTATTATAGTAGTTGGAAGAATGAGCAAATAAACACATGAAGGAGAGCACTTAGCATCTCCTTGAGATCAGAGAACAGCAGTTGCTCCGATTAATCTTGACTGTCAACCTGATTGGTCTGAGAAACACCTAGGAAATCAGTAAAGCACACTTCTGGGTGTTTATATGAGGGCATTTCCAGAGATGAACGGCATGTGGGACAGAAAACTGATGGGGGAGTCTCACCCTGGATGTGGGAGCACCACCTAATAGGCTGGGGCCTGATGGAACAAGAGAGGGAGAAGGGAGCCTGACAGCACCTGCTCTCACTCTTGCTCCGTTTTCCCACTACCATGAGGCGAGCAGGTTTTTTCTGCCATGTTTCCACCTTGAAGCTAGGTGACCGTGGACCGAAATGTCTGAAACTCTGAGCCAAAATAAACCTTTCCTCATTCTAACTTGATTTTTCTCAGTTATTCTGTCACAAAGACAAAAGGCTAATACAAAGGTGTGAGTCACAACAGAGTACACACTCATCTACCCCTTCAGTTCAAGATCTCACCTTGATTTGGCTTAGTGGCTCGGCTGCCTGTCTCACAAGTGCAAGGACCCGAGTTCGATCTCCAGTTTCACTTCTATCCAACTTCTCTCTGGCTGTCATAGTTAACCCAATGGAATTCTGATGTGTATGAGATATAAAGTTGTATACCTATTTGAGATGAATATTTCACTGTTTCCCAAACTGGCCTTCAGTTCCTCTTCCCTCAGTCTCCCAAGTAGCTAGGAGCTGCACCCTGCTGCAAATACTTTTAAAACTCAATTCACAAGAAGATTTGAGTCAAATGGAACATCAGCTAACACTTCTACCAGAAATACCTCAATAATGAAATATTTCCCTAAACAACGCTGAGCACACCATTTGGGCTCCAGTCCATGACTCCATCTTTAGATTTGTTCTTTCCAGGATGCTGGAAATGCTGGCGCAACATGAATGTCAGTCACAGAGCTTCCTGTCAGGGTCCTAAAAGCGTACTACTTCTAAGTTACCATGATAAAGCCCACTGCAACCAAGCCCCAAACATCTCATCTTTCTTTCATTTGTAGTGCAACCTCATAGTGAAAATCCTGTAGAGCCCCAGGTTACAGAGGAGTTCAAGTGACAAAGGCTCAATTCATACTCCTTCCCAGTTTATATACTTTTTCTGATGCTTCCTCAAGTCTAGAAAACAGCCCAACTAGCTGCAGTGTCTATTTTGTTGTTTGTTTTTTTTTTCAAACCAGGCCCATGGACCTAACACTTCAATTAACTTTGTGGAAATTATAATTACCAAAAAGAGCTATGGATTCTGCTACAGTGTGAGGCAATTCTCTCTCAAGAGCCCTCAAGTTTTCCTCATGTAGTGGAGAATGAAACAGTTCTTTTTCAAGAGTAATTTACTTCCCATGATTATCCCCAAACCAGAGACACAAGTATCTGGCCCCGCAGTGACCACTTGAAAAGATAGGGTTTGAAAAGTAGAACAGTGGGAAATTCTCACAAAAAGCAGCTTGCCATCCTGTCCCCTTACTCCTCATGAACATGCTTAGGTAACTTCGTACCTCTTCATTTTCTCAAGTACAACTGCCTAGAAGTCCTTTCCTTCTCGTTCCTCATGGCCAGAGTCCTACGAGGATTCCCGTGTCCTTCCCCAGTCCTTCTGGAAGCCCGCGCTCATCTCCCAGGTCTGAAAGTCACTGTGTCCCAGGCCCTTGAAGCTCCTATCTTTTCTCCACAAGACCTTGGGGTAAGGGGCAGGCTCCCGTCCTGCTTCCTGTGCACCTGGCTAGTGCCAGGTGCTGCCAGTCAACTCTCCAGTGAACCACTGAGCACACCATTCAGGCTCCAGGTCTAGGACTCCATCTTCAGATTTCTTCTTTTTCAACTTGGGCTGCTATATTTGTGTCAGCTCCAACTGTCTGATTTTGGCTCATCTGGGCATTTACAGAAGGAAGATGCATCTTCCTTTCAGTTCAGAAAATACTTAGAAATTATTTCCTCTTAGACTTACCCAGGGACTGTTAATTCACCATCTTTAAACTAAACTTTAGATCACGTATAGTACTAGCTACTCTTCCAGTATTTTCTCATGTTTCCCAACTGCAAAATAAATGCACGCCATCATTCTTTCCACACTACCGTGTAAATACATACTTCACTCCAGGGATAAATTAACCTTATTTTTATGTATATTTATTAGCAATAAAAGGTAACAATCAGCATAAGGAAATGCTTACTGGCTCCCTTCTTTGCTGACTGTATACCTCACCATTTACTCCGCTCCAATACATTGGAAATTCCAAAAAAGAGCAACTCTAAAAAAGCAATTCTTCTAGTTAAAAAATAATTAATATTGCTTCACACTGAAATATATTCTAGATTTTAATAAAGCTACCTTTATTTTTAAGGACAATTTCCTCAACATTTGCATTAAGTAGTTTCCCTTAAGGGCTCTGTAGCTCTGAGGAACCTGGCTCATCTGAAGAGCAAGGGCCATCTTTACCCTCTCTACTGCTGCCCTCTGCTGACCAGAGGATGGACACCTTTGCCAGACACCACCTCTCCTCTCCTGTGAAAATGGTGGCCGAAACTAAATAAGCCCACAACCTATTGGGGGTCAAGTCCTATGAAAAGCAAGAAAGACGCCTTTAAGGCATGGTCCCTTAAAGTCTTAGGAAGTAACAGTGAAGACAAGACAAGCACATAAAGCACAGTACCAAATTCTACTGCTGTATTACAGAGTTAGGACTGCCCAGCCAGACAAGTAGGATTCTGGGAAAGGAAAATGAAGAGACCAGGGGTTTCCAACCTTGTCATCGTTAAGGAACTCCTTCACTCAATGTGGGTTGCATGCTTTCAGTAATTCTTCCGCAGAAGAAACCCAGATCAGCCAGTAAATATGCTCTTAATTCCAGCCAAGAGCAAAGAAATATAACTGCATTTTTTTTTTTTTTTTTGTACTGGGGATCGAACTCAGGACCTTGTACTTGCCAGGCAGGAGCTGTAGTTATATATATTTTAAGTGCAAAAAAATTGCTCATGGAGCCCTTTGGGAAGAAGTTTTCAAAATCTCTGAACCCTAACATGCTATCAATGGGATTCTCAGGAAATATAGGAATGCTCACTAAATGTACTTAATGACAGGGTTACATACTTAGAAGCATCTTCCTCCTGAAGAAATAATCCTTAACCTTCATTACAGTCTCAAAGGAACTTCTGGCCAATAATAAAACAATAAATAAGTTAAATACAGATTAAATGGTAGGCCTAGTAACATCCAGCAAGGCTCTCCTGGCACAGATGGAGAAGCCATTTACATCCTAAGAGACTGACATTTGGGTTTATACTAAAGAAGAAAAAAGTCTATTCTTCCTTTCCATCTGGAGAAAAACGCAAGAGAGTTACACCAGCCCACCATACTTTCCATCTCTGTATCACTCTCCATCAACGATGTCACAGGTTTTCAAAAGCTGGAGTTGGCAACCACAGAAGGTCACAACTGACTATGGCTTCAGTGTGGTCAGGTTCTCCATGCAGGGTCTGACAAAGAGCTTCTGCCTAAGACTTGCTATGCTATTCTGTATAGACACCGACCGGCTAAATGCTGGCAGGCACCAATTTAGACTGCAGCTTCATGGAAAAGTAATACCATATGAATAAAAAGTGCAGAATGTGTCCAAGTTCCTGGCCAGTGAGAAATTATTGTTGTTGTTGCTGTTGGCAGAGACAGCATGTTCTTCGCCTCCCATCTTGAGAAGCAGCAGAGGCTGGCATCTGGGGGTACAGGCTCAGGACCCCTTACCCACTGCAATTTTAGGCATGCAGTCTCATCTTGCTTGGCCTCAGTACCCTTTCCTGTAAGATGGGGCTCATAACAACTCTTATCATTTAGATTGTTGTAAAAAGTGTAATCAATAAAGGCGAAACCCTTGGAAGTGCTTTAATACACCTAAGTGTCACACAATTATCTGTGCTGCTGCTGCTTCTACTGTTCCAGCAACGAAATGAGACTCCAGGTAACACGCTCAGATCGAGGATGACCCCACAGGAAACAGCGGCAAACACACCAGCAAGGGTGACGGTGAACACTGATGTGAAGGTAAACACAGAACAGGAATTGCTGTCCCGTGTCATTTCAACCAAACATTGTAGAACCTGTTTATTTAAGAAGCAACGTATCCAATGCAAAGCATTACACTCCTCTTGGAGAATCACTTGCCTAAAAACAGTTTTATAAATAACTAGCAGGTCAATTATACTCAATTCTCACTCACGGTAATTATGTCCCATAAACTCTCCCCAAACACAGAATCGGGGAAGACTGAGCTGTCCCTCCAAGGGAATGGAGGGCTAGGTTTCTGTCAGCCTCGAGTAGCAGCATTTTCATCAACCAAAGCTCCATGTGCTTCCCACAGGGTCTTTGCCTAGGCCCTTGTCAGACACAGCCATTTCATTACAGCTCTTCACATAACTTCTCTTACCGGCAGCTTCACTTCCCGGTTTTAGTTGCCCCCGTGGTCAACTGGGGTATGAAAATATTAAATGCAAAATTCCAGAACAATTATGAACAGTGAATTTGCAAATACTGAGCCACTGTCCCTAGGGCAAGGCATGTGTGCAGCTCACAGAGATTATAACCCTAAAGGCTACGAGACAACTTATCTTGGTAGAGTCTATCTATGGCACAAATGAGAAAATCAGGTCCAAAATGGTCAGCATCTTGCCAGAGGCCATTTGGCCAACAGATCCAGAGCTGGAGCGCCTGGCACTGCAGGCCCAGACTCGGCGGTCTCCCCTGGGCATCTCTGTGTGAAGTCCAGGCAGAACTCAGGGCAGCGCCGATTTGGCCTCCACTGCAAACAAGGGCATGTGCCAACAATTCACACGTCTTTATTCCCCCCCCCAAAGCACCGTGACTATCAATTACTAACTCGCCAATATCAGCAAGTAGGCAAAATTGCAAATACAAACTATGTGAATGAGGACAAACTTTATTTTAAAAATTCATCCTCAGTTTCCTGACCTTCATAACCTTTCTCATCCACAAATAAAGCACTTTTCACACAGCATCAACTTTTGAAATGTGCAAACCAAGGATTTAACATTTTTCCAGCTTTGGGTGATGGGACCAAAAGAACTGTTGAAAGAACTGCTGAGCCCCCGAATAATGTCATCCACAATGCTTTTTAAAAATCAGTCTTCTTCTCATGAATCCGTATTGGCTGTTTCCTATTTTTGCATAGACTCACATGTCTGATGGATATTACGTTGGTACTTTCCAGGGTGGCCTCACATAAAGACCGACCAATTTCTTCCTTTTTAGAGTGTGCCACACTTTGATTAACGCTAAGCGCACAGCTAACACACTACTCGTGCCTGGACAAGCAAATTAACACAGGTATTTCACCAGTGCCAACTTCACAGCCTTCTTGTACTTAGAATTTTTGTTCTTGTTTTGTACCAGGGATTGAACTCGGGTCCTTGCATTTGTGAGGCAGGTGGCAGAACCACTGACCTAAATCCCTGGCCCAAAGCCTTCTTGTACTTAATAATACCAGACAATACCTCAGTGTTCCACCTGTCTGCACAATCACCAACATAATGCACAAATATGCAAAAAACATGCCCTAAACAGACCACCAAAAGGACACTGGTTTTAAAGTATGTGACTGAAATAAAATGGCAGGGATGGCCTTGTCCTACCTCTGCTGGAACAGGTTTGTGACAGAAATTTTCACAGCTCTGTGCCTGTCATCAATGACCAAAAAGGCACCCACAGTATTGATTCTGGGATCCACAAAGACATTACAAGGAATAGACAAATTTGTCAATATAGAATCTATGAATAATACAGATCAACTGTATGGGTTCAAGTTACTGGTGAACTTTGAAAGCCTAGAGCTACCAACCCCACACAAGTAACTCAAATCTCAAAGGAAACTAGGTAACCCTGCAGTATGCCAGAGTTGAGCTTACTCCCAAACCATTCAGGCCTGTTCTCCTTTCGCATAATTATAGGCCTCTCCGATTACTGAGAGAAAAAAAGGCACTTTATTCATCCCTATCTCCACTTCAAAACAGGGGGTCTAACCTGACTCAATTATTTTAAAGTTGCAATGAATCGTAAATTGCAACAATCTTCACCAATGCAGTTATTCAAATTCACAAAATACACTCAAAGACATGCCCCGGAAGCTTTAAAGGTATTGATTTGGATGGAGAGTACAGCTTCTCCAATACCCCCTTACCCCCTGGCTTTTTAAGTAAATCATTCTCTGGGCAGTTCTTCTATAACAGCTCTTATTGGATTTCACAGCACAGACCATCATTTCAGTTGCTAAATGATGTTCACCTATGGATTCCATTCTGCTCCTTTAAGTGGTGTCGTTTTCTTCACAGCTCACAGAGGCATCATATTTTAAAGGCTTTTTAACGTTTTTTTAAAGAAAAAAAAAACTGGGAATGAAACTTCAGCCTCGGCAGAGTCAAATCGGGTGACCTCCTGGGCACAGGAGTACAGCAGGGAAAATCCTGTCCCCTGGAGCTACCCTCCCAGTGGAGAAAGACTCGCCATTCCTAAGCAGGCCAGTGGTCACTGCGTCAGTGGTGCTGAGCACAGTGGAGAAGGCCGGCAGGACTGCAGGACGGCTGCAATTTTAAATAGGTGGCCAACCTGGGAAGCCTCCCCTAAGATGACCTTAAGTAAGTATTATCAGAAAGTAAAAAGGAGTACATAGAGCCAAAGGAAGGATGTTCCAGAAGAGGCCGAAGAAATGCAAAGGCCCTGAGGCAGAAGCAGGCTGGCAGGGACAACCAGCAGCAACTGCATCAAGGACAGGAATACACTGTGTGTGGAAGAGGTCCATTAGGGGATTGTTTGGTTTTAAATATGGCAATACTAGCTTTTAAAATTTTTCCAGTATTCAGAAAAGGTGATAGAACCCTATCTATGCACCATCTAGATTCAGCAACTGTTAACACCTACTCTATTTGCTTGACAATCTGTATGCATGTCTCTCTCTCACATACTTTTCCCCTGAACATCTGACACCCAGCACAGCTATCCTGACATTTCACCCCCTGAATTTTAGACATCTCCTAAAATCCAGGCTGTTTTCCTTCTTGAGCACAATTCCACTGTCTCATTTGATAACACTAACAGTAATTCCATTAAATCATTACAGCCCTCATCCAGATGCCCCAGATGACAACCGAATTCCATTTTTGGATACGTTGCTAGTATCTCTTTTCAATGGTAAAGTCTTCTGCCATCTTTTCCCAGAACGTTGATATTTAAAGAGATGAGGCCCAGACATCCCATGTCATGGCTCTGGCCACTTCCCCGTCATGGTGTTTAACTTGCCTCTGTCCCCCGTATACCAGCAGGAAGGAATGAAAATTTGATTTGACTTCAACATGTGAAGATCACATCAGCCGGCACGAGGAGGCGGGGACCCCAAAGCAGTGCGGGTGCGTGGCCTGTGAATGAGGTGCAAACCACCTGCACGTGAACCACTTACCAATCCAATTATTTAAATACAGGATGACCCAAAAATTGCATATTTTGTTAATTTTTAAACATAATAGGAAATATAAAAATGAAAATTTGATCAAATTTTTTCAATACAAGAATCGACTGGTTGACATGACACCTGCCCTAGTGACTGTTAGGGCAAACTGTCAAGTGGTTAAAAGCAATGCCTTTGCCCTGGTAACCAGCCAGTGACCTTTGCTGCCTTTCACACACCACCTTTACCAAGACACCTTACAAACAGCCCAGGCGCCAGGACTGTCACCTAATGGCTTTGGCGTTCCTTAATGGTGGCGCCTAAATCGCTATTTCATTGGGATCACAATGTGATTCCTAATTCCATCATTCCTTCTATATCGATTAGCTGACATCCACCCCTCCTCATCACTTCCATAGTTATGATCATTAGAGATGCATAAAGCGCCTTTTTCACTCCAAATGTTATTATAAAACAGTACCTTATCTTCCTGACATTCCTCCATAAACCTTTGAGCACTTCCTGCTTCCTGGTACTATAAAATGTCCCGGGTTTATTTTGTACTCTTCTCGCTCCAGACCTGGAATCAGCCACTTTAGGGTTGCCAAGTTTTGAACAAAGAAATTTATTCTGACTTTTTAAAAGGATCATCGTCTCAGGCGTAAGGCTGGAGGCAGCAAGAACGCCAGGTGCTGAGGGTGTTGCAAACATTCAGCTGAAGGCTGGCAGCAGTGGAGATGGTCAGAGGGGTCAGATCCTGAGTATATATTAAAGGAAGAGGCACTGGGATATTCTTTAAATTCTGATAGGGAACATAAGGAAAAATGGAATAATTATCAAACAAAGGCTCATGGGTTGGAGTCTGAGCAACTGGAAGGATGGGTTCCCAGAGTAAGTTTTTGTTGCTTGCTTGCAGGGACAAGGAAAAGACACACAGTAAGAAGTTAAAAAATTCAGTTTTAGATACTTAACTTTGAAATACCTATTGAGCATCCCAGTGCCACTGTCACAAGGCAGCTGGACATATAAGGATGGCACAAGGAACCAATACAGAAGACATCCACTCAGGGGTGGTCAGTGCAGTCTATAACTAAAGCCACAACTCTGGAAGCTGAGGCAGGAGGATCACGAGCTAGTCCAGCCTGGAACACTTAGGATATAGCTTAGCTTAAGGCCCTTGGTTCAATCTTCAGTACTAGGGGGGAAAGGGGGAGA
>NW_022900940.1:22506458-22532294 GCF_012274545.1 Fukomys damarensis | reverse complement strand
CAACAACAAAAAAGCCCTACCAAGGTAAAATTATTGTGATGTCACTAAAATTGTTGTGAGAATCAGAATATCATCAGAGGGAGATTAGCCTCACAAAAAAATACACAGAGAGAGAGAGAGAGAGAGAGAGAGATTGATTAACATTTGAGAGTTAGAGATTACAAAAATGAACCAGCGAAAGAGATTAAAAGGAATAAGTGACGGGTAGCAAATAGGGACAACGTGGCATCCTGCATACAGAAAAAAGCCATTCAGGGAGGACAGGACTAAGTGACCAGCTGGCTCCAAACCTGGCGATGCACCCAGGAAATGAGGACTGGGACAACTGACCAGTGACTTTTTTCATCATGGAGATCACTGGTTACCTTGCTGAAAAAAAAATTCCTAGTGAAAATTGGAGAGGAAAAGACCTTATTAGGGCAGGCCTGGGATGGAGAACAAGGGGTACAGATAATTCTTCTGAGGAGTTTGCATAAAGGGGAACAGGAAAATGATCCATAATTGGATGGAGACTGTGAGGTCAAGAAACGATTTATGACGAGAGACACAATGGCTTATTTGTATAGTGATGGGCATAACCTAGTAAAGCATCATCATGAGAGAGATAAGGGAGAATCCCTAGGACAATGCCAGGTGAGAGGAGATGTGACAGAGGCTGTTGAGACAGGAGCTGTGGGGTTTGGCGACAGAGGTTAATGCTTCGTTAGGGGAATTTTCACATTTTTCATTTTCATAAAGAAAAATCAAAATTAAGCAAGAATTTACCCATTGCAAGATAATACGATCCTCAATCTTGCACTGAAAGACTTAAATTTAGTGTAGAAATTTAATGAGTAAAATAGCAAGAATTAGGAGCACATTAACACCGGTTTTTGGAACAAGTCCCCTTCTGGAAACTTCTAAAAGCCAGACTACACAGCACTCACAAGCACTGCAGACAAATACAGCAGATATTACGGACCTTGCTGATCCTCTCATGGCCTCCTGAGGCCAGGAAACAAACCACAGCAATGAGTTTTGCCCTCAACTTCTAATTAGTTACTAAGACACTTTTCATGATACACTCCCCACCCCCGCCCCTGTGAGCACTGGGGATTGAACCCAGGGCCTCTACGTTGAGCTACCACCCCAGCCCCTTTTTTGGAGGATTGTTTTCATTAAGACAGGGTCTTCCTGAGTATTTCAGGCTGCCCTTGAACTCACTTTGTAACCCAAACTGGCCTTGAACGCTCAGTGATCCTCCTGCCTCTACTTTCTGAATACAAGGACTACAAGTGTACAACCACATCCAACTCCCCACTCTTTTTTTTTTTCTTTTTCCAGTACTGGGGATGGAACTTTGGACCTTGTGCTTGCCAGGCTAACATGGTGCCACTAAGTTATATCCCTGGCCCAGGGATATATCCTCAATCTTTAAATTTTAATACAGGTTCTTGTTAAGTTGTCCAGGGGGGACTTGACCTCAGAATCCTCCTGTCTCAGCCTCCCTCAGGGCTAATATTACAAGCATGTGCTAGCTTTACCAATTTCTAGGAGATCTTTATACAATGGAAGAAATGGCCCTTTATCTATGAATTAGAATTTTCTCCCAGGTTGACCTTGCTTCTGGTGTATTTTGGGCCAGGAAATCCTTATTTTCTAAAGTCAAACTTATGATTCTTTTCTTATGATTCTGGCTTACGATTTTTTTATTCTGTTTTAAAAGGCCTTCCCACTACAAAGTATTTTATACCATTTATGTTGCTTTGGAAAAACACATGGAACTGGATAATTAAATGTCAGAAGTTTATTGCTCACAGTTTTGGAGGCTCAGACCACGATCAAGCGCTGCTCCATGTGTTGTGTAATGAGGGCTTGTTCACCACAGGACGACAGCTGCTGTGTCCTCACATGGCAGGGGAAGAAAGGAGGCAAATGCTGGGTCCTCAACACAGAAGTGTGGGACAGCAAAGGGGCCAGCTGCTCCCTCTACGCCTTGCATGAAGTGCGAATCACATCCTGAAGGCCTCACCTCTTAACACTGTCACCCTGGGGATTTCAATTTCAACACAAAGTTTTGGAGTTGGGGGAGGGAGGCAGAAAATTAGGACGTGGCTGGCTGGCTGGAAAAAAGAATGTCACCTGTCAATCACAAGGATCCCCATCTGGAAGGGAGACTGAACAATGGGATGTGGTCTGTCGGTCACCGCCAGGATTCACGGGCAGAGCAGCTCTGACAGATCGGTCTGGAACGATATGAAAGGCTGTAGCCATTGACTCCTCCCACACCATAATCTTGCTGCCCTGCTGTCCTCCTGTTTCTGCAGTGACAGGATCTCGTCTTGTCCTTTTCTTCACTCTTTTCTTCCTTTCCACGCTGTTACTTTTCCCCTTTTCTTTGAGTAAAAGCTGTATTTAACTGTTTACCAGTTATCCAGACAATTCTTTGGGCAGGACAGAAAGTGCCTGAAATCTTCAGATACAGCGCTGTCCAGAGGGAGTAGGGCAGGAACATTCACATCACGGCAGCATTTTTCCAGTCTCACTTTTCACGCCTACGTCTTTACTCTCTTTAGAATATACCATGGCACACTTCTCAGGTAACCCCAGCAACTGCAGCCTGGAGGACTCCACACGGGAGCAGCATTGCCCAGACTGTGCTGAGGCAAATGCCTCCAGCTCCTCAGTCCCCAGTTCCTCTTCTGGAAGTAAACAGCATTACCTGTTTAACAGGCTGGGCTCCAATTAAATGAGACAACTATGCGCCAGTGTCCTACACAAGGCACTCAGAGAAGAGGTGGTCAGATGCGACTGCCCCCTCCTGCTTCTTCTTTTCCCTTGATCTTTTGGCCTAAGTAATTTTCTGCCTACCTAAGGGTATAGCAAATATCACAGAGAAATCAAGTTGTCACTATTCTTCTTAAATCATGACAAACAGATTTGATTGATGCTAAAATTAGGTGTTGGGGCTATCTGTGGATTGATCTGACCACTCTCAGTCTAGTCCCATGTCATACAGAACGGGCTTGGAAGACATGAGAACAGGTTGATACTACAGATCCTCTGGGAAGGACTGGACAGCAAGTTCAGCCACATCAACCCTGTTGATCTGCAAACAGGTCACAGAAAGGTACTCACCCCCAGACTCATTCACAACTGAACACTTCATAAAGAGTTCCACTAAGATATCTGAGATATGTGCCATTCATCAGAATAATCTCTAAAATGAAGATTTTGAATGGCACATGGCCAACAATAGGGTGAGTATTTAAATAAACTATAGTTAAGGGGATCTATATGCATGTAAATAAGTATATGATTTACTATAAAAATATAAATAAACTATAACACAATGTGTGAAAAGATGGTATGTCCTCTGTCCACAAGTTAATGTATGAGGAATATGAATGTAAACTGATAAAGATGAGAAAATGTTAAACATTAAAATAAATGTAATAAATGTCAAAACAAAAATTATAGAAGGCTGTTTTTCTCCAATTCTTAAATTAATTTAGTTCTTTTCCTGGTTCCATCTGCTAGAGACAGGTAAGCATATAACTCTTGATCTTGTTTTATAAATTTAATGGAGGACAGAATAGGGAAATTGGAAGACACCTGGAAAACTAAAAATTACAGAAAATCCAAAATGCATGCTGCATTTAATCATTTCTTTTGCTCACTCTCCTTAATGTTTAGGGAAATTTTTGTTAACATTCCCATTTAAAAATGGCTTTATAAAATTATTAAAGTATTATATATGGAGGCTGAGGCAGCAGGATTGCAAGTTGAAAGTCAACCTGGGCAACTTAGTGAAAGCCCATCTCAAAATTTTCAAAAGGGCTGAGTACGTAGCTCAGCATCCCAGAGTTCAATCCCCAGTACCATAAGCAAAACAAAATGATTATATTAAGTATTGTAAGAAATTTGGAAATACGAGAAAGAATAAAGGAAAAAGTAAAACTTACCTCTGATCTATTAACCCAGATAAAATCACCCATGTTTGGTGCACTTTTAGAGTATTTCCCCTCAAATATTTAATGAAATATTCAGATGTACACACATGCCCTATGAATTGTGTGGCGTTAAAACTCCACACTCAGAATCCAATGGAAGGTATCCTAAGGCAGTAAGAGTAGTGGATGGCATAGGAAACATTCTTCACGGCTTGAGTCTACTATAAAGTAGAAGTCGGATCAGGTTTCATTGGAAGAGAAATCAAATTTGGAAACTCTTGAACAATTAGCTGTATTTTTCCAGAGAAAAGCTTGGAAATCTAAACTACAGAGGTTTCTCATAGTCCACGGGGCAGAGAAGACTGAGGCTAGAAAGTCCCTGAACTCCAAACATGTGAGAAGTGGTGAACCAAGGTGAGGGCCAAGGGCATCACAAGAAGGGGTACGGTGCCTTGGGAAAGACACTGAGGGACAGAGACCAGCTGGGCCACACTAGGACACAGCACAGGAAACTGAGGCCCGGCAATATCACAGGGGGACCATCAGGTCCCGACTGAACCAAGAGAACAGGCTAGAAGAAGCTAAGACACCCTCTACAAAGTTCTCCCCACCAGGGGTAGGGGCCCTCATGACAACTGGACCTTTTACCAGAAATAAAGAGGAATCTTCATCCTTGTAACATGAGTTTCAGGGAGAATAAATTTGTGACTTTTTAAGGTATATGTTCTGCATTTGAACACTTCACTAATGTGTCTTAAATTGGAATCATGACATACATTTTCATTACTGACTTGTTCCCCTTAAAATATTATGAATATTGCCCCACACCATTATCTGAAAGGCTATCACGTGTCCCTTAATTTGGAGGCTCCTTAGGCTGAGCAGAATTACTAAGGCAAAAATTACAGATGATCAATAAGCCTGTGTGACATTTTTCAGTCTCACAACCAGTTATTCAAATGCAAATTAGAAGAACAGTTAGATGCTTCTTTATCTGCCTAGCGAGTTGGCCAAATTTTTCAGTACGATAATGTTGCCAAGGGTTCAGGGAAGTGAGCAGTCAAATAGACTGCTGGCCAAGAGTGTAAATTTGAAGGACTTTTCTCTGAGCCATTTGGCAATATGTTCCCAAAGCCTTTAAAAGACCACTCATGAACCTCTGAGTATGCTCAACAAGAAACGTGTCCTGAATCACCCTCTGAATAATTAAGAGTTATCTACTGTCACATATATAAAATGTGCACGTTTCTGCATCACAGACGTTAGGATCCGCCATCTGCTAATTACTCAATACTGACGGGGGATAAAGGGCAAAGGATTGAGAGGCCACCTGATGGTCCTGTGGCTTTCTCCTTGCCAGGTACAGGCAGATAGGACAAACAGGTGACTCTTTGAAACCAAGACCAATCCCTAGGGTTTGACCCCAAAGCCTGAATTTGACAACTTGGACGCTCCGTGATCCCTGAAATGAACATATACACCATCACCCACAGGCTGCAACATACATTAAAACCTTTACTGGGCAAGAGGCTTAGGTCACTAGAGTCGGATCCCCCAGGCAGGACGTGGATGACACACTGCATAGCCCGGAAGGCCAGAGGTACCTGAGACGGACATGCTGGCTGGAAGAAACTCATCCTAATGTCACCCCCAGCATAAGCCACATGGCAGAGGGTTCCTTATCTGGCTTGCATGAGAAACTGGGCATTCCAGATGCCTAAGCAGCTCACCAAAAGCAAAAGAGGACAGAGAGGGCTCAATTCTGGGGCACTTGGATAGTGAAATAATCATCGGGGGAAAAATGCCTGTGTGACCCTTTTTGCAAAACATGACATTTTTATTTTAAAACAGAAGTGTCATTTGTAATGCAGGAACAAATTTGGTTCTATGCTAGAGGAAAAATCTTACCGTTTAAAAGCATTATACATCTTTTCAAACGTCAAAGGCTGGCGCATGCATATGGTGGCTCGTAGAGACAGAACTAATGCAGAGGGCGCATTCTCAGGCCAAAACTTCCCAGTTAGCGAAAGCCAACCAGCCACAGTATTTAGTACACATCTGAATCTGAAGCCGAGGACATCGGGGGCAGAGCTATCAAGGAAGGATTAACAAGGAATGAAAGTGCAGATGCACCTACTCTGAGGTTCTGACGTTTTCTGATAGCTTGGCAGGGTTTTTTATAGGCATTCATGGCAGAGTGAATTCAGTCTCACATCTTAAGAGATACTTCACTTTACTTACATCTCAAAACCACCATGAAGCACAAACTTGACTTCTCACTCACTGGAAAAAACACCCTAGGGCTCCGCTCCTACTCCCCACCAAAAGGTGTGAATTACCTAAAAGTGACACCTTTTTCGTTTGGCACATGTGTCTATTTCAAATCCTCAGCTTCCCAGCATCCAGAGAATCACAGGATCTGACTTTGTCCCCAAGGACTCACATAATTTGTATTTCCTGGAAGATAAGCACCAGCCAAGTTTTCACCTCCCTTCACTGTAGCCTCAAAGGTACTAGGGATCAATTTCACCAGCTCCCCCATCTCCCATCGCTCTCTTTACTCACAAACCAAAGGGGGCAGAACTACCTTCCTCATCCCTCTTGTGCCCTTCACATCCTGCCGATGCCTCCTGGTGGCACCTACACCTCCTGTGAACTCCCAGCCGACAGGACAAGCGCCTGTCATTTTCTCTCTGCCTGAAATAGCTACAGCAGAAGCATTCATCCGAGACAGCTTCCCTCAGCGCTGCTGAAGTTCTCAGCGCTGCAATCAAGCACCCATTTGCGTGACCCCTATGGCATAAATAATTTATGTAGCTAATTAAAATATATGGAGGATTTTTTCAAGATTTCTAAAATTAGATGTAACAATCAGCAATAAATGTCTGATCGTGGAAAAGCTTATTTACCCGGCTATTAGGCTTTGATGCTTTAAGGATTTAGGAAGGAGGGGCAACAAGTGGAAGAAATTACAGGAAGAACTTCAAATGGTACATCAAAAACACGTCTACCTCAACCTCCACGCCTCTAGTACTCGGAATTGAACCCACGGCCTTTTGCATGGAGTTACATTCCCAGCCCTTACCTTTTATTTTGACACAGGGTCTCACTAACTTGCTAAATGGCCCAGGCTGGGCTCAAATTTACCATCCTCCTGCCTTAGGCTCCCAGAGCACTGGGATTATAGGCATGTGCTACCACGCCCAGGTACACCCACCTCCTTAAAACTAGAGGTGCTCACAGATATGACGATTTTCTCCTATGGTTTTCTTTAAAACCACCCCTGGTTAACAAAGTAACGTGGAATTATGAGGACTCTAAGCTTCCCCAAGTGAAAAAGCAACTGTAATTAAATTCATACTCATGAGAAATAATGGTGTGAAGAGAACTGTACCAGAGTAAACAAAAACATCTTTTTCAAATACAGAGTTCGGAAAGATACATATTGTATCCCTCTCCTCTGTATGTAAGTCAGTGTTTCTCAGCCTCAACTCCATGCACATCTGGGACCAGATAACTTGCCACTGGTGGGGTGCTGCCCTGCAACATCCTGCCCTGCAGGATGATCAGGAGCATCCATGGCCTTGACCCACCTGATGCCCACCAGCAGATACCTCCAGTCACTGTCAAATGGCCTGGATGTGACGCCCACTGCTGTCAATGGTTTCTCACAGCTGAGACTCTCCTGGCATAGGAGCACCACCCAAAGAGGGCTTTCCTCAGTTGTCCCGCTGCAGGAGTGCCAAGACGACATCACTCGTGATCTTTCTGAGCAATGACTGACCTTCTCCTCTAAGCACTTCTTCCCATTCTCATACAGGCTTCGTCTTGACGGACAGGCAAATCTCACTGACAACTTCAGGGCCAGAAGGAATCTCAAGTGTTCCAAAACAAAGCTGAGACATTAAACGAATCCCTAGAACTCGGAAGAGGCTCTCCACTTTATTCCACAGTGATTTAAAGTCACTGGTTCCCAGAATCATCTTCCTAGCATGATGGTCAAAGACTGACTATAGGTCAAGTCACTGGATGCAGCGACCTCCTGCAAACCATTGAACTTCTGGTTCTCCAGTCTAAGGAGAGAAAATCAATCACTGAATCTGAACATTCTCATCTCTCCAATCTAGTTTCTATGAACCCTGCAAAGACCACAGCTACTTTTACTCCTAAAAGGGGGTTGTTATGGTTTGTGTCTAGATGTTCCTTAAAGCCTCGTGTGGTTACAGGTGAGGCTTTTTCAGAGGTGACTGGATGTACAGTGTGTGAGGCTGGGATGGATTCATGGTGTAATACTACGATCAAGGGCACTAGGATTAAGGATATGAGTGCCACCCACCCTAAGCAGCCTGGAGGATAAGAAATAAGTGATATAAAGACCTTTGGTTGCCCTGTGCTTGCTTTGCTACCTTCTGCCTGCCATGTTTCTCTGAGATGCCTGTCTGCCACGCCATCCTGCCAGGTAACAAGCTGTGAGCCAAATAAGCCTTTCCTCCTTTAACTATGAATGTCAGGCATTGTGTCTCAGCAAAGAGAAAAGTAACTAAGACAGGGGCACATTTAAAAATATACACATACTGTGTTCTACCATGTGGGTCAACCATAGTTCTAGTCACAGAAGAACACTAGTGTCAGTTACAGTCACTGTTTGCCAGTTCTGTAATACAATGTACCAAAAGATCAACTGAGTTTGAATCCTGGCAGTGCCCAGGACCCTCTGTGTGACCCTAGACATCTTCCTGAGCACCATGCCTTAATCTGTTAAATGGGGGTGAGAGCAGTAAATATTACACAAAATAGCAATGGCCCTGTATAACCCTTTCAGCCCAGAAGCAACACACATTTCAGGCTGCATTGCTAACTAGAACAATAACAGTCACTTTTATATAAATCATTCTCTGGATCCATGCCCAAGAAGCTGCATGCCAGTCTTTCTTAATGCATTTATCCACCAATAAAGTTGAGTATCCTATATGGAGCTACCGAGCACATGAAATGTGGCTAGCCCCAATCAAGACGTATGCCCTATGCGTAAAATGAACATTGAGTTGAAAGACTTAATATGAAAAGAATGTAAAATATTATAACTTGTAATATAGATCATATGTCAAAATTATAATATTTTGAATAAAGTTAAAGTCAT
Source organism: Fukomys damarensis (assembly GCF_012274545.1). Classification (NCBI taxonomy): domain Eukaryota; kingdom Metazoa; phylum Chordata; class Mammalia; order Rodentia; family Bathyergidae; genus Fukomys; species Fukomys damarensis. Next base: position 22,523,222 of record NW_022900940.1, on the reverse strand, counting down.
TAAAATTAATGTCTTAAGTATTACTTTCAGCATGACTAGTGGGAAATTTTTAATTACATATGTGTCTTGCACTATATATAGTTCCATTGGATTATGCCAATATAATCCAGCCTCCTCCCATCCCCAATGTCATATTCAGTTCAGGTCAGGTCAAGAAAACCTTGCCGGGGATTTAGCTCAGCGGTTCGGTGTCCTGCCTTGCAAGCGCAAAGACCCGAGTTCAATCCCCAGTACCAAAAAAAAAAAGAAAACCTTTCAAGAAATCTCATCTACTTTCTGTTGTATTTAATGGTAGAAAACAAGCTTCGGAAGTCTCCTAAGCCCCAAGTTTGTATCTAAATTACAGAAAACTCTCACCAAGGGCAGGTAACTAGTAGGGATTTAGACACAAGACCCTTCTAGAATTTGACCTAATGTGACTCTCCAGGTCTTATTTTCAAATAGGCCAAGAAACAGCCAAGAAATGGAAAAGAAGTCGATCACCTGGTTTGAATTCCAGCTTCTTATTTCCCATTTGACCTTCAGCAAGTCATTTGACCTCTCTTCACCTCTAGCATCTAATTCATAAAATGATGATCATTAACAGGGCACAGCTCAGAGAGATGTGGTAAAGAGGGAGAAGGCACAGTGTCTAGTACATGATGACCACTCAAGAAACAATAGATAAAACCTTAATGGTCTTAAACTGGCAAGAGAAGAGCTCACAGAACTCAGGTTATTTTGGCTCAAATCACATAAAACCTATGCAGCATCACCAAAAACATAAAAGCAAAAGGAATTTTTAAAAAAACTGTGGTAAGAACATTAATTATGATGATAAGGAAATAGTACGCAACAGGGCAGCCCCCCTACGTTTCTGCCATCAAATGTTCTGCTCAGCAGAGTAACTGTGCTGCACTATGTTCCTGCCCCAATGTATCAAAATGTTCTGTTCAAGCAACACAACTGTTTGCGCTGCCAGATGTTTCTACCAAGTTTTCAAGAATGTTCTGTTAACTCTGCCCATCGGACTCAATGAGCATGTCTGCCCCATAGGTGGGCCCACCCCACTATCCCATAAATCTCTGGTTGCTTCTGTTTCTGTTAAGGGCTCAGGCTCCTCTGAGCCCGCCCACCGGCATAATAAATTTCCCTCCATCTCTCCAAGTGCCACTCAACTTCTCCTGCAGAGACCTTCGGGTGACCATAATACATGGCTATAATGCTGAGCTGTCACACTCAGCTATAACATTAAGACCTTCCTCCTATAAGATATTAATATATAGGTACAATGTTTCAAAACAGGTATCCAGAAACTTCTTTGACTAAAGAAATTGTGCCTGCTGACTAAGAATCCCCATTTCCCCCTTTTCAGAGTGTGGTTTGTTTGGCATTTTTTCATGTTGGATGGAGACCTGGGCCTTACATACACCTGCCACATGTTCTACCACTGAGTTATACCCCTGACCCCCAAAATTATATTTTAATAACCTACCTGGGTTCTACTTCATCAGCCAAAGGGTAACAGGGTGAGAAGTTTTGAGCAAAGAATGATCCGGATTCTCACTTTGAAAAGAAACCTCCAGGAAGAACTGGATTGTCAGTGCTAACCCGATCAATGGATTAACCCATTGATAAGTTCATAGCTGAATGGTCTATCAGGAGGCGGGGCCTATTTCGAGAAGTAGCTCACTAAAGTGTGACTTGGAAGGGTAGAACTTTTCTTCAGCTATTTCCCTCTTACTTTACTTCCTAGCTGCCGTGAGACAAGCAGCTCCCTCACACCAAGCCCTTTCACCTGGCACTGGAGCCTGTCTTGGACTGACACTGGGAGCCAAGACACACCTTTCTTCCTTCAAGTTGTGTATTTTGTCCCAGCAACTGAAAGATCTTGTTCTACTTGTTACATTAACTTGAATCAACTTGGCTACAGTACACAACTCTCTGTGCTGGGCCCTCTCAAGTATAAGCCACAGATGTTTCTAAAAGGAGTCATCTTCCCACATTCTCTGCTATCCTTTACCAAACAGAGATCTCATTATTATGTCAAGTCAGTAAACAGGATGACAGGGTCACAACAAGGAAGCAGCAACATCTCCCTTCAATATTTCAATAGTCATCTCTGAGTAATCAGGGGGATGACTCCAGCTCCGACATGATTACCAAACATCTGTGGATGTTCAAGTCTCTTCCATGAAATGGTACAGTACTTAAATAACTTTACTTATATACTTCTCTGGATTATAATCATCTGTACATTACTTACAATACCCAATACAGTACAAGTGCCATGCAAATAGTTGTTTAACAGTATTGTTTAATAATAACAAGGGGGAAAGACTCCACATATTTAGTAGAGGTGCAATTTTTAAATATTTTCAATCTGTAGTTGTTTCAATCCAAGGATAGAGAAGCCCATGGATACAAAAGGCTGACTGTATTGCACTGTCCTCTGGTCACACCCAAATTCAGCTGAAATTTGTCTGAGAGGACAGAGAAAAAGTACTAACCAGTACATCTGAGCACCTGTTGGGCCCATTTTAGACACCAGCCTGCCACTAGAATGCTGTGACAGGTGTGCCAACCCTCTTGGACCTGCTAATAAAGAACTTAAACTCAAAGACTGCCAACTAATGGTAAATCCTGCACCAAAGAAACTCTTTCTTTTCCATCCTTCCAACCCACTCCCCTCACTGAAAGTAAATGAGTAGACCAATCACCACAGCTTATAGGAATAAACATCACAAAATCACCTAGGGATACATCAAAGAGAAAGACTCTTAATGAAACTTATTTGGGGGTTAAGTTAAAATTCACAACAGTACCATGAAATTCAGTATGCCATAAAAATTTATGGTAGTCCTTAAAATTTTATTTTGAAAAGAAAATCCAACTGATAATAGTTAAGGAGAGACAGAAGTTCTATAAGCCTATAGTAAGAAAAATGTTATCAGAATAATTCAGTATTCCATCCCCTTTGGCTTTCTCTAAGAGGTTTTTCAGAAGTAAGCCTAAAATAAAAGCTATGTTTCAGGCCTTATTAATTTTCTTAGATTTCAATTTAGCTGCAAAATAATCCTTTATGGTCCCATCAACCAAAAAAGTTAACCTTTTAAATGGTCTTTTCTCTACAGATAAAGACAAGGTTGCTGAAATCGCCAGAGCTCGGCTGTCTCCAGTGAGGGCACGGAAAGGCCTAGGATCTGGCCATCTTGACTTTCTTACAGGACTCTGTGAGGAATGAGAGTTAGAAACTTTTTAGGGGAATGGGGTGGGTTCTCTCCCTCTGACTCTGTATCTGTGTGTCTGCCCTCACCTTCTCCCTCTCCCCCCTGTCCAAATGAAACTAGTTCATAGCTGGGCATGGTGGTGCATATTTATAATCCCAGCTACTCAGGAGGCTGAGGCAGGAAGATCACAAGTTTGAAACCAGCTTGGAAAACTCAGCAAGACCTTGCCCCCTGTACCTCAGAAGAGAAAGAACTCAACAGGTCCACACAGGGCTAAGTGGATAGTTACCTGACCATTATGGTCCTCAAGCCCCCGAAGTTCCCTGCAGAGACAAAGAGCTACCGCCTACACTACATGCGGAGAAGAAGGACTGAACAGATGGAAAAGTTTACTTTGACCCCATCTGGGAGATAGATTGTAACCCCGGGGAACCACTGCCCCACCTGCTATAGCATCTCAGCTTCTCACTGCCTGCTAAATAGATGCAAAAACATCTCTGGCCACTTCTGAGTGTTTTGAGGTGAGATATCCCGAGGTCAAGTTCTGGGCAGAGCCTCCCACAGCAGGGCCCAGCCCAAGTCTATCCCTGTAAGGACCAAGCCTACAGCCCCATTTACAGAGACACAGGCCTGTGGCCCAAAAGGGACTCCCCCAAGGACAAGCACAATTCCATGGCAAGGAAAGCAAAGGGCCAAGAATGTCCTCTACAGTAGGAAATCTGTGTCAACCTCTGATGCTATGGGGTTGTGACCAGACTATCACCCTCTGCTGGTAAGAGTGCGGATCTTATGTCCTGGCAGGTCACAGGGGTGGAGCTGAAGGCATGAAAAACATTTCTCAAGCTGCTATGTGAAAGCTTCTCTGGGTTACACAAAAAGCATAAGGCACTTTATAGCGGAGACGGCTCTCTCGCCTAGCCCATGCCTTTCTTTTTCCTTTTAGCACCACCTCCCCTGCCCAGGTTTCAGCGCAGCATCTAGCTACCACCAAAAGGGGTGCTGCCCATTTCCACTAAGAGCTGCAACCACATGGCCACGTGGTTCTTACAAATGGTTCCTGAGCAAAAGAAAAACATTCAAACTCTGCCTCATTAAAAACAGGAGCACAACTCCTCTTTCTTCCCCTCTTCCTCCAGCTCAGAAAAGGTAACAACGAGGTAGCCAGGTTCAGCCCAGAATAGAAGCCCAGAAGAGTGCTGATAATCAGTGAAGGACCAGGAAGCACTGGGCAGTCAAACCTGGACCTTCTAGGAGAGAAGAACACATCTGTGTCATGCTCAGACTCTGGGTTTCTTTATCACAGAATCTAAGCCAGAGCTGAACTAATTCTTCTGGTCTGAGTTTTAGATCCCATCCAAATCCCCCAAATAATTTTTTCTAAATCAATGAGAGTGTACTCTAAATATCATCTGCCCCGGATGGGACATTTTCATAGGAAGATGATGATAGAAACTGGATGCTGATGGCCCCATTCCCAGCTTCCAAGCCCTGCTTCTTGGAGACAATGACCAGCTCTAGCCTCTCTCCTCCAAGAGGAGCACTGGCCTAGGTCAACCTCAAAGCCTAAGCATTTTTCAGAGGGGCAGTGACACCAGCTATCAAAGAATGTGATGGTCAAACCCGCAGCCCCACAACAAAGAGAAGCAGTTCTCAAGTGCCACAGAGCCTATGCTAAGTTGCTGGTACAACTAGAGATATCTGCAGCCACCTTCCTTCAAACAAAAAGAAACAGCAGAATTAGCAGTGGTCATTAGCAATAAGGTTTACTGTGCACTTACTGTTATTTTCTAGGTATTTGTCAAGTGCTTCACATGTACACAGGAATATGCCTGGGGCCAGAAATACTTCAAATTTTGGAGCTTTTACATTTGCGAGTATTTGCATATACGTGGGATATTCCAAGACTGGTAGCCAAGTCCATGAAATTCATTTCAGTTTGCTATAAACTTTGTCTGAAAGTAACTTTATACAATATATTTTTCAGTGCACCTGCATTTTGCTTGTGACTGGTTACATACGGTTGGTGTGGAATTTTCCACTGTGGCATCCTGTCAACATTCAAAAAGTTTCAGATTTTGGAGCATTTTCAATTTTAGATCTGCAGATTAGGGATATTCAACTTGCAATGGATATTTTAAAAATTTTACTTGTATTAATTTTAGATTACTGAAAAGTTGTGAAAAAACTGTACAGAGAGTTCCTATATACCCTTCACCCAACTTCTCTTCAGGTTAATATCCTACATAAAAGTAGTACCAAAACCAGGAAATTCACATTGACAAAATACTATTACCTAACTCTACCAATCCTGTTTGAATTTCACCCAATTTTCTCACTAAATTGTTTTCTTTTTTCAACTTCAGGATCAAAGGAAGACCTCATGTTGCCTATAGTTATTATATCTTCTTTATCTCCTCTAATCAGTGATATTTTTGAAACTCCAGGTCAGTTATTTTCAAAGCATCCCTACTATTTCCAAGATTAAAGTTACAGGTACTTCCAGCAAGAATACCACTGAGGCAATGTTTTACCTCTCAAGCATAGTTCGTGTGTATGTCACCTCGTTACTGGCCGTTAACCTTGACTTCTTGGTGCTTGTGCTATCTGCCATTTTTTCCCCACTAAGCTTATTGGTATGTTTAAAGCAAACAATACAGTTACATTCATCACTGGGATCCTGTACCTTTACATGACAGGTCTTGGTTCTCATTTTTTCCCATGCCCCTGCCCTCCCTTCACCCACTTCGCCCTTCCCTATTTACGAAGACTTTGTTTCCATTTCTTCCTTTTTTCACATTTTTTTCTTTTCCTTTATTTCCTTTCCCCTCCCCTTCCCACTTCTCCTTTAGCCATTTTCTTCCTATTTCACACTTTGAATTATACCACTTGAACCTTATTTACACTTTTAGTTTTTCACACCAGAGAAACTATTCGGTACTTACTCAAGTGCGTCTTATTTTACTTAGGAGTACAGCCTCATGTGAATCCATTTAGCTACACGTTTCCAGTTTCTCATTCTTTATGGCTGCGTAGTACTCCACAATTTATGGAAAAACCACATCTTCTTCATCCAGTCTCCAGTTCATGGGCATTTGGGTTATTTCCAAGTTTTAGCTATTACACACTGTGCCATTTTCTTTTTCTATGTAAGTATCCTATGCTATTCTGAGACTATGAAAAGACTGTCTTATCAGACTTTTTCACCCACTAATCTTAGTATGTACTGAAGGCGCTGACCTGCAGCAGTCATTGCCACAGTGTTGCCTGTTTATTTTCTACCTCCATTACTCCTTCCTCATTTATTACTAGAGCCGTTCTCCAAAGAAAAGCTGTTCCTGGACCAGGGATTTGGCTCAGTGATTCTGCCACCTGCCTTGCAAGCACAAGGGCATGAGTTTAATCCCCAGTACCAAAAAGAGCTGTTTGTCCTACATCCTCCCATTTATCCGTTTATTCAAATATTCATAAGAGCATTATTTAATTCTAAGAGTTATAACCCAATCCTAGCAACACAATGATTTTTTTTTTTTTTTTTTTTTTTTTTGGTACCGGGCATTGAACTCAGGGCCTTGCACTTGCAAGACAGGCAGCAGAACCACTGAGCTAAATCCCCGGCCAACACAATGAACTCTTAATCCGATAATAATTCTGATACTACTGCCATTGTACTATTGGGAAATAAAGGAGACTTTAACCCCTGCCTAAAGTCACTCGGTTGGTCAGCGGCAGAGATGCAAAGCCAGTTTGACAGACTTACAAGTTCTCAAATAGCAAAGGGTCAAGCCTATAGGGTAAATAAAGTGCTGTGATCAATTAGCAAAAGAGCAGAATGTGATCCACCAACTCAACAGGCCCGTATTATGATACAAGGAAACCAAATATCTGAAGCTCTTTGTTTTAACCAGCAGAACTGCTTTAAAATTACTTGCTGCCTTCCCATAAGCACCATTAAAGGCAGCACTCCCAGCCCCACAGCAGACGTAGGCCAGCCACGCCTACCACCGAGAGCGCTCTGCAAGGACGGGGCGGTGCCATGCCGCAGAGCGCTGAGTGCCAACAGCAATAAAAGGCATTAGTGATCTCAGTGGAGCTTACAAAATTAGGCTACTTCAGGGGTTATTCAACTTAATAAGTCTTCATCTTCCCAACTCCTAAATCTGCTTTCCTCTGCAATTTATTGGGACTGTTTAAATGGCAGGGGCTTTAACTTGGTGCGTCTGCTCAGAGGGAGGGATGCAGACTTTAATTTAAACACAAGCAACACTTTCTCCGAGGGAGCAACTCACTTTTGCGTTCTCACAGTCACACCCCGATTTCCCTTCTGGTTTTCAACATCACTGCCAAAATTCATAATCGTAATTATTATTTTAATTTAATAGGTGCTCAGCATCTGAGGTGCCATTCTGAGAGCTTCAAGACCTATCTCATGCTTGCACTTTAATTGAATGGACATGAGATTGCAGTTTCTTTAAAAATAAGCCATGCATATTATTTTGTGCAAGGTATTTTGGACTCCTCCCTGAAGATGAACTTTTATAACAGAATTCATCACCTGCCAAGGCAGAACAAATGCCAACCCTTCCCAAGAGTCGGCAAGACTGCCTTCACACAGCTCTTTGTGCTTGCTATCAATAATACAGTGCTTTATGCAGAAAACAACTTTTATTTTAAGCTGAAAGAAAACAGTCGATGCAACTGTAAATTGACTCATATTTCACATTCTCCCACCTTCGTGCAGATGTCCGGTCATGCGTGTTGCCAGTTATATAATTTGAAATGACTAATGAATTGATTTTCTCTCATGCATATCCCACTCGGAAAATGAGGCTTCTTGCTCTTATAGGAGACATAAAGGCCAGCAATCCCCACTAAATACCAGCACATGTCTAAATGGCCAGTGCCGAACAAACCCTCGAAGCCCGGCTGAGGCTGTCGGCTCAGCTGCTACCCACGCTGCCTCGTTTGACAGACAGAAAGTGTCTTCCTGTAAAAAAATTCTCTTTGAGGGGCACAGGATCGGGCAGGCCCTCCACAGACCACCCAAACGGGGGTGGGGGGACAGCTCCCTCCACCCTGAGAGGATCTGGAAGCTTACGACTATGAGGAGACTGACAGGAGCAACAAAAATTTCTAAGATGCTAAGTGCCAAGCACTGCTCAAAGCAGCACATGTACTTTCCTATCAGTCCCCAAATGGGCCAGGTATGGGGCACAACCTATAATCCCAGCACTCTGAGAGGACGGCAAGATCAAGGCCAGCCTGGGCAACTTAGCAAGACCCTGTCTCAATATTTAATAAAGGGATAGTGATGTGGCTCGATACAAAGGCTCTGGATTCATCCTTAAGCCCGTAAACAAACAAACAACTTACGAAGTGACTTGCTCAGTGTCACACAGCTCATAGACGGTGAAGCCAGAGCTGAATCCTGCAGACAGGTAAAAGGCCTCAAATGCTCAGGTGGGCCCCTGCCGATGCTCCTCCGCTCAGCTCTTCCCAAGGCCCCTGGCAGACTTCATTCCCACACCTCTAGGCTTTGCCAGAGTCACAGTCCTGTATGCAATCCCCCATTCTCCTAGGGAAAAAAGTGTTCACAGAGAGGTCTTCTTATCCAACCCCATATAAAATCCCTTCCTGAAAGCCTGGAAAGAATTCAAATGCATACGTTAAAAATTCTGGCTGACTTTCCTTCTTTACTGTCTCCACACTTACTTCTTTCATCTCAAACAGGAATTGCAAGGGTTGTTATCCTTCTAATACACATTGATCAGGCATCTGCTCTGTGCCTGCAGACAAAGCCAGTCTGCTCTAATGAAGTTTTGTGTTCTGGAGTGAGATAAAGGCCAAGAGCAAATGAAAACAATACAACATCAGGCAATACTACTGAACGATGAAGCAAGGCAGGGATGGAGAAGATGGGGAAACAATGCAAGAATGGTCAGAGGAGTCCCGAGAAGAAAGCCAGGCAATGGAACCTAGAACACCTAAATCCGGAAGGGTAGTGCGAGAAATGAGGTCAGAGGCATACACCTGGTTACATAAGGGCTGCAGGCCATGGACGAGATTTGGATTTTAGTTCAGGTACAGTGGAAACCCAAGGATGCTTCTTAACAGCTCCATGATCTGATGTAACCATTAAACAATTCCCACTGGATGAATACAGGGTGAGGCCAACAGCAGAGGCAGGGACAACAGAAAGGCAAAATGACTGATGTGAAAGGGAACCATCAATGGTGGCTCCAGGAAATCAGGAGCCATTGAGGATGACCACAGAAGAATAAGAAACCCTCTCAGGATGGGAAAATATTCAAGCATTCCAATCTAGATGCTGGTCTATAACATAATGATGCACGAGTTACTTCTTTCTTTGCGTAAAGAATAGAGGCTTGGGGTCTGGTTTACACAGCATGAAGAACGTGCCACAGTTCACATTTCCACCCTGATTTTGTTAACTGAGCTACTGTGTAGATCCCGTAAGAATAGAGGCTTGGGGTCTGGTTTACACAGCATGAAGAACATGCCACAGTTCACATTTCCACCCTGATTTTGTTAACTGAGCTACTGTGTTGATCCCAAGTCTCACCCAGGAGAAAGAGTAACATGGTCCCTTGTACTTTGCTGAGACTATGATCACTCAATTTTTCTCTCGCCATGCCCACAGGTTTGTCAGGAGACGGGAGGAATGAAGAAGGGAGGGGAGGAAAAGGGCAGATATTTCACAGGGAGGTCGCCCCGTCCCAGCCGGGGGCAACATAAGGAGAGCTGGTGGCCAGTGAAAGCGAGGGGATGCCGAGGAGTTATCAGATGTCACATTTGGAGACTGCAGCCCCAGAATGAAGCCAGTTGCCTTAGCAACAGTATCTCTATCCAAGGTGATAAATTACCCTGCTGTCTAACAAATTCAGTTCATTTCTTAAACAATCAGTGTTCTGGAAATAATATGAGAACAAGCAAATGCCAACCAGTGAACAGAGAGGACAAATCAATCATGAGATCTGCTCTAAAACCTACAGCTGGAAAGCGCTGGAGACTCGGGCTGTGGACAGGAAAGGAGGATTCAAAAATGGCCAAAGTACTTAAAACTTCAAATTAGACAAAAGAGAGTAATAGGAAAACATTTTAAAATTCTGTGTCTCTTTCTGACCATTCTAATAAATCCATTACATTATTCTATATCATTCTCATTTTACGCTACTTTGTAGAACTCAACATTTCTTAACAATTTGATTTATGCTCCTGCCTGTTCTGCTAGACTTTAAGCTTTTCAACTTCAAAGGCTTTCTCTGCCTCACTACCTCGAGAACTGGAATGCAACCAAGAACATTATGGACTCACAACCGCATTTATCAAATGAATAAATTATTCTCTCTTCTAGAGTTCTAAAAACTATTAGTCAAGCGATATATACATATACACACATATATATATATATATACACATATATATCCCACGCCTAATAGAGACAGAAGTATTTTTCAGCAAAAATAGGACAAAGTCAAGAATGATCACAACCACCACTGCTATTAAAAGTTTTTTTTTTTTTACCCTTCTCGAAGAAGGGACAGGGCACCCTGGAGCAGTCTGGGCCCCGTATTTTCACACCCAACATGCACAGCAAGCTTTCAGCTCTGCCCCTCACTGTAGCTGCTACACGTTTAGACCAGGACGCTCCCTCCTGCATGCTGCCCCCCCACCAGCTAGAGCACGGGTCCTGTTAAAGACTCACTTTGTGTTCTTTTAAAAACAAAGTAATTTGAACACAACCATTAGAAGAAAGCTGATATAAAACAAAAATGAAGAGACAAAATGAACACTCCTTGCAACATATAAGATGACATACCTGGAAAACCCAAAAAATCAAAAGATAAACAACAGTAACTAAATATATTTAGATTTGTGGAAATAAATTCAACTCACAGAAAATAATAGCCTCCTTATTTACAAGTCACCCAATCAAGTAGAAAATGTAATGAGAAAAGTCTCATTTTCAAAAGCAACACAAAGGATAAAATGCCTAGCAATTAAAGGAGCATGCAGGATCCTTAAGCTTGAAAATGCTCTTCAGGGACACAAAAGCCACCCGAAGCTAAGAAATGTCTAGCTATGCCTCTATTTTTAGAAAAAAAAAATGTCACTCAGATGTCAATTCTTCAGTAATGCATAAATTTAATGCAATCTATAAAGTGACAAGAGTATCATAGCAGCCAGTGTTTGTAAGAAGCTGACTGTAAAGTTCTCTTGGAAAAACCACTGCCCAGGAATAGCTCAGGTCAGGGAGGGCTTCCAGCCTTGCCAGATAGGAAAGCCAGGTATCTAAAGTGACAATATGTGTAACACTGTATCTGCAGCATAGGAACAGAATGACTCAATAAGAAAGAGCAGAGACTAGAGAGAGATCTAAACACTTAATTCGGTGCACAATTTAGAGGGCTGCTCCAGTGTGAATCTGGAACGTGCCCCAAAGGCCCATGGCTGAAGGCTTGGTCTTCAGGGTGGCACTCCTGGGAGGCTGTGAAACCATTTAGAGGTGGGCCATCTTGTAGGTGTTAGGTCACTGGGGGCACGGCTGCTGGAAGGGGATCAAGGGACCCGAGGCTCTTTCGCATCCAGACCATGAGGCGAATGCCTATCCTCCCCCACACGCCGTGGTCCCTCCACAAAGCGTCGCCCTCACTTCCCCAGTCACCAGAAGCATCAAAGCAGTGAGTCTACCAGGTCAGGGGCCCATGATGGGTCCTCCACAACTGTGAGCCACAATAAACCTTTCCTAAGTTGATTATCTCCAATATCTCTTAACGGAAAGCTGACTTTTGCACGGTATTTTCACATTGGTGGGGAAAAGTTGGGCTGGTCAATTCATGATGTGGGCAAACCATAAAGACATAAATGGATGCCCTCTCACTCCTTGAACCAGATAAATACCCAAAACAAGAATTCAAATATACAAATGCAATCATAATGATGGAAATAGCTGGCTTGTAAAATTACATAAATATATAAATTTACTAAAATTGGTGGGAGTGTTCAACTCAGTTTAGGACATGTACGTGGAATGCATGAGGTCCTGGATTACTAGTACGAAGAAAGAAAGGAGAGAGGGGAGAGGGGAGAAAAGAGAAGAGGGGAGCGGGAGAAGAACTACTAAACCTCACTGAGCTGCAAACTTAAAAGAGTGAATCATATGGAAAGTAATGTACTTCAATAAACTTTTAAAAAGGAAACCAAAACAGTATTGAAAACATGGTTGATTTTTAAAACCCTAATCCCAAAGAGGAAAAACTTTCATATACAAAACTCCAAACTCTAAAGAAAATATTGGTGATTGAACAATGGAAGATGTAAGGTGAAGTCAGACATGTTAGCAGACAGCAGAGCAGGGATCCTCCAGCTGCGAGGGTCGGGAGGGCTGGGAAGGACAAGGGTCGAACACTGAGTCAGGGCAAAGGGTCTTAAGCCCCTCCCCTCATGGGACAAAGGTACCCAGGGAAAGACAGGGACCTTTGATACAGAGGCCAGGACCAGCACCGAGCACCGCACATGTAAGACCTCAACCAGCCCCAGCCCTGGGCAGTGAAGGCTCCCAGACGGTGCCCCAAGGCCAATGTGAGGTGCAGCTCACCCCTAGCGACTGCCAGGGAAAGCGGCTATGAGACTGCCTGTGGCGGAGGATAAGGTCACACAGATTCCTGCCCCGGAGCAGAGTCCTCAAAGAAAAGAACCTTGAACTCGGTCATGGTTTGTTCCCAATGTGCCAGGAAAAAGACAGGTCCTAAAAGCATTGCTAGGGAGCCTGTCCAAGTGGAAGCCATAGGCTATAACAGGTACCTAGCAATGTGCATACTATGCTATTGCTGGTATTTTCAAAACACTTAAAAAAAAAAAAAAGTACACAAGCATACAAAGAAATGGGCGGTGGGGGGAGGGGGGGTTGCTGGTACAAACCTATAATCCCAGCGCTCTGGGAAGCTGAGGCAGGAGGATCATAAGTTCCAGACAAGACTTAGTGACTTAGAGATTCCATCGCAAAAATAAAAAATAAGGACTAGAAATGTAGCTCAGTACCCTGGGTCAGTCCTCAGTATTGATCAATCAATCGATCAAACCAGTAATGACAAAAAAAAAAAAAACACCACAGAAACAAATGCATGATACAGATGCCGACCAACACATGCAGGAAGCCAGAGCAGGGACAGGGGACAGTCATGAGTGGCCTCCACCAGCCTTGCCTCTACAGATGTCTATGGACCTCCGAAAGCTCCTCTCCTGTTTAATTAATAACTCAAAGCTTTGTTTTTTTAATCACCTGGCCAGGTGATAACTGAAAATTCAGTGCCTGGGTAAGTTCCCAGGCAGTGCTACAGGGCACACGCCTACCACATCCAAATTCTAGTTCATGCATTAACTCCATCAATATATTCCAAACAGGGTTTCAGACCGTCACACCGCAAAAGTCGGTTTACAAATTCTTTAGGCTCTCTTACATGAAAGGAGCTATGTAATTAGGAAATACTACTGCTGTGACTTATGCACCCAGACGTTAGCAAACGCTCCATAAGATGCTTTACTGCAGTAATTTCCTGTCAGCGAGAAATCCTCCCTCACCTTCTCAACTCCTGAATGTTAAACTGATAAATGTTTATTTCAGAGGTGCACTGGAACAGTTGCACAACCAGAGAAATGAAAAAAGAAATTATTTTCCCAATACCATGTCAGAAAGACAGCTATTTTTATGTGAGAGATAAAAATTTGCACTAAAATAAGGCAAGTTTTCTTTCTTCCAAAATGTAGGGCAGAAGTTATTGTTTACGCTTGTGAATCTTATTTCATCCCTACTAAACCATCCATGCCTATCATACTCTATCAGATTTACATCTAAATCTCTCCAATATAAGGAATGAGAACTATATAAGAAATCACTCTAAAATAAAAAATCTGTTTTTGTATGTGTGCACCTATTTTTATATTTTATCCTTGCACTGGAGAGAATAATATCAAAGGACGAGAGTAGCTAGAGGGAAAATAATCTTCAAAAATAAATTCTGTTTTCTTCACTGAGACATCAAGCTGAGGTTTAAAGACACCAAGTTGGTGACCCAGCCTGACACCCTCACTTCACAGATGGGGACAAAAGCCAAATGGCTGCCCAAAAGTCACTCCATAGCTTACTGTCCGAAGGTGGACTCACTCAGGCCCACTCATGGGTCTCCACCCAGCCTTGTGGCCTACACGATTATTCATTTATTTATTGGCTCATGCACAGCAGGGTGATTCTTCTCTTTAAACTGGCACATACAACAAGGTGTTTAATATACATCAAGGCTACAAAAATTAATAGTGCTGTTGCCTTTCACAGCAGCTACAACCTGGGTGTTACACACAACGAGGAAGCTGTGCCCTCTGTCAAGAGTATTATTCTTGCCCTGTCTAGAAACAGAGGCAAAATGGGACGAGGGAGGGGACCAGGAGCAGATACCTATGGCTTCGTGTGTGCTTGGCTAGGAGGGAGGGCTTCAGGGTGAAACCTCCCAGGTCCCTGTCCCAGCACAGCTGGCTCCTATGGGCAGGAGTCTGAGCAGGTGCCTTGGCCCCCCTCTGCCTGCATCCTTATCAGCTGAATGGGAACGAAATTTACTCAACAGTACAGAGTCAAGAAGACCAGTTGGCATTCAGTAATTCTGTGCTTTTTCTGGGTATGCAGATACATGTTGAATTTGACTCTCCAAGCCATGAATCATGACAAAACAAGGATACACTGACACATGCTCTGGGCCCTGTCCCCATCCAAGGCTTAAACAAGCCTGAGCCAGTCTTGGCAAAGTATGGTCCTGTCTGCCAACCTACCCTCAAAGCCTCTCATATCTTAGGGCAAAGGTTAGAGAAGGTGAGAGCTCCCCAGAGCTATGTAAAAGACAGACCTTTCGGCTCTGCCTGACAAACTAGCACCACAGGACCAGTTACCCCAAAGGGAGGGCTACCCCACTGTGGACTGCACCGGTCTGTGTTGAAAATCAAGCCCAAGAGCTTGAACCAAAAGTGATGGTGCTCTGTGCTCAATCATGAACACAAGATAGAAGCAGCTAGAAGACTCATCTTCAAATGCTGTGGCACAGGAAAACTTCAAATGGGTCTCGACTGAGTCAAGTGATGTTATCCCCAAACTTCAAGACTATCAGAACCTCAGCATGTGACCTTATTTGGGAATAGCATCTTTGCAGACATATTAAAATGGGTTCATTTTTACAGGATTGAAGTGCTCATGCGTGGGTCTTAAATCCAGTAACTGATGTTCTTATGAGAAAAGAGCCAAGCTAGGTGTGGCGGTGCATCCCTGTAAGCCAGCACGGCAGGAGGCTGAGCCCAGAAGATCCCAACTTTGAGTCCAGCCTGGGCAACTCGGTAAGACCTACCTAGCCTCAAAACAAAACAAAACAAAACAAAAAGACTGAACAAGGGCTGGGGATTAGCTCAGTATGTCATGGGTTCAATCCCCACTACAACCAAGCAATCAACTGGTCAATGAGACACTCAGGAAGAATGCCATGAGACAAAGGAGCCAGCAACTGGAGTGAGACATCTGAACAGCAAAGGAGCACATCCTCCTCAGAGTTTTTAGAAGGTACCAACCTTGCCAACACCTTGGTTTCGGACTTCTAGGCTGCAGGACTATGAGAGAATAAATCTCTGTGGTTTTAAGCCATCCAGTTCATGGCCCAGAAAACTCATATGGGATCAAGATCAGGGAAGGGGTCTGGGACTGTTTAGGCCACCTTAATACTCAGAAGGCACAAAATGGCTGACTGAGGCGAAGAAAGAGGGCCCCAGTTTCTTTGTCATTCTCCTCATGAGGGGTAGGGTCTTGATCCCCTCCCCCTGAACCTGGGCAGGTTCTGACTTCCATAAGCCATAACATGTAGCAGAAGCAACAGTGGCAGTTTCCAGTCCTAGGTTTTAAGAAACTAGCAATTCTGTACTTTGTGTCCCCAGAACATTGGCTCCTGGATTCCTGAGCTGTCATGTAAGAAATCTGAAGCCACCACACACACTACAGAGGGCCTGACAGTAATAGAGACAAGGAGCCAACCCCATGAATGCCACAGAAGCCTCAGACATCTTGGAGAGACGAGGACTCCTTTCACTCCTAAACAAACAGAAGCTAAGAAAAACAAGCAAGTGCTGTCATCTTAAGCTGTCAAGTTTGGGGATAGTTTCTTTCGTAGCAACAGATAACCAGGACAGCTTACTCTGCTCAACCACTAACACAAATGTAGAAGCAAAAGATGTTATACCTTTAGAAGGAAGTTTAGAGAAAATTCAGATCAAAGCAATAGGAAATGATTACTGTCCTAGGCAGGGTGACAGAGAGATGGCTGGTTATAGAAACTATTGTATTTAGCCTGCAATTTTATAAAGCCCAGGCTTCTAATCAAAGTAGGAGAGAGAGTAATCACCAGAATATCTGAAAGCAGAACAAGACGACTGAGTTTTAAACAAGGAAGAATCTGTTCTACACTGAAATGCTAGAAGGAGCCACTGGAGAGAGGGAAAAAAAAAAAAAAAA
>NW_022900940.1:22483345-22506209 GCF_012274545.1 Fukomys damarensis | reverse complement strand
GAAAAAAAAAAAAAAAAAAAAAAAAAGTGCCCCCTGCAGACATTTCCCAGAATAAGATAAAAAACCCCAGGTACCAAGGGTGGTTTGGCTACCAAAAGATGAACTTGGCCAGCTTTTCTCCTTGTCCACTGGTATCCAAAATGTGTTACTATCTCCCAGGCATTAGAGGGGGCTCATAAGAAGGCTCCTCGTTTTCAATTGCTACGTGAAGCAGAACAGCCTTTTATGTTACAGAACTGAGACACTTCATATGAAATGACCTGCCACTTAACTTCCTTCCAAAGTGCAAAGCTTTAACGGCTCAAGCCCTGTATTTTCTGTGAGCTAGCAAGGGGAGGAATTTTCAGATGTTCAGCAGTATTCTACTCATAAGGAGAAAAGTTTTAAAGGCACAGATTTAGTGCACCCTCAATGACGAATCAGGGGTGACTCTTCCAAGGGTCCTGATGACTTGTGGAGTGCCCTTACATGGAGGACAGCTGGCCACCACATTGGGCTCACCCTCTGGGGAATCCATACATCTGTTACCCTGGTTTAGCCAGAAACCTAGATCATTACGTTCCTGGACAAGAGTCAGGCTGCAAATAGCACCTCATCTCCCACATCAGAGACTAGCTCCAGATTCATCCCGAGCAAGCAATAAGCCAGGACAGCCTAGTGGCTGACCGTCAGACTCCCTTATCCTTCCAGAAACGAGCTCAGGGGATTATCTGTGCCTGCAGTGAGACTACAAGATCATCTAGGATGATTGTGATGCTGGTTTGGAGTCAAGTTGGCTGGGCCATTGGCACCCAGAGAGCTTGGTCACACATTATACTAGATGTTTGAGGTGTTTTTAGGATGAGATTAATATTTAAACCGGTGGACTCTGAGCATGACCTCTTCCACACAGGAAGAAAGACTGCCAGCAGATACTTTCAGACCTGAACTGCACCATCACCAGTCTTCTGCCGGGCTCCAGACCACCAGCTCAGCTGCAAAGTTTGGAGCTTGCCAGACTCCATAACTGTGTGACTCAACTTCTTAAAATGAATCCATCAGCACACATCCTATTGGTTTCTTTTCTCTGAAAAACCCCGATACAATGCCACAGCAATTCTCAGCCTCATGCCACCTTTACAAGACACTAGTCTGTGACTTAGTTGCTCATATTCTGTTGGTGGCAATTCACTTTTCCACTGACTTCCTTTCCACTCTTGGCCTCTGCCTGCTTTCCGTTCACATTCTGAACGATGTAGTTAATCTCATTCCCAACTAGTGGCCTCCTTGAGACCACCTCAAATCTAGCAGCCAGGCTAGAGGACATAGCAGCCACAGATGCTCTGAGGACCTCAGGTTGGTGGCATCACAAGAAACAAAACTCAATAAACTGGTCCTTTTTCAGTCACTAGTGACCAGGGCAGGAAGTGTTCATACTCCCAAGATGCCTCTGAGACGCTGGTATCCCCGGCAGGCAGCAGTCACGGTGCCTCCTGTACAGACTAGACTGGCTGTTACCTGTATCTTGCCAAGTGCACAGCTGCTGAGATTGAAGGACCTTTGTTTCAGGGAAGGACACACAGGGCACGTGACATGGACAGTAGCTCCCCAACTGAAGCGAACCCTTGTGAGAGCTGGGGAAGCAGCTCCCAGATCAGATGGTTCTCAAAAGGAGAACTATGTCGGAGGCCATTCCCAGTACTTCTTCCCAACCACCCACCTAGCCTGACAAAACTGGTCAACTCTAGCAACTTGGGACCTTTTCTATGCTTCAGACAGCAACCTGACATGCATGGGAATCCCTAGCATTTGTATCTATTTTGTACTTCTGCTGGCCACTTCGACTTTTATAGTTCACCAAAGTTAAAAGTCAGATATGACCATTTCACATAGAAAGGACAGACGTTGCCCAAAGACTAGAACTGAGGGCGCTACTCTACTGCTTAAAACTGCCTTGTTCTGGTGACTCACTCAAGAGAGTGAATTCATGAAGTCCTCACTGGAGTGAGCCATATGCCAGGGCTTTGTTGAAGTCAGGGAACAGAAATCAGGAGTCTCCATACCTCCAGAGCTCTAAAGACAGCCATGGTCTTGAGCCACCTTCCTCTCTTCACTGCCCAACACAAACAGGGACTGGCACACCTCTTATGTGACACCTGCTGTCTGCATATCTACACGGACCATGGGATCAAATTCTTGGGGTCAAGAATCAACCCCTTTAATACATTCCTGACCTCTCACTTCGGTCTCCTTCACCTTATCAACTTGGCAAAGCTAACCACTCTCAGTTAAACACAAATCTAGATATTTCCTCGAAGTTATTTTGTAGGCGGAAGTAGAGTTCATAATTAGTCGACTTTAAGTGAGAGGTTACCCGGATAGTCTAGGTGGGCTGGATTCAATAGAAAGGCCTTATGTGCAGAGCTGATGCTTCTCTGAAGATATTCTGCCTATAGACACTTCTATGTCTACCCAACTACACATCTGAGATCAGCCTTGGACAGCCCCACCATCCGGTGAGGCAGGTCCTTGCAGTCACATATCACACACTGAGTATTTTACTGTAGGGAAACATTCCAGTGGATGCCTGAGACTGAATAATACCAAATTATGTTTTTCCTGTGTTCACCACAACATTGCCACATAGTACCATAATAATACGTCCTTCATTATTTATGCTCTGGTGTCCACTTTGCATTACAGCTCTCACAATTTGGGGCCACTGTTAAGTAAAACAAGGGTCAAACATAGGCAGTGCAGTACAACGACAGTCAATCTGATGACTGGATGGCATGGGTGACGAATGCACACAGTGTGGAGACACTGGAAATAGGGGCAATTCAGGTCCCAGGAGACTGAGATAGGGACGGAGATTTCATCCTGCTGTCTAGAATGGTGTGCTATTTGAAACATGGTATCTCTGGAATTTTCCATGCAACATCTTCAGGCCAGGTGAATTCAGGAAACCTGAAACCATGGATGGGGAGGAGAGGCCTAGTGCATCTCGTACGGTCTGTTTCTCTGGTTGAATCCTACCAGTACACTTCTCTCTGCTTAACGCCTTCATACCTCAGTTCCCCATCTGCAAAGTAGGAAAAATAAGAGGATCTATCTCACGGGGTTGATTTGAGGATAACAAATCACTGCCCCAACAAGTAAGAAATATTGTTCATGCAACAGAAGCTATTATGACTAATGGAGCTTGCCTCTGACAAAGGAGCTCACAGACTACTGGGAGCTCTCATAATAATTGTAAAATATATTTGCTAAAAACACAGTTGGGTATGAGACATACCCAGCATAAAAGAAATACAGAGGCATGCCTAGGGTACCATGGAAGGCAGCTACTCTAAGTATAGAACACAGTTTCGGGGGGGCAGAGATTTAACTCAGTGAGAATATGCCTGCCTTACAAGCAATCCCCAGTGGGGCGATACAGTCAGGCACCACTCCCAACTCCCCATTGCTTCTGTTTGGGGCCACAGCCTAAAATGCTGCAGGAAAAGAAGGCTTTTACCCAAATCTGTGGAGCAGTGTTTCCCAGGGGCTATAATCCCCTTTTTATGGGAATTCATTCATTTACTCAACATTTTATTGAGCACTGAAGGCATGCTAGGGCCTGGAAATAAACAAATTAAACAACAAAAAAAAAAATCTTTAGCTGAAGGAAAAAGAGTCAGACAATAAACAATTAAACAAATATCTAACTTCCAAATGTAATAAAGAAGTCAGTGACAGAATAGACAAGGCCCAAGAAGAACTGTGTGGAAGAAGGGGCAAAGTAGGAAAAGAAGGACTTGCATTGCAAGCAGTTTGGCTGGAACCTTCCTTCTGACGAATCATAGTAAGGAGCAGGTCTGCGGACACTTCCGGTTTCCTGAAGACCAGGCAGTTGCTGCTGCCATGGACAGCTCTGTCCTTACCCTCCTCCACCTCCCACCGCCCACACAGCCTCACCTGGACAGGCTGAGATCTCACCAGAGCACCCTCTTCCTAAAAGCCTCTGGTGGGGAGACAGTGAGCTTTTGGTTTTTGCTGCCACTGACCTGCAACACTATGAGGTTAGTTGATACCAAAGTCCTATGACCCCTCAGATGTGCTCTCAGGACCCGCAATGGCTCCACAGACTACATCACTATTTGTTTCACATTTCACAGAGGCAGAGAATCTTAAGAGCGGCCATAAATTCTCACCATTCCAGCCAACTGGCTTCTACATCAGTAAATGCCCATTTTACCTTCTAAAGCAACAAAACAGCACTTTCACCTGTTTCAACGATGCAAGGATCTGAAATATTTTTATTTGAGAACAACACTCTACTGCTTTTTCAAAAAACATTTGGAAACCGCCCTTTAACTCACTCTACATTACGAGTGCTAAAAACTGAAATCTGGAGCTGACTTCTTTTGAAACGTGGCAAATTACGACTAAAAATACACGCTACAGTTACTTGTCATCGTTTTTCCAAAAAGTGCACAGAAGAATTAATTTAGGACACTCTTAAAAATAATCATTCTGTTCATCACACAGAGGATAAGTGCACTTGATGCACTGCGTGCCTTCCCTGGCGATGAGGAAGTCTGTATTCAACGTGGCCAGTACGGATCACTACCTTAAAACTGATCATCTAATCAACTTTGTTAGGTTGAGAGTTGACAGTTATTGCTCCCATAGCAAAGGCTATCCATGAATCAAATGTTCCAACCAGGCACTTACTATGTCCACGCAAGCCAGCATCAAACCAAATCACCATGAAGGGAGAGAATAATGAGTCAACACCCATTTATAAAGGTGGCAATTTAAACAATCGCCCCTATGTAAATTAAGTAAACACGACTTTGCAATTACATGAAGAAACATATAAATTCACACAGGTGGAACTACATAAACACACATCTCTTCTATATATTAATCTCTGTAAAAAGTTTATTTACGGCCAGGGATTTAGCTCAGTGGTTCCACTGCCTGCTTCACAAGCATAAGGTCCCAAGTTTGATCCCAGGTACAAAAAAAAAAAAAGTTTATTTAAAACCACGTAAAATTATACTGCCTCAACACTGTTTATCTTCCTAGTATAAACCAGTGCACCAAATGGCTCTCTCTTCCAAAGTACGTATCTCTGGAAGCAATATTTAAAAGTTAAAAAAAACAAAAACTTGAGAAAGATTAACCCCTATTTGCCAATAAATTATCATTGGAAGCTTAATTAAATCTAAATTTATGCTTCACGCACACCCATTACCATTCAACAAGACGACCTTTTCTCTCATCAAGGGTCAGAATCCAAAGTTGCCCTATTAAATTAAGAATTTTTTTAAATTCTCAAATGTCACAACTAAAAAAAAAGTAGTAAATTCACACACACTATAATATGAACATCCTTTAGGGTTGTATTTTTTCAGAGAGCATCTAGCAAGCAAGAATTTCACAAAAAAATCACGCTCTACTTGTACCAACTGAACATATTCTATTTAAATAAATGAGTCATGCTACAACCTGTTAAAATGAACTAGAATTATAAAAGTAAAAAACCAAAAATAAGTTTAAATAAAATTAATACATGCATTTCTATTATCCCATGCCAAACAGTGGAGGGGGTCCAATTTTTGAAATATATTAAATTCTCCCTATAAAGCAATACCAGTGGTACATGCAGAGGCTCATACTAACGTCACTTTGGCCCCTGGTCACTCAGTCCTTTAGCTATACGTTTACCACAGCCCCAGTGAAAAACCCCAGTGAATACAAAAGAAACCATCAACAGAAGTAAGAGACAACCTACAATGTGGAAAAAAATTTTACCAGCTGCTCCTAAGACAAAGGACTATTATCTAAAATATATAAAGAACTCAAAACAATCAGCCCCCAAAATATAAAGACCTGGTTCAAAAATGGGCATCTGAAATGAACAGACATTTCTCAGATAAAGAAGTAGAAGCAGCAAGTAAATATGTGAAAAAATGTTCCACACCACTGGTCATTCGAGAGATGCAGATGGAAACAACAATGAGATTCCACCTCACCCCACAAAGAATGGCTGCTATCAAGAAATCACTCAATAACAAATGTTGGCGGGGTTGTGGGGAGAAAGGAACCCTTCTCCATTGTTGGTGGGAGTGCAGACTGGTGCAACCACTATGGAAATCAATATGGAGATACCTCAAAGAGCTGGGACTGGAGGTTCCATTTGACCCAGCCATCTCTCTGCTGGGTATCTTTCCAAAAGAATTGAAAGAATCATATCACAGTGATATATGCGCACCTATATTTATAGCAGCACAGTTTGTAATTCCACATTGGCCTGCTCCCTCTGGTTCTGATTACTTTGCAAAGTGACAGGGCAACTTTGGATCTGTCTCTCATCCCCAGACTTCTGGTTGATTCTGGGGTATATCTGGTGCCACTTCCTGAACATCTCCACTTACATGTTGCAGAGACTGCCTTCCGTCTGTCCATTCATCTATCTACCTGTCCATGTGAAATAGGAAGAAAGGGGCTAAGGGTGTAGGGAAAGTGGGAAGGGTAGGGGAAAGCTAATAAGGGAAAAGAAAAAAAATATAAGAAAATAAAAAAATGGAAATAAAGTGTTTGTAAATGGGGAGGAGAAGAGGGGGTGAAGGGAGGGTGGGGACAAAGGGAAAAAAATGAGAACCAAGACCTGTCATGTAAAGGTACAAGATCCCAATAATGAATGCAACTATTGTATACCTAAAATGTACCAATAAACTCAATTAAAAAAAAAACAGTGAAGTCAGGCGTGGTGGCACATGCCTGTAATCCCAGCACTTGGGAGGCTGAGGCAGGAGGATCGCTGTGAGTTCGAGACCAGCCTGGGCTACACAGTGAGTTCCAGGTCAGTCTCAACTACATAGTGAGACCCTGTCGCAAAAAAAAAAAACAAAAACAAAAACAAAAAACCCCAGTGATGCGTGTACACCTGACCATCCTGCAGCCACTGCCAGCTTTCTCCTTTCTCATAACCAATCCACGAGGCCAATCCAATGCCTCCACATACCACTTTTAAAGAGCTCTGACAACTATAGGATGAGTCCCAACATCACTCCATTCAACCTGCATGCTGGGGCTGGAAGAAGCCAAGGTAAATATAAGATGTGTCCTTTAATATAAAAATCCAGTGTCCAGCACCAGAATGGATCCAGGTTGAATGTATGCAGGATGAATGGTGGAGCACATAAGAGAATACACTCACAGCCCAGGACAGTGCTGCTCAAGAGAAATATAATGCAAGCCACAAAAGGGAAGCTTAAACTTCCATTTATAATGTTTAACTTTCTAGTGGGCACAGAAGAAAGAAATCACTCCCATGAATTTTAGTGCATGTGTTGGCGAAGAGAGCACATGCAGTGAGTTCTAATATATTTTGTTTAACCAGATAGGAAGCATCATTTATTTCCCTGTGTTATTATTAAAAGTGTTATTTTAAAAGAGATCTTTTACCCGGTTCTGTACAAGTCTTTGAAGTTGACCGTGCACCTGGCATTACAGCGCACCTCCATCCAGACCTTCCATGTTTCAGAACGTTCTCAGGCTGCTCTCCCGGACAGCCCAGGTGGGAAGCATTTCCATCACCGCATCAAGCTCTACCAGGCTGGTCTTCCAGTGGGGAGGGGAGGAAGCACACGGTCGGTGAGGAGGAGCAGCGGGTGGCACAGAGTGGGACAGACCACATTGGCCTTGAGTGCAGACCGCAGGCCTCCACCTTTATCCTCTAAACAACAGGGAATCACAAAAGGTGATGTGCTACAGTGTTCTCACAGTGGAAGGTGGTTTCCCAGAGAAGGACTAAATATGAGCTGGAAAAAAGAAACACTGGCCGTGACCACTGGAGAAGACAAGACCAGATGAAGGTATACTTCTGAAATTAAAACCCAGTGGTTTACAAACAGATCTATAGGCCGGGATCAATTCGTGATGATCTTCTAGTCAAGATAAAATATTAGAAACAAGAAAAATTTGAAGATTTTTTTTCCCCAAAATTAAACTTTAATGCAATACATGGCCCTTTATTCTCAACTCAGATGCCTTTTGGTAGTGGAACACTTCCTAACCACAGATTGTCAAGGCGCCTTTAAAAGTGGCCTTGATGGATAAATTTTGCAATGTTTTGTGGCTGCCTAAATTCTACTCCTAAACCTTAATTGTAAGTAAAATCCAAAATTCTGAGGTAAGCCACTATTTTAAACTGCTGAGAGTTTATTAAGAGGAACATAGGGCCCAATATATGTCTGTTATTCTCTATATTGATCGCTTATTTCACATATTCATGTCTATTTAGCAATAATACCCACAGGACTTTTGTCAGAAATTACTATATAGTGACTCAGTATCTTAAGAAAATAGTTTATATAGTCATTCCCATAATGTTTACATTTATGTAAAAATAGTCAATGGGCAAATGATGTTTCCTATCTGGTTAGACAAATTAACTTTCCTCTTCCTACCCCCAATTCCATGGACTGTTTCCTTGGGATACAGTTCACAATAGGGAGGGAACTTATAGGTCAACAGTAATGTAGTTTTATGGTTAGTTATTATTATACATCACCAGAGCGTAGCAAAAAAAGGCAACATTCTATGCCGCCAGCATTTCGACACACCCCAACCAATCATGAGCTATAATTCTGATAAAGTCACTGATGAATGTGTCTAATTTTTCATTTCTTGAACTGTTAGTGAGGATACTTATTTCTCGTGGTGGCATTGTGTCTCAGATTCCCTATACTCTTCTCCCAACCACTTCCCCTGAGGACTTTGGGTTCTGACCTTTGCTATCTCCATTCTCTGTATTTCAGATAATAACCACTTAATCTTTTAAGCTGTCCCATTATTTTCATCCATGCTGTGGCATTCCATTTAATATTTATTCCACTGCCTTTGGCTGGACTATTTTTCTTTTATTCTTTTGATATTCAGGTACATCAGTCTTGTGTACACTGATTTTCTCCATTGCTTCAGTGGTCATAAGTTTATCTACCCTATACAGCTAGGTAAAAGTACTATTCCATTTCCCTCTAGTTATATTATAAACACTGAGGAATTTAAAAGCAGAAGGCTTTGTACTCAATAAGTACAGAACTTTCTGGCATGAGTGAGATTTGCTCAGACCATTTCCAAAGTGGACCTGACCACATTATAAAATGACAGACATCATGAAACTGCTACCCTTCTCTAATCAGTAGTGATGGTGAACATAATAACCAAGAACTGAAACTTCCAACTCTTCCTAGAGGAGCTCAGTACCCTATAAATTTGGCACTTACAGCTCAGTCTTACTTAAAATTAACTTTCAGCAAGAAAGGTCATCAATGTATAAAACATTCATCTGAAGACATACCGTCACCCACAAATACAAAACCCAATTGAGACCTGACATGTGGTGCATGCCTGTAAACCCAGCACTCTGGGAGGCTAAGGTGGGAGATCTCAAGTTTGAGCCCAGTCTGGGCAATTCAACAACTCAGCAAGGCCTTGTCTCAAAATTTAAAAATAGGATGGGGATGCAGCCCAGTATGAAGGCCCTGGGTTCAATCCCCAGTACTGGAAAAATTAAAATACAGTAAAAATGGCTATGGAGACATTTTATGTTTTCATATAGTGCAATTATATGGGAAAATTTAGAAATTCCTCCCCACAGGTAGAAAACTGAACAAAAACAAAGAAAAAAAACAGCACATAATCACTTAGCAAATTATTATATTGTATATTTTATATATGTAACATAAAAGTTGGTAAGTAAACTCATGGCAAGATTAATAGCAGTTACTTGTAGGGAAGTAGGATTATGGAGAAGTTTTACTTTCATCTTTATATTCTTTTTGCAATATATACTTATATACTTGACAAGATTAAACATCTTCATACACACACACACACACATACACACACCAATACATACTTTTATTCTTTTAAAAAAATTTTTAATGAAGGTAGAAAATATTAGGGCATTATACTAAATGCCATTAAAATGCCTCAACTCTTATTGAGGCCACAGCTCATTAAACATAACGTTCTACCACCTCCTGCCATATAAGCCTCTTATCACTTACAATGGCAAGTCTACTAGAGACTCACTGTAATAAAACACAAAGATTTCCCAAAACACCATAAACTTTCAACTACCCATTTTTAAAAGTTACAGTCTCAAAGGCTTACAAAATAATTTATAATGATATCTACATAAAAATGGTATAAATTGTAAAAAAAAAAAATCTGCTACATAAATACTGATGCATTTGCTAGCAATGATAAAATTATCTATTTTTAACCATTCCTTGAAATTCTTCAGCAAGAAAAAGAGTGTTTGGAGGTAAAGGGGAGTTTAAAACAGATGCAACCAAAACAGCAGAGAGCTGAACTGCTGAAGCTAGGTGACAGGTGCATGGCATGGTCTAGTACCTCAGAATAATGCATTATTTTATTTGGTATATATTTGAAAATTTTCTGTGTTTTCCATATCAGTGTTTTGAGAAGGTGCTATGAAAAATGAACAACAATATACACATGGGCACAATTCATCATTATCTCAACCAAGGTAACACAATTAAAAGCCATGTCTTCTTTTCACTCTATTTTAATGCCCAAGGGGGAGACTATTCAAAGCGAGCAGTCTACCTGAAAATTAGAACAGAACGCTGGCCGCTTTTTCTTTATTAAGCAGAGTATAAGCACATAAAATCAACAAAAAAATGTCTTTCATATATACCCGTAGATATGACTCAGAAGACTTTAAATTTCCTGCCCAGAGCCAGATCAGACTGATAGTCAGCCATGAGAGCCTCCCCCAGCTCAAGAGATTTATAACACAAGATGCACACTGCTGTAGACGATCTGAGAAACCTGCTCTCCTGTGAGACACCGGAAGGGCTCTGCTCCCTTCTCTAAGAGGACAGGGAGCCAGCTTGGAGGTGAGCAAACTGCAGGGCTAAAGGCTTCTGCCCTCGACAGAGCGCAGGCCACCACGACCAACAGCATTCAGCTTAGACAGTCTGTTCTCCATAATGGTTACAAAGGACGACACGGATCCTAAACGTCTGGGATCCCAACGCTGACTACTTCCCAGAGTATAAGTAAAACTAAAAATACTCTTGCATCAATTTTCTAAGACATGGTAAAAGAACTTCATGGTTATCATCACAAGATGTTCTATTTCTCCTGGCAGGCTACAAAGCTGGTTTTTATTTCCATTTTACAGATGCAGAAACAGAGGTCCTGAGCTGATCAAAGACTGTTCTTAAACACTAAAATCTCCTGACTTCAAGGATGGTGTGGTTTGTACTTCCCAATGCTCCCCTGGGGTGTCTGCAAAGGAAAGATGGAGGCACTTCACCAGGACAGCAAGGCAGGGCAGAACAGAGGGGAGTCAGGTCTAATACTCCTCAATTTCAAAACGCTACCTCCGACTATCCATTATTTCACACGATCTACTCTTCACTGTTAATATGGTGACTTTAACTGGTCATCCTTCATTTGCTCTCACATTCTGAGGGCTTGTTTCTCTGTTTCCACAACGATGATAGAGATCTCTTAACAACTTGCTTAATCCAAGATACAGCATTAATGGATATTTTTTATTTATTCATGTGGCAGTACAAGGGATGGAAACCAGGGCCTCACACATGCTTGGCAAGCACTAGCTACATCCCAAGCCCTGTTATTTTCTAAAAAGCAGGAAGGATGGCCAAGACTATGTGGCTGGGAGTTTTGACTGCTGGTCCCTTCTTTTCATGAATCAAGATGGTCCAAAGGAAGAGGAGTTGGCAGAGCCACGGGCACACCCCCAACTCCCGGGGGTCACTTAACCTAGGAGGGGAGCAAAGCCTACCTCTCTGACTTCGTGAAGCTGGCCAGGATACTGACTCTTGGCTCTTCGGGCGGCTGCAGGCGACTTGTGATGCGTGATTGTGACCACACCGGGGGCCCCCGCAATGAGGTGTCTCTGGCTACAGGGAGACGCAGAATTGGGTGTTCCATGGGGGAGCAAAGTGAGACTTCGGCTCCGGGAGCTTGGAGTACTCTAGAATAAGCAACAGGTGTCAAAAACTCAACAACTGACCTGCAGAACATGACTGAGTGTCGCTTTCCACTTATCTGGGAACTTTCACTCTTTCCCTTTCACCTGTTTAGATGGATGAAGGCATGGAGGAGGTCCAACCTTTACTTCATACCCAAATCCCACAGATATCACTTAGGAAATTTTCATGAACTGTTCTTATGTTGCCATCTCTGACTGTTGTCCCCTGTCCCACAGTATGGCCACGAAGGGCTAAAGAAAATCTCCCCCGGGCATAACCGACTCATGGATGCCTTCCTCTGAACTCATTATTTCCTCTTCCTAGAATGTCCTTTGCCTCTTGGCTGGCAAACTCCTATTAGACATTCAAGACTCTACTCACTATGGTCTGCTCTGGAAGCCTCTCCTTGCCTCTCAGCCTCTCCGCTCTCTTATTCTACTGCACTGAGATTGTACTTACTGTCCAGCCCCTTTCTTCAGAGACTGATTCACACTCAACTTTATATCCCTGAGCATGGCATACAATAATTATGTGCTTAATAAATGTTTGCTGTATGAATAAGTGCACTAAGTTATCCACCTCATTTGTTAGTTCAGTACTTACATTCTGGACAGTATGAACATATAATCCAAATTATAATTTAGTCTATGACAAAGATGGTATCTTATCTTACTGGAGATAAATCTTTCAATAACTAGACAACCATTTAAAACAAGTTGGATTCATATCTAAAAGACTGCAGCAAAGATTTAAAGAAAAAGAAAAAGCACTAGAAGAAAACATGTAGCCATGAGGTAGAAAAGACCTAAAACCTTGAAATTCAAAAGCTATAAAGAAGCAAAGCTCCATAAATTTGATTACCTAAATTGAAAACTTCTGCAGGAAAACAAACCACTACCACCATCAATTAATCCAAGTGCTAAACTAGGAAAAAAGAAAAAAAAAATGAAATGCAAACTTTTTATTAATGGGCCAAGACAAGAACAGATGGTTCAGAAATAAATATAAATGGCCCTTATATATTTATATAAATATAAACACAGAAAATATATTGACTGAGTCATAAGATTATGTAAATAGAAACTACATTGAGAGACATCATCTTTCATCCATCACATGGGCAAAAATGCATACATTTGAGTCAACATCTACTAAAAGGGCCATAGAGAAACAAGTCTGTGGAAGAAAAAGGTGACACTTCTGCAGCAGGGCAACACGGAAGACCTGTGAGGGTTACCAGTATACTTCCCTGTGTCCCACTAATCTCCATACCTGGGAATATATCCTCCAGAGACACCTGTATCCAGGTGAAATAAGATTAACAGCCCCATTAGCCACTGCAAACTATGTTAGAGACAAGAATGGGAAACAAGCTAAATATCCATCGGTGTGGGACAAATTAAATAAATTGTGGTACACCTACACAATGGAATACCACTGACCTACAAAAGAGTATTGATATGATCCCTGTTAAATGATCCTGAAAATTTTCCTAAGTTACACAGTTAAGTGTAAGAACCAAAGGGCAGTCGTTATGTACTTTGCAAAGTTCTACATCAAAACATAGAAAATAAGTACTTTTGCTTTATTATTTTAAATTATTTGCTTAAAACACAGAAATATTCTAGAAGGTTACACAAGAAACTAAAACAGTAGCTACTTTTTGTGGAAGGAATGGGAGGGGAGGAACAAAAAGGGCATTTTTCACTTTGTATGTCTTGGTATAGTCTTTCATTTTGAACCATGTCAACATGTTACCTTTTCAAAAAATTCATTTCTGTGTAAAATTTTTCTAACTGCCTTGATGCTTCATTTCACTTGAGAAAGGGCAGGTGGATGATTCAATGAAACTATGCCAGGTTCAGCTGTAGAATTATCAAATATTTACTGAACACTGGCTATGTACCTAGCAGATACCTAGCATAAAATGTTAGAGAAACACAAGCTGTAGGAGACAAGTTTTCTGCAGATGCTTATAATATTGTCAGTGATATAAGACACAGATACAGAAAGAAGACAGTCACATACACACATTGAAAGACTGAGGTGGTGTGTAACAAGATGCTAATTAGCAACACATCCAGAAAGTGTGAAAGAAATAAGAAAGGAAAAGATCAATGAAGAATTTATCTCAAGGTCCTGACTTTGATCCCTGATACCCAAAAAAGCTAATCTCATCACAGAAAGATGCTCTGAGGGTGAAGACCTGAAGCCTCAGAAGGATTTGGAAAGAGATAAATCAAGGGATCAGAATACATGGCTGAGATATTCACAGTCGTCTTGGACTCAGGTAAACAGCACTCTTCTAAAAACAGTTAAATGTTGATGATTCATCATGTTACAAATCACCAAGAGATTGGGAAGTAGGAGCCAGGGTAGAAAACAGAATTCTGGGTTACCCTGAACCCCCCAGTAGTTTATAAAGATCCTCTGGATTTAATCTGCACATAATAGGAATTCCAATAAAAATGGGAACCAGAGTCCTGCTTTTAAATAACCTCATACACAGGTAACTGGAGAAATGTGTGGTCTGAGAATTACATTATCTCAGTCACAATGAACCATGACAGCCATCTACTTTGAGCCTCAATCTTTTACTCGGAGTGTGGAAGAATAAAGAGGCTATTTCCCTAAACCTTTAATAACAGTAAATTTGCCCAAGTATTAAGAGTCCACTGAAATACATTTTGATTGTCTGAAACACTTATTTCAATCCAAAAAAGGGGGCAGCCTTTTCACTGGGCTTTGAAGCCAGATAGCAAGTTTCTTTTCCCCACCTCCACCACGTTCTGGCCATGTGACCTTGTGGGAGTTATTACGCTTTCTCCTCAAGCATTAATTTCCTAATCTTTAAAAGAGGAATAATAATAATGATGATGACACTTAAAAGCCATCATGAAGATTAAATTAGATCACGCACATAAATGCTTAGCGAACAACCTGACATGCAGAAGCTGTGCGGCTAGCTTGTTTCTTTGCCTTCCTTAAAACTTGATCAATGGAGGTCTGATTGATTTTTAAAATGTTAAGAAGTTGCTTAGTGCAGTCATAGCAGCCACTGACCTTGTCCTTATTATCCACAGGATCAAAGAGGTGATGAAGCCAAAAAATATTTTAATACTTCTATGGTCAGCAATCAGATATCAAGACTGCAGGAGAAAATGCCGGCCTGTCCATCCGTCTGCCTCTCTCATACACACACACTCACACACACTTAATTCTAAGTAGACACGAAGACCCATCAGAAACCAGCAAGGAAATCTCAGCTAAGGTAGTTGACACCTTTGCCTGTAGCATTATCACAATGAATGGCAATAAATCAAGAAGTTCACCGAGGAGCCAAATTATTCCACTGTGGATGTCTAAACCCACGATCATTATTTAATGGGTGTCATCTGAATTCATGAGTGCTAACATCGAGTCAAAAAACCTTTAATTTTCCATTAGATGTGAGATTGTTCACAGTTAATTTACTCCCATGCTTCCTCTTGGGGTAAATGTGAAGAAAGCAGTCTCACTCTTGATGAATCCCATAGGTAATCAGAAGAAAAGGTGAGAAAGGGCAGCAAATTACAACACTATCAATGAGCAGGCTGTCTTTCCAACACACAGCCTGTCTGAAATGTCCAGGTTTTGTTTTTTAAATTGTGTTTGGATTTAAACATTTATCCCTGCTACTGATTTTAAATAAAATATTAACAGAGTTTGAGGAACAACATGGCAGGATTTGGTTCTAAATATTTACTTCAGTGGGGACAATTAGAAATGCCAAGTGTGCCACCTGTGGAGAATTCTAAGTGGAGAGCAAAGATTTCCTCCTCCTTTACCTAAGAGCATTGCCTCCATACTGCCCTCAGCTGTTCCCCTGGCTATACTCATGCCCTGTCCCTTGTCCTCTGCCACCCCCACCCCAGTGCCACCTGAC
This sequence comes from Fukomys damarensis, assembly GCF_012274545.1. Lineage (NCBI taxonomy): Eukaryota > Metazoa > Chordata > Mammalia > Rodentia > Bathyergidae > Fukomys > Fukomys damarensis. The sequence goes on along the minus strand of NW_022900940.1, from coordinate 22,490,273 downwards.
AAAGGGACAGCAGCTACCAAGGTTGGGGTGCAGGAGAGGAAGTGTTGTATGTCAGCACTGCCCAGCTGTTCTATACACAACCTACACCTGTTGGACACAAACTCTTTCTGGGTCGCAACTAGGGAAGGGCACACATACTCTTTGTATCTTGTGAAGGAAAGGCTTGGACAGGGAGAAGGCTCACTAGAAAGCTTACGTCCAGTCAAGGTAATCATATGACAAGACCTGGAGGTGGAAGCCTCATCTTCCAGGCTGACAGTGAGAAGCTCTGGACCATCCAAAGGCTCCCACACCACAGGGCTGTCTGGAAGAACAATCAGCCCCACAAGACAGCACACTCCTGTCACTCACTGCCTGGGTTCAACTCCAGGCTGCACTACATACAGTACTTGAAGCTGAGTAAAGGAATATGGGTAATCTCATATCTAAGATTCAGTGTTTCCTACCTCAGCAAACTGTCGAAAAATGAAATAAGAAAATATAAAGATAGCACCTAGCAGCTACAACAAACATCACCACTAATAATAAAAAATGAGGCTTTCAAGCATCACTACAGGTGAATGACGAAGTGCTCTGCAAGTCAAACACATGAACCTAAGGGCCGACATTTCCTTAAGACCCTCTTAACCTAAAAATAAATTAATCATCTTAATTACTGAAAAACTACCTGCTTCAGAGAAAAAAGTACTTGAAATATTATTCCATATTTTCAGAAACCCAGCTGTTCTAGAAAGCAAAGTACCTATAGACAGATTACTTTTACTATCCAGACAGCATTGTAGTAAAGAATTTAAGTAATGGAAATTTCTAATTAATAACTGGAATAAAATATAAAGTCCCAAATAGAAAAAAGATCATCACCTGATCCTAAAAATCTTTCAAGACATATCAAAAGTTTATAACCACTGTGTTAGAATTAAAAGACTCAAAAGGAATTAGGGACTGTTAATGTCTTAAATACACATTTGTGGTAATCATATTTCTACAGTAGAAAACTCTTCTGATGGGAAAAACTTCCAAGACAACTAATTATAATGATATTCAAATGACATTTAATTTGGAGCTTATCTTTCTCATTTCCTTGAATTCCTTCACAGCAAAGGGAAAGAAAAAAAAAACACTTGGGGGTGGGGAGCCCAAGAGAAGCCAGGGGCTATGGGGGGGGGCAAAAACACTAAGCTAATTTGACTATGTATTTTGCAAAATTTAACTAAAACCATTTTGTTGCATCCCTTCTCTCTTCTAAAAAAAGTAATGTGCTGTTTCCAAAATGGCAAAGGCTAAGCGTAAAAATTGTGATTTATTCCTTTTCTCTCAAAAGTTAAACACACCTCAAAAAAGAAGGAAAGGCATAACCATTTTTAAAATAGAACATTGAGAGTCTTAAATTTATTCAGAATTCCATTTTCCTGGTAGTCAACATCTGAATAAAATGTGGACTGCTTTTGAAATGAATCCATTCCAGTGTTTGCTCTATAGCTTCACATCGACCTTCTCATTGCCCTGTTTTTCTGTTGTTTTGTTTTTAATTTTCTGTTATCTCAAGTCTTAAAACAGAGTTAAAGTAGAAATAAAGATTTTTTTTAAACTGGGATGTTTTCCAGGTTCACATCCACAATTAACTTTTCAAAGTCATTCTAGCTCTATTTTTCCAAATTTCTGTCTTCTTTGAGAAATAGGAGTTGAAATCTTACGTTACCAGGCCTAGGTGATTTTTCTTTCATTGTTATCTGCCACTCTTTAGCAAACCTGAAATATTTTTCACTAACTTCATACCAATGCCCTCTTCACACACACAGACACACGCAAGCGTAAAGGATAAACAGTGGTTCTAACAGACGAGAGTCTCTAGCTGGGTTCCAAACACACTGTCCCAAATCCACAATTATACAAGCAAATGCCAAATCTTTCAACACTCTGTGCAAGCAAATACATATATTTCCATTTCCTACAAGTAGAGGGAAAAGAAAATTTGGCATTTTTAGCCTGCCTTTTCTTCTCCTGTTCCCAGATACCACTCTCCCTCCTGTCCCCTGTAAATCTGCCAATTCTTCCCTAACTGCTAATCCAACCACTCTAGAACCTGTAGCCATTCTTCAGGTCCAGCTTGAACGTCTCGACTCCAGAGAAAGCACCAATCTTGTACGCTGTCCTCACCACAAAAACCCCCTTTTCCACCCACTTCCCTAGACCCCCACAGAGGTAGTCAAGTGTGAGTCTACCTTCCCCGCTTCCAATCTCCCAGCTCTGTCTTCTGCCAGCAGCCTCTGTGCAGACCCTGCATATTCCCAGTACTAAGACTCCTTCTGGATGCTTTATTCTGCAAGCATGGAAGTCTCTCCTCCCACTAAGCTCCATTCCTTCCACTTCTCATGCTGCCAAATACAGAACTCTGGAGACAAAAGGAACTTCAGGCATGATTTTAGGCTAGTCCTTTTTCTTAAGTAGATTTAAAAACTACAACTCCCAAAAGGACAATGAATCATCTACCTAGGCACATGTACTCTGGAATCAGGTAGGTACAGACCTTCCTAACCTCACATATGCGTTTACACAATAAATACTTAGTAATGAATCCCCCTGGCCTCAGCTTGAACCACTACCCCTTCCCTGGGAAACAAAAGAAAACGAAACAAAACTTAACTTTAAAAAAGTCAATACTGACTCAGTGGTATCTGTCCCCCTTTTCCAAGAAGGCAGAAGGGTCTGGAGAAGAGACATCATCTCACACTAGTTCTATATCAACATAAACAGTGCAAAAAGCAATCTAGTACAACACCAACCAATACACATTATTCAGAGATCCAAGAAGCATTTAATGAACATCTGCTGTGTGCCAGGGCTACTCTAGAGAACAGAAAAGCAACAGCAAAGAACAACAGACAAATCTCCCCGCCCTCATGGAAATGGCTTTCTGGTACAAATCCTCCTCCCACCTCCCAAAAGATAGAGGCAAAATAGAAAATGTTTTAGATACTAAGATATAAAGCAGGGATAGAGAAATGTGAGAGCGCTTTTCAATTTTAGATAGGAAACCATGAGAAGATCTCATGAGAAAGTAACATCTGATTAAAAACGTGCTTAAAGCAAAGTCATGCATCAGGTTATCAGGGGAGACTCATTCTAGGCAGAGCCTCTCGCCATGTGCAAAAGCTCTGGGGTCAGTCTAGCCGGGTGTCTGGGCAAGATGGACAGCATGACGAAGGTGGAGTGAACAAGGCACAGAACAGGAACATCACAGATGGCAGAGACCAGTATTTTATTTGGGGAAGGAGGGTGTGTAGAGGTGCACTAGAGATTGGAACCAGGGCCTTGTGCTAAACAGCTGCTTTCCCACAGAGCTACACCTCTTCCCCTCAGTTCTTGAATTAGAAATAACAGATAATTGCCAGGCAAGTCAAATTACCTAAGATCACAGAGGGCTGATGCAGACACTCAGTAACAAGCCAAAGAAAAGGCCAGAAAGTCTCCTCAGAGCCATGTGTGGGTATTAAGTTTTTATTTGCAAACAATTTACCTATGTCTACGTGGTATGTATCACCTCCAATGGGCAATTTCCATGATAAAACTTTATTACTATTGGCCTGAAGACAGGCATTCCGTGATCTATTCCATCCTCTATTACTCACATCTTCACATAATCAACCCAGAAGATATTTTATGCCAGAAATGAATCACTGAACAAAAGGCAAACACAAACCAAGCGCTCTATAAATGACCACTCTAAGACATGGGAAAGAGGCTCCTATTTAACGGTTCAACTTCTGTCTCCGCCACTGGTCACACCAGCCTTGGGAAAGAAAAGTCCAATGCAATTCTAAGACAGGTCTGTTCAAGAAGCAAATTGATTTTCTTAAAAATCAATAACTAATCTCTGACAGAAGCGCTCCCATCTACTTAGAGATCATTATCTCCTTTCCAAATGCCCAGGCACAAAAGTATGAAGCTCAAACCTACTTGTGTTTCAAATGTATGAAGTAGAAAGAAACCCCAAAACACAGATCACACCACTGTTGACACGCCTGAGCCGCATGCACAGATCTGGGGTCTGTGGAATAAAGCCCACTGATTACAGTCCAAGCTTTGTGCTGCTGAGGATGTTCAGAAGGTGAAAGATTTGCTAAAACCTGGGAGTCTAACTATGTAGCAGATTACTAACTCACTAGGAAGAACAGCACAAGGGCTACAGAATCCAACAAGGTATGTACCAATGAGGAAAATTTCCCCAAGTGGCTATATTTGACTAGAAGCTTAGCTCTTGTTACCTGCTGCCTTTTCCGCTGCACTTTTTACATGTATGAGACACATAGCCACGTACACTAAATACTTATGCCTAACCCTATGTAATTCTCCCTCCAGTGATTCTTATCACAGCAGGCACTACCAGGAGGGTCACAGGCTTGTGCTAACATGGAACAAATCTTATTTTCAAAAACAAAGAAGTTTAGACTATGTCTTTGCTTTTTAAGATTCCTAAATTCAGACCGTGGGTGTTATGGTTTCCTAGATAACCCCCCAAAGCCTAATGCGTTCGTAGGTGGGGCTTTTGGTAGATGACTGGGTCAAGAGTGTGTATGTGACCATGATGGGGGGACTGGGGGGAAAGTGGTGGGTCACTGTGAGCATGGCCTGGGAGGGTATATGTATCTATATCCCTCCCCGTCCCTTGCTCTCTCTCTGCTCACTGCCTGCCATGTCATGATCTCTTTCTCCTCTGCCAGGCCCCTCTGCCATGCTGCCTTGCCTTGGAACCAGCTGACTGTGGACTGAAACCTCTTCAAACTGAGCCAAAATAAACCTTCCCTTCTGTAAGAGTTGTAGGCATCAGGTATTGAGTTCCAGCAATGACTTGCTGAGTCTACAGTTCAGAGCTAACAAGATTCATTTAATACTTAATTACTGGGTGTTCTACTAATTTCAGGATCACAAAGAAAGAATTTAATTCACTTTCAAATCTCTCATTTTTCCCCAAGGAAGTTAGGGGACAATCTGTAGAAGTATACACAATATAAAGACTAGGACCCTACCACACTTCAAAAAGTGATACACAGATTTAACACAATCCCAATCAAATACCAATAGCATTCTTCACAGAACTACAGAAAACAATCCTAAAATTCCTATGGAACTAGAAGAGGACCAGAATAGCCAAAGCAGTCCTGGGTAACAAGAGCAAAGCAGGAAGCAACACAATTCTGGACTTGAAGTTATATTACAAATATATTACAATTTTTGTTAAAAAAGCATGGCATTAGCACAAAAACAGACATGTGGATCAATGGGACAGAACACAGAATGCAGTAACAACCCCAAGCACATTCAACTATCTTAATATTCAACGAAAGGAACAAAACTACACACTGAAGGAAATATAGCTTAACAAATGGTGCTAGTAAAACTGGCTGTCCTAAGATTGAACCTAGTCCCACATCTCTCATCATGTACTAAAATAAAATAACATGGAGCAGAGATCTAAATGTTAAAACAAACAACCTGCAGGAAGACAAAATAGATAAAACCCTTGAAGTCATAGGCTTAGGCAAGCACTTTCTGAACAGAACCCTGGTTGCACAGGAAATAGCACCAAGAATCAAAAAATGGAATCTATTCGACCCAACTATTCCCCTTCTTGGTAACTTTCCAAAAGAGTTAAAGACATCGTGTTACATTAATACAGGTATACCCACGTTTATAACAACACTATTCATAGTAGCTCAATCTTGGAAGCAGCCCGTATGTCCATCACCAGGCAAATGGATAAAGAAAATGCTGTATTCGCACACAGTGAAATACCACTCTGCCATAAAGGAAGACAAACTCCAGTCATTTGTAGGAAAATGGATGCACCTTGAGACCATAATTGTCTTAGTTACTTTTCTCGCTGCTGAGACAAAACATCTGACGCTCAAAGTAAAAGGAAGAAAGGTTTATTTTTGGCTCACAGTTCATAAAGATTTCAGTCCATAACTGGCTGGCTCCAAGGCAGGGTGGCACATGGCAGAGGGGCATCACAGAGTAGAAGACAAGCAGCAGCAACAACGAGCAACAAGCACAAGCTTGATGACAGGTCTTTCTGTTCCTTTTATCTCATCCAAGCTACACTTAGGGCAGGTGGCATTCACACCTTTAATCACAACACCAACGAATCAAGCCTGGCCTCACATCCTTGATCTCAGCACCACACAAATACCAAATCCGCCACTTACAAAAAGCCCCTGTGACTGCACTGGGCTTTGGAGGGGAACCTAAGTACAAGCCCTAACAATAACGGTAAGTGAAATAAATGAGACACACAAGTTTAAGTATCACATGGTTCTATGAGAAATCAAAAATATAAATAAAGAGCAAAATAAAAGATAATAGAAATAGGGAGACAGATCCTTCTCAAATGGGAAGGGGATCAAGAGACAGAGGGAGGGCGAGAGGGGAAAAGAAGGAAATTAAAAAATAATGTCACCATGTCATATACATAAACCAACTTCCACAGGAAAGCAATCATCGCACACTGCAAATGGATAGTAATAAAAAATAAAACACAGACCAGGCCCTTATGATTCCAATCACTGAAATCTGCACACCGACACATTAAGTGAACATTAGGCCAGGGTGAAAGGTCCTTGAGCTCACTGTGGGTCCCAATCATTTCCAGGCACCAAGCATGTGGATGGGCCATCAGAAGCAACCCAGAAGAGGTTCAGACCATCTTACATAGGAAGGCATCTGCACTGCCCAGTGTCAGGGTGACAGGCAGGAGAGGTAGGAAATCTACAGGAGAAGCTCTCGATGTCCTCAATTTAACCAGCTAACTGGACTCCCCACCACACTCCACACAGGGGCTGACTGCTCGTGCCTTGCAGCTTCTCCAGCAAGACCTGCACACTAGGGCCCTTCCAGCTGACCTGGGTCGCCAAAAAAAAAAAAAAAAAAA
>NW_022900940.1:22474359-22483063 GCF_012274545.1 Fukomys damarensis | reverse complement strand
AAAAAAAAAAAAAAAAGCATGTGTTTAGTGCCTACTCTGTTTATGCTAACTTACTTATTTTAATTACTTTGTTTTTTTGAGACATTCTCACTATGTAGCCCAGGTTGGCCTTGAACTGGTGGTAATCCTCCTGCCTCGGCCTCCCAGAATGCTGGGATTACAAGCCTGCCTACCACACCCAGCTTAACTAATAATTCAACAAAATATAAGTATGGACAATATTTGTCTTTATGAAACTAAGCTGAGCATGGTGGCACAACCCTGTAATTCCAGCACCCAGGAAGCTGAGGCAGAAGGATCATGGCAAGTTCGAGACCAGCCTAGGCTACACAGTGAGTTCAAGGTCAGCCTAGAACATACAGCAAGACCCAGTCTCAAAAAGAGAAAAGAAACTAAGCCGTGTCATTTTGGAAAGCGTCAGTGAGGGGACTGAGGGTGTAGCTCACTGGTAGAGTGCTTGTCCTAGCATGCGCAAGGCCCTGGGATCAACCCTCAGCACCAGGGGAAGGAAAAAGGGTGGAAGGGGAGAAGAGAGAAAGGAGTCTATAAAAATCAGCTGCAAAAAAACTGCTGTTGAATTATGTGTGGACATGAGCAGAAGAAGAAGATTAGGCAGCATTTGTGAAAAATACAGACAGATTCTATAATCAGTTTGCTCTGTTCAAGAATCCGAACCAGGAAATTACAGGTGATCCATTACAGATGTGACTGGGACAAGACAGACGATGAAGAAATTGAAACAGTACACCCTTGGCTCTGTGACGGGGCCTTGGAATTCATCCAAATACTGGTGAGGAAAGATTCTTGATTCTACGGATGCACGCTTCGTGTGTGTACATTTCACAGTAGACAACTCAGGCAACTGTTTTCAATTCCGGAATGACTGTCCAAACTGCATTAGCTAAGAGGACTTCTCCTGAAGTATCTCAGCCCTACAATCAGGGAACCACAGAATTCTATGCATGCCCTCCACTGCTTCAGCTTCAAGAAAATAGTTTCCGTGTATAGGAAAATGGATGCACCTCCACATGATAATGCTTACACATCACATTGTTTCTCTTATATGAGAAACCCCAGCAAAAATAAATTAAAGAGCAAAATAAAAGAAAGATCGTAGCAAACAGGGAAATAGGTCTTTTGCAAATAGGAGAGGATCAGGATAGAGGAAAGAGTAGAGAAGGGAGAGGAAGTAAAAAGAATTAAGATGGGTAAGGCGCATGAACCAGCATCCTACGAATGTCACCGTTATTTACTGGAAATACATATTACTAATAACAAAACATTTTTTAAAACAGTATTCATAAACCCTGAGTGCAAAGATTGGCTCAGCAAGAGCTCCCAGACTCACTACAGAATTCGCACTCACACAAAGGTGTTAATACATGGGCAGGTCAGCTCTGCACCATGGCTGTTCTTCACCCAAAACACAACTAGAAGTGCTCTGGATAGCACAGTTTTTCAGATTTTTATACTACCCGCATATATACAGTAGACAGGTTGGGAATGGGATCGAGAGTAACTGTGAAATTTGTTTATTTACATATTTACCTTATATGTATAGCTTGAGAATAACTTGATAGGCCACTCAGTGCACCTGCGTTTTTACTGTGATTCATCAGATGAGGTCCAAGTGTGGAGTTTTCCACCTCTGACCATCTTGTGCTCAAAAACTTTGGGATTTTGGAACATTTCAGATTTCAGACTGGGCAGATTAAATGCCTAACACTCTAGGGACAGGCAGGAAGACAGCACGCTCCTTTAATGAAATGCAGAAGAAAAGCTGCTGGCCTCCACATGAACACAGTTGCTGCTGCTACTTCTTAAAGTGCTTTTGAGCTAGTATGTCACCGTCCTAACAGGCGCTAGAGCATAGGAGGAGAAAATTAAATTCTTATTCCCTGCATGATGGAACATGAGAGATTTTCTCATTTCTTCCTGCCCTCAGAGACTCTACGACCTGTTGAACAGTCCAAATTATTCATTGTTTAGAGTTCCATTTTGTGTTAAAAATCTAATTGGATTCCTACAGCTTTAACCGACTTAGTGGCTTTAAGTCTAATAGATCAACAGGCCTAATTCCCATAAAAGTAATAAGGGAAGGGAGAAAAAGAAGTTAGGAGGACTGGAATAGATGCATGCTCTTCACTCACAGGCAGGCTGAAAAAGTGCATATTCCTGAAGCTTTGGGAGATGAAGGAGGTCGCCTCAAGTGGCCACCAAAAAAGAGACAATGGCCTGTGAAAGCGACATAAGCTAGACACACCTGGGTCCTGTCTTATATGCTCTCAAGCCACATCTAAATACCAGAGGCTAGGGCCAGGGATTTGGCTCAGTGGTTCTGGCGCCTGCCTCACAAGCTCTGGAGTTCAATTCCCGGTACCAAAAAAAATAATAATAAAAATAAAATAAATACCAGAGGCTGCTCTGGCAACTCTGGCTACACAGAGTACCAGGCCTGAGCTGCACTGTTTCCCCCTGCTTTCTGACCTAGGACTGCTCTACAGAAGCCAGTTTGCAAAGCCCGCAGGAAATGTTTAAATCCAAGTGCAAGCCTAGAAGGGAAAGATTCAACATCCCATGGGCAAGCTCTGATCAATGAAAGATGGAAGGCAGTGCATGAGTGACATCTTCCTGTACAGACGGGATGGAGGATGAAGCACAACCTACGTGCTTCCTCCAAGAGTCACCACAGGACTCAGCTTTAATCACTTACAACAGTAACCAACCCAAAAGCACCCTTCTGCATTGCCTTCCTCTTTTTGTATTTCACTCCTCCTGATCTCCCTACTCCACTTGCCTGGATCACATTCCTGAACTCAAGCCTTCATCTCCCAGCCTCTGCTTTCTAGGGGATCCCACTGCAAACTATAGGTCCGCATCATCTCACAGGGTGTCAGACACTGCATGCTTTCACCTATCATCTACGACAGATGTTGGTCCTGCTTCCTGTCTTCCCCACTCAGATTTACTCTCTATAGTCTAAAGTTCCAGGGTCTGGGGATTTAGCTTAGTGGTTCTGCCACTTGCCTTACAAGCACAAGGACCTGAGTTTGATCCCTGATACCAAAATAAAAAAATAAAGTTCCAGTTGGCATAACATCACATTTAATTTCTTTGAGTCTACCAAGAATTCTCTTGATTTCAGAGATAATTTTCCAAATCGGGGCCCAATCAAGACACTAGAAATAGAGTTAACTGCAGCAAGTTCACAGTAGGGCATCTCCAGGACATGCCAGTGCTCAGAGTTGTTATATCTTCACAGCTCCACAGTCACTGGCGATTCTGGACTTTTAGTTCTGATCAAAGATAGCAGCTATGAGTGCAGATGCTTTCTGAGCTGATAGAGGGAAAATGGCGCAACAAGGGATGCTAAGACCTGGGGTACAGAACAAAGATCTGCAGACAGGTAGAGCAGCACAAGACTGTTCCTCCCATATGCAATGAAGATAAACTGGTTGAGATTCTGTTTTACATTTTACATGGTTAAGTACAGGTACTGAACCAGGATTCCCACAACAAAGCATTAATCACCCTCCTCTACTGGGCAAAAGGCAGTGCATGTATTATCTATGGGACTGCAAACAAAATCAACAGAACACTAAGGAAGAACCACTCTGCAGAAAACAAAAGGTGTGGGCTTTCAACCTTGAGCTGCCATGATCCAAATGAGCTGCCTCAACCTGTACATTCCATGACCCAAGGAGTGAGAAATAAGATTCATGCCTCACTCAAAAGAATTAAAAATAGACTCAAGGCCAGGGATTTAACTCAGTGGTTATACCACATGCCTTGCAAGAGCAAAGTTCTGAGTTCGATTCTTGGTAACCCACCCCCAAAAAGACTCAAAACAGGTGTGCACAAACGTTCCTAGCAGTACTAGCCACCACGCTCAAAAGGAAAAACTTAAATGTCCATAAGTTAATGAACGGATAAACAAAAAGTGACACATCCACACGGTGGCATATTATTTAGACATAAAAATGAATGAAATAGTGATAAATGCTACAACATGGCTGAAGCTCAAAACATACTAAATAAGTCAGATACTAAAAGGTACATAGCAGAGAATTCCAATTACATGTACTAGCCAGAAGCAACAAACCCACGGAGACAGAAAAGATTGGTGGTTGCCAGGAGATCAGGGAAGAGGAAAATGGGGAGCAACTGCTTAATGGGTGAAAGGCCTTACTTTGAGGTGAAGGTTATTGTGGAACTAGATAGAACTAGTGGTTATACAATACTGTGCATGTACTATACATCACAGAAATGTTCACTTTAGAACGGCTAATTTTATGTTCTGTGAATTTCATCTTCATCTTTTAAAATAAACAGTAATGGACCAGGCAACCTACAGTAAAGCAATTCTAACATGGTCTATCTGACTCTGTATCCAACTCATACTGAAAGGATTTCTTTTCTTTATTCTACAAAGTATGTGGAACATAAAAAACTATTTTCTTGTAAGGCTGATCTGACATCCCCTTAATATGGGCAGAACAATATACCCAGAGCCACTGGATAAAAACTGAAAGGGATATTGAGCAATCTCTTAAATTTTCTTATTAAAATTAAGAAGCTTACATTATGTGCATGTACAAATGTGCCTAAATGAAACCCATTCATCTGTATATCCAATAAGAAGAGTGAAAATAAAGTCCACCAACCCAATGGCTAAAACTATTTGTGAAAACTATCCTAAATTGTTAACAGTGGTTATTTCAGAGAGGCAAGACCATGATCTTCCTAGGTTCACTCATACATTTCTTAGTTGGCCTCAAGAGAAATCCCACATAACTGGGGTCAAGGTACTGAAAAAATGAGGTGTGTGCTCTGCAAAGAGCAAACTGAGGAAACTGAACAATGACAAAGTGTGGCTATATTTTAAAATTCTGCTTGAAATAATCTAGTGCCAGTGGCCAAATATAAACACACCACTCTCTTGATCTTCCTTAGGCTTTTCCCAATCACCCTTTATTTCTCTGCAACTTTTTCGTTTATCTTTGAGGGGTGGCATGGTATGGGGGAAATCAAACTCAGGAGGACCTTCTGCTTACAAGGCAGGCACAGTGCCATTGAGCTAAATCCCCATACTCTCTCTGCAACTTTTGATTATACCAAGCCACCCCACCTTTCAAAGTTTCTGGAATGATAAGCCATCTCAATTCCCTACCTGCACCTGAGCCCACACACAGCCTTCAGCTTGTCAATGTTCTCGTAGATCTGGGGTCCAGCCTTCAGGTCTTTGTTATGTATCCTTCTCCTCAAAGGATCTTTTTTCAACACTCATTTTTTCTCAGAGGAATCATAAATATTTGCTGTCAGACCTATAAAGAACTCCAGATTTCCAATTATCCAGGAAAAGCTTGGCTGGGCATGGTGGCGCACGTCAGTAATCCAACACTCAGGCAGGAGGATGGATTGCTGTAGTGAGAGGCCAGCGTGGGCTACACAGTTTGTTCAAGGCCAGCGTGAATTACAGAGCAAGAGCATGTCTTTAAAAAAATATTTTTTTCACCCCAATGCCTTACTTCTCCCTTTCTCGGCTGCCAGTCACAAGTCGCTTTTAATTCTCTTACTTCTTGTACTCAGGTGACAATCCCATCAACTTTTTCCTTTGGAAACTGCGCATTCCTTATTTTCAATTCTGGCACCACACCCCCCATTCATATCTGTGTTGACTATATGAATAAATGGTTCAAATACCGGCCCCCTTTCACAGCAAACAAAGAGATATAGACTATGCTTGGAGACAACAAGATTTTGTCCAGGAAATCAGAGCATCTTAAGGACAAAATTTAATTTACAAAACTGGTTATACAGAGGATAGATGAGGAGAAAGAACAGCCTGAGAAAGATGAGCCCCCCTAGAGATTAACAATGTGGAAAGCTATCACATCCTGCAGGACTGGGGGAAAACAGGGATCCTGGAAAGAGAACAGCACAGCCCAGAAGCTGCAGTGGTCCCTTAACCCTTACAGCTAGACACACAAGGTAGGCCACGGAGGAAGTGGAGAGAGGCTCAAGCAAGGCATCCACTGTTCAGTAAGGCAGGAAGAGCAGCTCCTCTCTCCCACCAATGAGGCCTCCCCAGCACCTCTCATTGGCTGAGCCCACCCGGAAGTAGTAGAGAGCAAGGGAGCCTAGGAAAGACCACTCCACAGAAATAAGCCACAGACTAGTGCTACAAGCGTGCACTGTAGGAGACTATGCAGAACAGGCTTACATCATGGAATAGGCCACCAAGATTTCTTGTTTGAGCCTGGGTATAAACAGCTTATTTCAGAAGAAGTAGCTTTGGCTACTTCTAAGATGGTATGGCAGGGTGACTTGGGTTATTTCTCCAGGTCTGGGACCTTCACATTGAACTACTTCTGGACTGCTGGCCACATTTCATTCTCTCTTCTGCTGTCACTATGTGCTCTTCTGACAGAATTTTACAATTCTCACCCCTCTCCCCACTTCGCGCACCCCAGTTTGTTCAAATGTAGACATATGGCAGGTGCAAGGTCAAGGTTTAAAACATTTTGTGACTTTTCATTTAGAACGTGAAGACTGAATTCCATTAACTGGTCCCCCTTCCACCCAGTGACTTTTCTCTGCAATCCTTTTTAAAACTCGTGCTTTACCATTCTCAAATCTCCTACTTCATTAAACACAAAAGAAATCTACATTAAAGAACAGAATGTCCTCATGTCAAAGCCAGCTGCTTCAACCTCTTATACTTCTGCTTCAGAACAAATAGGAACAGTGCCTATCTCCAATATGTCTGCTCCTTGCTATGACCCCTGTGCCTACTAGGTTTAAGGGTTAACACAAGAGCAGCTAAAGTAAAATAAAATAAAGCATTTCTATCCCAAAACCAAGAACACAAAGCCATTAAAAAGCTTGGCCAAATGATCTATACTATGCCTCATATACTAAAATGGAATTGGAGGGAAGGTATACATCTTCTCTATTTAAGTGCACCTGCTCACCATGATATCGACTGCAGGCCAGTTAGGGATGATGCTCTGTCACAGCTAACAGAAAACTGACTGAAAACTGACCAATGAGGCCCCAAATCCAGGACTCTTTATCACTTGATAGTAAGTCCAAAGTCAGATAGTCCTAGAGTTGATTTGTGGCCCTTTCCATCCTTCTGCTCAGTTACCTTCTGTACATTAACTGCGGCCCAGAGGCACGATCCTTCCTCACACATCAGTATCCAGAAGGAAGGGAGAAGATGACCAAGGAATGTTCTTCTTGTAATGATGCCCTTCGTTTAGCAGAATAAAAATCTTTCCCTTCTGTCCCAACTGGGTTTCATGACCATCTCTAGCTGCAAGAGGGACTAGTGAAAGAGTATCTGGCAGAGAGGGAAGAGACTGGCCTGGCCATTAGGGTCTCAGACTGAGTATCATTTATCCTTGGGCCTGGGACCATCGGCTCATGCAACAAGTCAAGGTCCAACAGTGGGGAGACGGTGTGGCTTCGATCATAGTCTCTCCTGTATAACTGTCTCCACATTTCTGGGCTGCTTGCAAGAAAGAGTACATCTTGAATACATGAATATATGGCAGATTGAACCTTTCTTTAGGCTTTCACAGTTATTCTCAGTTACAACAAACTCATCTTGGAAGAAGCAAAGGCTGAATAAAAAATATTATTTCCCCATTATGTTTGGTATACAATAGACCAGTACCAAACCCAACAAGTGCTTCAAAAAGGAGGGGCTGGAAACACACACACAAAACCTTCTTATCTTGCATAAAATACAAGAATAAATTCAATGGTAATGTGAATTTTTGATTCATTTTCAACTCCTAGACCTTTCTGGCTCCATCTTTCTCACGAATGACATACGCACTTATTTGGCATGGCCCAGTCACAACTTCCAGTGACATCTGTGATGCCCACCATGTTGGCTTCCTAAACCCAGGCCTCAATGACTCGTAACTCTCCCGCCATGGGACCTTTGGTCTTTTTAGCACACAGACCTTCAGCACACTATTTTCTTTAGCTACAAACCTCTTCCCCTGCTCACCCGATTACATTTTTGCTCAACACACACCAGCTCACTTACCCCGCCAGAACCAGCTCGACAAATCCTTCTCCAAACCTCCACATGGAAGTGGTGGGCCCATTCTCTGGGCTTTCGCAGCACTGGGTTTGTATTTCAACTGGGAACACTTGTTCTGAATTCTAGTATATTGGTTCAGCTATCAAATCCCACACTAAGAGGTCGTAAGAACAGCAGCCGTGTGAAATATCTTCATAGCCTTCACACTCAGCAGAGTATCTTAGGGTATATATCTAGCAGTGGTCCAAGGAATTTTCTCCAGGTCTGGGACCTTCACATTGAACTACTTCTGGACTGCTGGCCACATTTCATTCTCTCTTCTGCTGTCACTATGTGCTCTTCTGACAGAATTTTACAATTCTCACCCCTCTCCCCACTTCGCGCACCCCAGTTTGTTCAAATGTAGACATATGGCAGGTGCAAGGTCAAGGTTTAAAACATTTTGTGACTTTTCATTTAGAACGTGAAGACTGAATTCCATTAACTGGTCCCCCTTCCACCCAGTGACTTTTCTCTGCAATCCTTTTTAAAACTCGTGCTTTACCATTCTCAAATCTCCTACTTCATTAAACACAAAAGAAATCTACATTAAAGAACAGAATGTCCTCATGTCAAAGCCAGCTGCTTCAACCTCTTATACTTCTG
>NW_022900940.1:22471610-22474127 GCF_012274545.1 Fukomys damarensis | reverse complement strand
TGTGTACGTCAAGCTAATTATATCAACTACAAAAAGTTCAGTTTCTGGCTGTTCTTTCCGCTTTTTTTTTCATAGTCTTTAATCTCTACTCAGAGTCTTAGTTTATACCATATACAAGGCTATAAAAATGGCCACAGGAATTTACAGCTCTTCCCATGAGGCAGTGCCATCTATTCCTGCCTGCCGACTCTGGCTGGCCTCATGGTTTGCTCTGAACAACAGAGTATGATGGGAGTGACCATGTCAGCTCCACACCAAGGCATTAGACCCCTTTCAGCTTCTGCTCTTGATACTTCGGAAACACTGCCCGGTCACTTTTGAACAGACCCAGACTAGCCTGCTAGAGCATGAGGAATGTGGTTTGTGGACACCTTACCTCCTACTGCCAGCCAACAGCACCCAACCACCAGACATGTGAAAGAGACCATCCAGGAATACCAGCCCCTCACCTCCTGCAGCCCTCGTGAGACTACAGACCTATAAATACACTCAAGCAAGATCATCAAGTGAGCCCCACCCAAACAAGAAACATCCAGCAAAATTGTAAGTTTTAAACAAGTGATTTAATTTTAAAACAAACTTTGGGGATATACATTACACAGTAATTGATAACTAAATCATGAAATCTATGGATGAATTTGTAATATGTAAAGGTGAACAGGATCTCTGAGACTATCTTCTAGTCCAAATCTTTTTATTTAGAAAACTAAAGCTGGGAGAAATTGACCAATCATCTCTAAGGCACACAGAGCCAGGATTAAAAGATTTCTTCATTCTGGGTCTCACACAGCCTTACCATTTCACACTACAAGATGGCCTTGTCTAGATTCATTTACTATGTATGGAAAACACCCATCGCATGTTGTGAGAATTACACATCGCATGCCTATGCCCAGGTGATTCAGCAAGACACTGTCAAAATACAACGTATGCTCAGTGTGAAATATGAAGACCCTAGATTCAATCCCCAGTACGTCCAAAAAAAAAAAAATTTATGTGAAGTATGATACACACATTCCATTAACATGCAGCTGACTTTTTAAAAACCGACAGACTCATATAAATTTAAAAATAGAAAGTGACTGATCCATATAAATATTACCCAGGCACTGGCATGGAAAGATTTCTAAGAGCTATTTAGGGAATACAAACAAAATAAAAAATATATAAATCACAAGACAAAATATAAAATAGATTCCACCGGCCCAGAACAGTTAATCTGGAAAACAGGACAGACGCCAAAGAGTGAGGGGGCAGCAGAGAGCTTCCAACACGAACAGCAGCAACTCAGAATCGTACTTCCTGTGCACTACCAAATTAAAACAAGTGTGTGAGAGAATGTGCCGCCCCCTGCTCCTCCCACAGGACCACACAGAGGGCAGCAGTTGAGCACTCCCAGGTAATTCTCCTGGCACCTTCAGCCAAGAAAGTTGGCAATTATATGACTCATCATCATTATAATGATGATGATATTAATAGCTATTGAACCCATCTTTGACTAAACCTCTCTTTCACTTACCATACAATGTCTGTGAAAAAGAAGAGGGAAAACACTCTTATTTTACAGAATGAAAAACTGAGGTACCAAAAAAAAGGAAACAGTGAAAGCCAAAGGCCAATGGTAAAACCGAGAACGTTCCCACTTCTTGACTTCCAGACCTGAACTGCTCCCACCAATGCGATGCACCTGCACATTACTTGCTGTTTGACGTCATGAGGAAAGCGCTGACCCCATGCCACTGGCTTCAAACCCAGCAATTCAAAGCAGTTATCATCTGAGGCCAGTATCATAAGGTGCAGAAAAACCACACAAGATAAAAGATACAGGGTAGGGGGCTGGGGATTTAGCTCAGTGGTTCCGCCTCCTGCTTCCTAAGCAAAAGTTCCCAAGTTCGATCCCCAGTACAAAAAAAAAAAAAAGATACATGGATTTTTCTTGTCTCAAAAGTTTGGTGAACCTGTACCATGCATCCCACTGGACAACAAGAGTATTTACAGCTTTGCAATGTACCCACCGTACTCCCTGATGCCCTGGAGCCCATGTCTACAATAAGGCCCAAAAGACAAGTGCTTCTTCCTTAACTGGAAATGTGAAGGCAAGCTAAAGGGTAAACACAGCCCTTCAGCTCGGTCATCTCCCCATCATTTACCTTAGATGACCAGGGGCCAGAGGACCAACAAGGTCCTCTCTCCCCATCGGCTCGCAGTGGGATGAGGCAGGAGGGTACTCTTGCCACGACCACTCCAGTAGAGTCTGCGTGACAATGCCGGTCACCTGGCAGAAACCAGACCAGAGGTATCGTCCCCACGGGGTTAAGCCTCCTGGAGGTCCTTGGCACACACCGCATGCAAAGTCAGCCGTGAAGAGAATAGCTGGCCTCTCTGCCTGCAGTTTGGGGACATTGGGTTCATCTATAATTCTGTTCTATTTTGTCTTTATTACTATTTGTTCATTATCTGTAGAATTGTATTCTGGGCCCAGGAAAGGTTAGGAACAATTAGATGTTCCTAGAGATG
>NW_022900940.1:22401401-22470746 GCF_012274545.1 Fukomys damarensis | reverse complement strand
AGAAGGAAGACAAATTACAGGATGTGCTTCAGAGTGCAGAATGTTACTGGCCACAGTGGGGTATCAGATCCTACAGTTCAATGCCCGGTTAAGTCTTGGGGTATGCGAACATGGTACTTCCAAGGGACAAACATTCTTCCCTTTTAATAGTCAAAATGTGATTGGAATCAAGGACTTTAAAGCTTCTATGCCAGTGATGGCACACCTTTTAGAGA
Source organism: Fukomys damarensis (assembly GCF_012274545.1). Taxonomy (NCBI): domain Eukaryota; kingdom Metazoa; phylum Chordata; class Mammalia; order Rodentia; family Bathyergidae; genus Fukomys; species Fukomys damarensis. The sequence continues at coordinate 22,470,531 of NW_022900940.1, read as the reverse complement.
TGAGGGCCCAAACTGCAACCCAAAACCCACCTATTTATTGCAATTAAACCTGAATACTTAATTTTAGTTCAGAAAAAACAACTCATACATTAAAATCTTCTGTCTTAAAAGAAAAACAAATAACACACGTGTCCTAAATTCGCCACCAATGTTCTCTGCTGTGAGCTGTAGAGAGCCTCGTGGCTGAGCACTACACACAATAGGTAGTTTTTAAATGCCTACGGTGCAGTACACACAAGAAAGAACTTTTCAATCCAAGGAGCTATGCAGATCTGCCAAGCAACAGGGCTTAAGGGGGATGGAAGATGCCATTAAGATAAACTGCCAAGAACATAAGTGAGAAATAAATATCCTAAATTCTGGGAGCATCAGCAACCTTCGCCAATTGCTGAGCTGACCTAAAGAGGATTCAGGAGAAGAAAGATCAGAGACCAGCGGCCAATGTACTAATGGACGAACTCAGGATTCCATCTTAAATGTCCCTGTATCCTAACCCTCAATGCAGTCCTTGATAACTTGTCTAAGTTCTTGAGAGTAGACATTAAGGGTAGAAGGCCGGGGCGAAGTTTGTGATAGAGAAACAGGATCATCAAATGTGTAGCAGGGGTGCATGGTAATGTCAGAGCCTGGGAAGCAACAAAAAACATTCGTGAATCTGGGATTGTCAGACGCAACACAGATACAGGGATGCATGGATAGGTAAATCTGCCCAGCCCAAAACTGACTCAAATTTAAATCCAAAAACGCACAACTAACTTCATTTTCCTACATCATTTATTAGAGATTATTTTCAAATTTCTTCTTCCCTGCTTGAGCTGAGAAGTATGTCTACTTCTTTTTCTAACTAGAGACAGTCTCTGCTCATCTCACTGCACTGCTCAGACGAATATATCCCACTCAGACTGTATTTTTCAAAAATGTCGACATTTGGAAATGGCACCCTTTTGAAGAATACAGTCTGCGTGGGATATATTTTTAGTACGATGGCTTAAAATATCGGTCACCCTCTAGCACCCAACTCTGCCGTCCTTTTCTTTGCAGGCCCTGTCACCGCATGGCACAGCATATATTTGTCTGCCATCTGTCCCTTCCACAAAGCAGAAGCTGTGTACGTCCAGTCTCCATACCCCAGTGGACAGCCCCAAAGGTCCAGATCATGGCACACACTCAGTATGTGCTGAAAGCAAATCCCTGGCTCATCTTCTAAGCCTCTCTGCCAATATTAGCAAAACAAGGACCAGAATCCCACACTGAACTGCCGCTCACAACTTTACTGTCCACAGTGAAGGGCAGCCTGGAAAATATCTTCAGACTAAGGGTTGTCTACCATGCCTCAGTCGAAACCTCACACAGAAGCCAGGTGTGGTGGTGCACGCCCAGGATCCCAGCACTCCTCAGGCTGAGGCAGGGGGATTCTCGCGGCTATTCTGGACTACAGAAGAGCTTATCTCCAAACAACAAAATAACACTTCTCACAGAGACGACTTATGTGAAATCACCACCAATGTTCTAGATTGAAAACGGCAACTCAGCTGTTCATTCTAAAACACAGCATTAAATATAGATGGTGGAATAAATTCATTCAACTTAACCAAAACTGTATCATTTTATTTTTTTCCTAAAAAAAAAAAGAAATCTGATTTCTCCTAGACTGAAGATAATGTTCCTGGGAAGCACCAATACTTTCCTCTCAGGCAAGGCAGGCAGCCAAATTTTTAAATTATGCTCAAGAAGGTATGCAAAATTGGTGCGCTTTATTAAGATAATAAAAAAATCCCAAATTTTATTGTTTTAATAAAAGCTGTTCTTAAATTGTGTTGTATTTACTCAAGTTGATGGTACGTTTAGGAGGGTGATGTTTTACACCTAGTTTTAAGTACCCAAAAGGTAATTATCTGTGAAAAATTCTAGAAGAAAAATGGCTTTGTGCTTAATATAATAGCAAAGTAAAATTGCCCAATAGCAGGAACAAGAAGACAGAGCCACGGGAAGGGTAAATCCTCAGATAAACTCATCCACCTTTATTCGCTGGGAGTTTAAGGTAAGCTCAATGTAATCTGGCCTCCGAAAGACTTCTTAAGAAAACAGATATTACCCAAGATTCTCTTCAGCTTCTAAACCTGGGGTCCTTCCTACTCCAGGGCCTCGATGGGGAACAAAGTGTGTATTGCTTTTTACCCAACAATGAGAAAAAAATTTTTTGAACTATCAAATCAAGCTAGTATATTATACAGGAAGAAGTGTGGATTGACCTTTTAAAGATACACAGTATGATATCATACGGACACCATTAGCCAAACCCCTTCAAACTCCAGGAGCATTTTCAGCCCCTGCTGTCAAGCTCCACTTACTGGACCAGAATAGGAACCAATTGGTCTAATCAGCCAACCACCCCACCACCAAAGGGCTCAGGCGAGGAAGAAGCCACTTGACATTCATCATTAATCACTATTTAGTTTCAAATGTAGGGGAGAAAGCAACACTTCCTCCACAAAGCATTAAAATTTAAATACTTCAAACTACATCAAGTAAAATCAATCCAGAGTGACAAAAATAGAAGCCTGATCAGAATGGGCAGGAATTTGGAATTACTGAGTATCTTCAAGGACATTAGGTCTTCAGACTTTCAAGTGAAGAACATAATGAGTAGCCAGTTTATCAGTGATTGCCTGGTGGGAGTCTCTGCCCACAGAAGAGAGGACCAACTTGACAGTGGCCTGAGCACGCAGCACTTGGTAAAGCAGCTTCCACTCCACATGAAAAAAATTATAAATCTAAATTTTAACCATCTGAGTAGCCACATCTTTAAGTACATTGAAGAAATCAATGCAGGAGGTGAAAATTTCAAATAGTATCAAAAGGTAGAAATCCCTACCCTCAATACGGCATCAGCCTCGTGTGTGTTGTGTGTGTGTGTGTGTGTGTGTGTGTGTTCCAGTATCTCTACTCTGCTTTTTGTTCTGTTAACTGGTTCCACAACGGTGTACCTTCCTCACGTGTTTTAGACGTTTCATCAACTTTAATAAGTCTGATTTTTTTAAACAGGTAAAGACTTTTTTTTTTGATAATTTTAGACTCAGGAGTCTATCCTCTCCTTTTTAAGTTGTGAATCTCCCAGGCTACTGGTCTCAGGAGGCCCAACTTGGTAGCACCACCCAAATCAGCCCAGCACCCACTGTGGAAATCCTCAGTACCTGGCTCTGAGCTAAGAGTACAACAGACACAATCTCATGCAATTCTCACCACGATGCACAATTCGATCCTCTGTCCCCATTTTACAGACTAACTTGCCCTGATGGTGCTATAGGGCTTGTTTTGAATCCAGAACTGTCCACCATCTACAATATTTACCTTCAATCCCACAGCCTTTAGTACAACAGACACAATCTCATGCAATTCTCACCACGATGCACAATTCGATCCTCTGTCCCCATTTTACAGACTAACTTGCCCTGATGGTGCTATAGGGCTTGTTCTGAATCCAGAACTGTCCACCATCTACAATATTTACCTTCAATCCCACAGCCTCCCAGAGAGTGAAATCAGCCTCTCGCAACCAGACACACAACACAAACAGTGCCAAGCTGGTTACATCTGGATTATGCGAGCTTTCTATTTTACAGACTAACTTGCCCTGATGGTGCTATAGGGCTTGTTCTGAATCCAGAACTGTCCACCATCTACAATATTTACCTTCAATCCCACAGCCTCCCAGAGAGTGAAATCAGCCTCTCGCAACCAGACACACAACACAAACAATGCCAAGCTGGTTACATCTGGATTATGCTAGAGCTTTCTAACGGGTGAAGAGAGGTAAACTTTTGAGCAGCCTATCAAACCTTTTCAGGTAAGAGTTATTACAATCAGGTTTTAGGGGGATTCTTAGCTACTTCTCAGTAATCCATTATCAGGTGGGACCTCACTCAACAACCTAGTTACACATCAGCAGAGATGTTCATGCAGAATTGAGTGTGTCTGGGTTACAAAAAGAACTGCTATTTGTGATGTGTTATTTAGTCCTAGCTACCCAGTAGGATTCAGGTCATTGTTCCCAATTTAAAGAAGCAGAAACCAAGGCTAAGGCAGCTTACTCTCTTACTAAGTAACTCAAGGCTACAAGGCTTGTTAGAGATTGTAAGTGGCCAAGTCATAGCCAGAAACCATAACCTTTGACCCAACTCCCCACTCTATCCACTATACCCAATACTCTATTTGTTCTAGAAAATTATACTATGTAAAAAAAAAAAAAAGAAAGAAAAAAGTCAAAATATAATGGAAAAAAACTCTTGCAAATTATATACCTGATAAAGGTCTGGTATCCAGAATATAGAAATAACTCATGTGACAATAAAAAAGGAATTACGTGAAAAGGAATTTTTATAACTATTTCTCCAAGGAAGAGATATGAATGGCCATTAAGTATATAAAAAGATCGTCAACATCATTATTGAAGGGAAACGCGAATCAAAATCATAAGGCATTAACTTCACACCCACTAGTATGGCTGCTATAACAAATGCTGGCGAGGATATTAAAAAATCGGAGCCCTCACACATTGCTGGTAAGAATATAAAACTGGGCAGCTGCTTTGGAAAACAGTGCTTTTTCCTTAAAAGTTAAACATAGATTGCCATATGGTCCAGCAATCCATTTTTAGGTATATACCCAAAAGAATTTAAAACATACAAAAACATGTATAAAAGTTCATAGCTATATTTACAATAGCCAAAAAGTGAAAGTCAGTATCCATCAACTGATGAATAGATTTTAAAATGTGGTATATACATACCATGAAATATCATTCAGTCATAGAAAGGAGTAAGGTACCAATTCATGCTCCAACATGAACGAATCTTTTCACTGTGATAAACCAGATAAGCCCAACAGAGAAGGCCACGATGTCGCATGATTCTGTTTACATGAAGCAGGCAAATCCAGAGAGACAGTGGGTAGTAGTTGCTCAGGGTGAGAAGAGGGAAGAGGTAGGAAATGGGCAAAGATTAACGGGAGTACGAGTATCTTCGGGGGCAGATAAAAACCTTCTGGATTGAGAGTGGTAATGGCTATACAACTTGGAAAAACACTAAAAACCACTAAATTGCATGCTTCACAAGGGTGAATTTTGTGGTATGTGAATCAAATATCAATTCGTAAGCTCCGAAGTCATTTGCCAGTTAACGTGAACTTGGCACATCACTCGACACCACGTGCCTCCGCGTCTTTGCCAGTGAAATGAGGGAGTAGCGGTGCCTGCCTTAGGAGGAATCATGAGAAACACACACGGCCAGAGAGAAGAGTGCTTTTCACAGCATCCGCCACACAGAAGTGTGGTGGTAGATGTCATTTATTATTTCCTTGACCCAAAAATGTGTTATGATCGTTAGTTTCATCTAAAACACACATTCTGCTTTAATTTTACTTCTGATTGCTTTACAGTGATGGGAAGCTATTACTTCTCTGTACATGAAAGAATCTCCAAACTTGATGTAGTACATAATACTATAATATTAAAGAAAGTAAAATGTAAGTTTGATTAGTGTTTTGAGGAACCCAAACCCAACACCACCACTATGAATACAAACACAGTTCTTGGTACCAATACTAATACTGTTGCTAAGAGGGGGAGACAGTCTCTGAGTGCTTAACATGCATTAAGTGGATCAGATCCACTCTCCATGAGTCACTAGCAGTGCCAGGTGTGATTTCTCCCAGTCCCCGGCATCCAAGGACAGTCAGCCACGAGAACATGCATGCAGGCAGGAGAGCAGTGCCGTAAGGTGAGTCCTGGCACCCGGAGAGCAGGGAGCTCAGGAAGAAAGAATATGAGCCGTGAGCCCCCCAAAGAGGAGACAGAGGCATTTATTGGGGAGGAAATGGCATGGTCATAGCAAGAAAGCATGGAAGCACACAGTGTGCCCGCAGACTGATAGTCTAGAACGCTGGGTGCCCGTGGACAGTTGTGATGGGACAAACTAGACATGAAATAGGTACACCTCCAAGACCAACTGCGCTGCTTCCTGGCTCAAACAACCATTAGCGGCACTTAACTTCCCGAGATAAAGTCCAACACTTCACTTTGGCAGTCATCCCTCACTCTCCTCTCCTTCCCAAAAGTGGCATGCGAGTGGTTTTCTCCATCGATGGCTCCAAGGAGCGAGCGCATTTGGCAGACAACCACAGAGATGATCAGTTTCTGACTCAGACAAGAAAAGCCTGGGTCCCTGTGGCACAGAGGTGGCAAATGGACAGGCGAAAGCAACTGAGACTTTAATGCCAAGGCCCCAGAGATGAGGAAGGAAGAGAGAGACAAAAGCAATGCAAGGGGTGAGAGCTGTACTCCCCCTTTTTAGATAAAACTCCTGTCCATAGTTCAACAAGAAGAGATTGAGCCCAACGTTAGTAATTCCCTTCTGCTGAGTGGTAATAAAAGCTTTAATCAGTTCTGTCCACCAAATCTTTCTAAGAAGATATAAGTGTTCTCTACCAGTGCTGTTCCACATAAAGTCATCAGCCAAATGTGTCTACTGACCGCTTGAAATATGACTAAGAGCTACTGAAAAATTGAATTGCTCATTTAATTTTGATTAAATAGTATCACAGGGCTGGAGGCCTCTAGATGAGACAGCACAGTTTTAGGATACATGTTTTGTCCTTATTCCTTACGTGGTTTTTAGATAGGTAGAACAGATGAGTTTCAAATCCCTTTCCACTTACTATGGTGTGAAAGTCTATGTTACTCCCCCTGCTCAAAATACCTATGTGGAAAAGCAGGGGCCCTTGGAAGGTGATTAGGTCATGAGGATGGAGCCCTTACGAATGTGATCAGTGTGCTCATAAAAGCAGCCCCAGAAAGCTTCATGTCCCTTCCACTGTGTAAGAGCACAGCAAGAAGTTACTACCACCAAGTGCACCTTCATCAGGAGTCAAATCTGCCAGTACCTTGAACTTGGATTTCCCAGCCTCCAGCACTGCAAAATATGAGTTTTTGTTGTTTATAAGCCACCCTTGTCCGTGGTACTTTGTTATAGGAGCCCAAATACATTAAAGCACCCACTTTTAATGATTCCATTATGTCTGAGTTATTCTAAATTGGTCTAAAGGTCTCAAATTTGCTTAATCATAAAAGAGAGGTATTTAACATCGTCAGCTTAACCTCCAAAATTCTGAGACATCAATGCATTATCAGCAGTACTCTCTAGATAAAAAGTTTGGCATTGTTTTAACTAGAATCAACCTGTATGTCTCCGTTATTAGCATGAACACTTTAGTGTTGTGCAGCTGGACTGAGTAATTTCTCAGGTCTCTTGTAACCGTGCAGTTTCAGAACTCACAGATGTCACTGGGTGAGTCCTGGCAAGCAGGTGCTTCCTGTTGTGCTATAACCGAACCAAACTATCAAACCATCTCAGCAAAGCCTTCTGGCTCATACCCCAGCACAGCAAAAGTCAAGGAAGCTAAAATCTTTCCCCGCTAGAAACCTAGGCTGCAGGAAGGAACAATTAAATACTATCTTCAAAGCTCCTCGCTCTTCACATGTTTTTATGGAGTCAACACACAGTCAGATAGCATTACCCACCTCAATCAACCCTTCCCACCCCAAAGGACAAATCTTTGAATTCCCCAAAGCAGCACTAATATCCCCTAGGCTCCCCAGATAGTCTCTGAATGTCCCCAAACCAAGGTGTCTGCCCCAGCAACCCATCAGGGTCCTCCATTGAACCTCTTGACTAGATCCTCCTGTGCATTTAACCAAACGGATGGGGACACAGGCCAGGTGACAGCACATAGCCCTGGGGACAGAAAACACCCAAGCATGCACTCCCTGTCAGACACGTGGTGCCAACCAGTGCCCATCAGTGGCCAGTCTAGTCTGTCACTCTTCAGCCTCCATGCCTACTAGACAATGCCTCCACATGCCCTCACTCAGCCCCTTAACTGCAGGGGGCAGGACCAAAGAGCATGGCAAACTCGCGGGAGATGTGTTAGGGACTCTCACCTGTGTTTGCTGTCACTGAGAGGTTGCATAAACATGGGCAAGATGAGGCGAGAGGTGCTGCTCCACCTACCCGAGGCTGTCCAGACCCCAGGCACCAGGAACAAGACTGGGCCCTGAGGCTACTAAGCTTCACATGAATGAATATGCAAATATCATTCTAAGGGGATGGAAAAAAGTTTGTGATTTGGGCATCTTCTGGCATGAATATTTATACATCCATTTCCCAAAACTCAGCAGCTTTCATACTCATTCAAGACCTCCTAAGACTTATAATGAATTTAAAATCCTGAATTAGACAATCATATTCCTCTACGGCCAAATCTGAATAAGACTTTATCCTAAAATTTGCATTTAAATTTAGAACTGCCTAGCAAAGACAAAGAGCCCTAGATACAGGCCAATCTGGTCTCACCACAGTGTCTTCTCCTTATACAGGTAAGCACTGCCAGGGATCAGGATCCTACGTGTGACCATCACTTGTTTGATCTCAGTGAGCGAAGAAGGTCAAGTGTGGGAGAGAGACAGCGACCCAGATCATTAGAGCTCAAGGTAGTAAAAGCTAGGATGGTGCCAAGCTGAGGCCCTGAATCCAGAGAAAGGACTTAAATACGATGAGTATTAAAAACTATTTCAGGTATCTCAAATATCTACATTTCCTTATTTATCCATAAATTGGGGAAAATGATATACTACTTATGCTATTAGATGGAGAAACACCATTACAGGCCAATAAAGACTTACTTTACTGCAACTTCTTATTTGGATGGAATCAAGAACAGATCCAGGAATTAGGGCTCAAAATTACCAGGAGCGAAAAACAAGTAACTTACTGGAAAGTAAAACACAAGAGGTCTGGGGGTGTAGCCCAGTGGTAGAGCACTTACCTAGCATAAATGAGATCATCATGAGGCCCTAGGCTCAATCCCTACCATCACAAAAACAAACATGCAAAAAACCATCAGTGGAGATCCCAGAAATGTTCTAAGAAACAGGCTTCTAATCACATGCCCACACCGTCTTTTTAAAAATAAAATAATCCAAACACAGAAGATGCCTAGGACCAAACTCTCATCTAGTCATCCTCCTGAAGACAAAAGCTGTTCAAGAAAGTAAGCCTGTGACTGCTGTATACATTCATATGTAGAAAAAGACTAGAAAGATAGACCTTGAAATGCAGTAATGTTTCCACTTTGCATTTACTCACATAGAAAAGCATCTGGAAGGACATCCATCTGAACATGACATGAGAGAAATGAAAAAGTAACTGAGACAACAGCTGAGACAAAAAATTAGGAATCCTTGAGCCACATCAAGACTCTGCAGCATCCCATCCCATTTCACCACCATCTGGCTGGTTGAAAATCTCTACTCTAAGAAGAAATAAGAAACATTGCTATAAGTGACATGTTGATCCTTTAGGGCTGAAAGGCCAGGGGAGAAAGTACAAGAACCCAAGACTCTGAAACAGGAGCTCAGACACAAGCCATCTGCAAGTAACCCCACTTCCATGATTAAAATTTAAAAAAGAAAAAAGAAAAATCAAAGAAATACTGAAAACACAAAAATTTTTTAAAAACCCACTCAGTTGATCAGAATTAAAGTCAATGAAACTGAAATCTTCAGAATCTGAGTATTCCTTAAATGACCCATAGCTTCTTGACCTCTGTCCTCTTTGCCACACTTGTCACCCAGGTCAAATGTAATTTGAAAACAGAATTTCTAAGTTTCTCTAACTCCCCTCCCTTCCCTCCAACATTGACTTTTGTTCATCTTAAATGACCCTGAGTTCTCCGAGATGATCGCTTGAGAGTGATAGAATCCCTCTGAAAACAGACACATACCACAAATGGATTAAGAAGTAAACCTGTTTCCTTGAGGGGTTTGTCAGTGCACAAGGGCAGCCGAGACTGGACTTCCAAAACAGCAGCCTTACTGAAAATCAGCAGGTGCTAAAGAACCCCTAACCCTGTGGGAGTCCATGTCAGTAACTGCTTTCACTTGCACTTGTCATGAGCCACATGACAACCTTCTGAGACAGCTGTTGTCACCATCTCAAAGGTGAGGAGATAGGATAGAAGGAGTAAATACATACACACATAGCTGGCAGAGTAGGGATTTCAAGAAGTCTTCTCACCCCGAACCCTCACAAGAGGAGTTCTAAACCAGAGTCACAAAATGGAACACAGACACAATCAAAAGACTGCTCTTCATTCAGAATCCATGGGGACCTGGCACAAATGATCACTCTGTATACCTTTACTGAAAAAGGCCAATGGTACTTTCAAGCAATATCACTAAAGCATTATGAAATCAGATCAATTTAAAAGACTTATGAAGGGTTCCTTTGACTGATTATATAGAAATGTCAAAACATTATATTACAGAGCTGTCCCCTCCACAATGGACAAAAGTATGGGGTTCATGGTGGGGGGAAAAGGGATGAACCATTCTAATTGGTATCTGTCAAGAAACTAGGAGACTGGAGGTGAGGGTAAGTGCTTATCCAGCTCCATCACTTCTCACTCAGGTGACTTCAAGCCCATTATCTAAGTCCAGGCAGCCTCAGTCTTTTAACTCATAAAAATGAAGATAATACTACTGATCTCACAAGGCCACAGTAAAGAGTAATGAAATCCTAGAGGCACAAATACAAGGTATTAACTATCATTACTTCTGCCAACAGTCAGTGCCTGCCCCATCCTCAGTGCTTATCCAATTCCCACAGCACTGCCATCCCTATCCTGGGAGTTTCCTAACAGAACCCACATGATGAAGACACAAAACCACCCACGCTCCTGCTCTGACACTTTCAAAGTCATACCAGTAAATCCTTCTGAGAACAGTCCTCATTGGTCTCTCTCAACATCTTCCCAGCCCTGCAGTGCTCCATACTGCTTTAATGGTTACCCTGCATTAAAACCAGGATGCTTCTTTGCTGAAAGTCAGTCTTCTATTCTTTCCAGGACACCAATCCTGCACCTTGGAAACTCCACCTCAAATGACACCAAAGGTCACAGTTTAAACCAATGTGACATCAAAAAATGGGAGGTTCTCCACTGTTTGCCCGCTCCTGTCTATCCAAAAACAAACTATCCTAAAATGGACCCCACCACCTGCAGAGGAAGCATATGGTGGCCTTAACTTCCATCTGGCAGGTAAAAGCAAGAGCAAGAAACCAAGAGATCCAAGTTCAGCTCCCTAGCTTTCTGTTTGGAGTTTCCTCCTGTGTAAACAGGGGGCTAGGCTTATAGCCAGATCTTTAGATTTCAAATGCCAACACATTTTAAGTCTGGGAATTGATTTAGGATCATCCACTTGTGATTTTTATTTTTTAAAAAAAGCAAGAAAATTTGCCACATACCCACTAAAATAGCAAAAATGTAAAAGACTCAACTATCGATATACATAGCATGGATGGAATTCAAAAGCATTTATGAAAATGAAAGAAGTCTGTTATAAGAAGTTGTGTGATTCTATTGATATAGAACATTCTAGAAAAAGCAAAACTACAGCCAGGGGATCAGTCAGTGGTTACAGATGTATTATAGACAGCTAAATTAGGTAGAAATATTACAGGCATCAGACAAGGTTAGGTCCTGAAAGGAGTCAGTGCAGAGTATGAGAACCCATTACAACTGTGGCTAGAGACGCATCTGTTGAGGGCCAGGCCTCAGATAAGGAAGGAATGACCAAGCCTCCATGTCTCCCCAAGGGATAAGTGGATCACCTAATCCAACAAAGTCTAGACAGGTATCAGTCACCCCAGTGGGTAACCAAGACCTCCTGATCCGTCCCTTCCTAAAAGTCTTTGTTTTTTCCATATACACCTGCTACATGAGCTGCTTCCCCACCGGATCAATATTACCTAAACAGCTATATTTATCTTATCGATCAGTCTTGGCTCACGTTGTACCCACCTCATGATTTTGTACCGACCTTGTGATTTTGCTCTATAAACCTTCCTTTAAGTGGGCTCTTCGGCAACCCACTTTCGGGTCCCCTCCTGTCTCTCAGGAGCTCTCAATAAATTTTTCTTACTCTTCCATTGTTCAGTTCTGAGGAGCACAAACTCAGCATATCTGATATCTAACAGGTTGGGAGTTTTACTACTTAGTATCAGTTGCGGGGGGGACTGACCATATCAGGGTAATGAAAATTCGGGGGGGGGTGATTATAGTGGTGGCTGCATGACTATACATTTGCCTAAATTCAATTTTACACTTAAAAGAGTCAGTTTTACTGCATAAAAATTATACCTCAATAAAACTGAATTTTTAAAAAGAAATTGGTCAGCACTCAACACCTTCTATAATGAAAAAGAGTATTTAATCTTCCATAAGCTAACCAATTCAATTTCTGAAAATAGAGTAGTCTCATTAATCACATATTAAATAAAGGTATCTTTGGGAACAATTCCTCTTTTCTCATTTTACTTCTAGGATGGGGAAAACTTCACCAGGAAGTGATTAAAGCAGGTCAGGATTTCAGAACCACTGGACTTGCTATCTTTAAAGCCTTTATCCACTCTGACTGAAGTTTTATGGTTTTGTTTTCCTGCAGTTCTAACTAAAGTGAGTTGGAATGCTGCTAGCATCTCATCTTCCTAATCTTTGTTCCAAGAAACACTTGATTGGAAGTACAAAGTCTTTAACAGGTGGAGTTCCTAGTAGCTGTAGGGGGAGTATTCTCTACAGTCTATTGGGAAGGATCTAGTTTGCTGAGAGACTGAGGAGAAACAGTAAAGAGAAGACAGCACATACTCCTAACAACTGCGACGCTAATCAAACAATGATCCTACAGTTAACTGGATGCCAAGTTTCCATTCCTGTTAAGTCCAACTTCATTTTTACTACTTTTGCCTAAGCAGCCTTAGACTTCATAATGCTTTAGCTGAACAAGATCTGTTCACATTGTAAATGTCTTACTCCCTACCTGATGATACTGGCTAGGATATAGCTAAGAGAGTAGCAGCAGCAACTTCCAATGAGGAATCCTACAGGCCGAAATGCCCAATTATTTTGGTTCTATTATTAATCCATATGCCTAAAACTAACCAGAGGACATAAAAATAAAAATAAAAGTTCTCCCTTCATAAGTCTTCTTTCTCACTACCAGTAGGATGACTTCACTTTTCTTCTCCCCAGTGATTCATTAAAAGAAAACAATCAGAGCTGGTAATTTAGCTCAGTGGTACCTGCCTCACAAGCACAAGGTCCTAAGTTTGAGCCCCACTACCCCCCCAAAAAAAATCAATGCAGAATTGGTAGAAGTTCAAACTAAAGCAACTTCTTAAGACACTTTAGCAGTGTCTATGAAAATCCAAAAGACACATATTCTATGATTCAGCAATTCCACTGAGATATATTCATCCTGTAGGTACAAAAATGTATATATGTAATGAAGAGATCACAGCATTACATATAACAAAAAGGACACAAACACAAATGCCCCAACAAGAGAGGACTTAAAGGACAGACATCCACGCCCCAGAGCACTACCCAGCTGTGGTAAGATCTCTAAAGTATCATATAAGTGGAAAAAAAAAAAACTGTACATGATATAGTACCACTGATAACCAAAAAAAACTAGATAGGTACAGACAGATACACACACCCAAATACAGACTAGACTATACAGCTAAATTCACTAGACTGGTATACAAGGGCAATTATCTCTAACAAGAACGGTTAGCAATACATAGGGCTAGTTCCTTTCTGCTTTATCCTTTACTGTATAAAAACAAAAAATTAAAAAGACACATATAAGGGGAAAAAACCAAATTGCTCCACTTTGCTTTGTAGAAAGAAACTGATGAAACATCCAGAACTCCTATGATTCCTAGAAAATAAACAAGGTCTAAGGGAGAACAATTATAGAAGAAGGGTTCTCCCTCTAGTCATTGAAGATTCAACGGGGGCAAAGTCAAGAAGGGCATTGTGGGTGATTCTGTCACCCACAACTGTCAACCCCAAACCAAGCACAAGGGGGTGTCTCATTTTTTTTAAAAAAAGTCATTCTGAAGAAATCATTTCAGGTTGTATTAGGAGACAGAGCAGCAAAGTAATTTAAGATTTTATAGGCCTACGCTAGCAAGCAAGCAAGTTATAGTATACGGAATCATTAAAAGTTTAAAGTATGGATCCATCTACCAGATGTATGTAATACAGGAAAAGACAACAACTGGACACAGTAACTAAATTTGAACTCATAATAAGGGTAGCTATTTGAGCATTAATTTTAACAAATATCGCTCTGGATAAACGCATGTTGTAATAATGTCCTGTACTTTTGTAACTGGACATCTTCCATGGTAATCTCCATAAACGCCCACCTCCTCTTCCTCCTGCACATCTAACACAGATCTCTCAAGATCCCCCAAAAAATCACACTTGGAAGCCAAAGTACCCAAGAACGTTCTTACACTCTTAGAATGCAGGATTCTCCTAGCAGGGGACATAATCAATATGAGGTCTTAGTTTTATTTAAGGACCAGTGGCACCTAGTCTTCAAGAAGTGTAAATCTGACCACTCCGACTCCACAGTGAAATCACCCACTCAAGCTTCTCAACAGGCCAATTAACAGCCACCTAAATTGACTACAGAAAGCAATAAAAGTGTCTTTCTAGAATAGTGTCTGTGTGCCTGTGTTCCGTCTATACCAAAATCCTGTTTCTTTGACCAAGCTTTAAATTTGAATGTGGCAGGACAAGAATGAATTCCATTACAGTGGATGACTTAAAAATAACATGGAAAACATCTTCCCCAAAGACATAGATAATTAGGCTGGGAGTAGCCGACCAGGTGACTCAGAGGCCTCCTACCTTACCCCTTACTCACCTTCGAATTCGTTTCCATGTGGTATTTGGCACAAGCTCGGAGCTGAGTCACCCAAAACTGTTTCTCTCTTGCATCAGCAGCTAAAATAGAGAAATTAGAAAGAAACACTTGTAGAGATTGTTCCAAAACACATTCAACTTACTCCTACACCAGGGGGTGAGGGGTTCAGGCATCGAGAGGTACAGGGAGAAGTCAGGGAAAAGCAAATGTAGATCAGTATTCCCAAGTGGCCTGAACCAAATCACAGCCCAGGGTAGTAGTGCAGCCCCGATAGCCCAGCTATTCAAGAGGCTGAGGCAGGAGGACTGCAAGTTCAAAGCCACCCTGGGCAACTCAGTGAGACCCTGTCTCCAAATTTTAAACAGGGCTGGGGAGATAGCTCAGTGGTAGAGCACCCTTGGGTTAATCTTCAGTACAAAGGGAAAAAAAAGAAGGAAGGGAGGGGAAAGAAAACCACCAAGTCACACTGAATCCCACAAAACTCCCTCTTAGGCCATATTAAGAATTTATTCTGAAATGTGTTACAAGAATGATTTCACCATTTTTTCAGCCTCCTCTGAAAGTCATTTCTACTTCTTTAAAAGGGCAGTAGGGAAATAAATGTGATTATTTTCAAATGCCTTTATCTGGTGTGGCTGCTATGGGGATCAGAGAACAGTTTTCAAGGCTCAGTTGAATTTCCATGGTAATATGTGTTCCCAAGTATTCATATGATTCAGCTGGAGAAAACAAGACACCCAATCCCCCCAGAGACACTAAGATATGAATCAACTGCAGGGCCACCATTTCACATCTACACTTCATCTCTAACTAATACAGATAAATCTTCTTGAGGTAGGAGAATTTCAAGTTCAAGCCTAGTCTAAGCAACTCAATGAGGCTCTGTCTCAAAACTGGAGGGAGGGAGACAGGGAGAAGGCTGGGGATGTAGCTTAGGGTGAAAGTCCTGGGTTCGACCCTAGCACCACAAAAAAAAGAAAACAAAAAATATCGGCATACAGCAATTTCTAATAAAATCTAAATCAAATGAACTGCATTAATAATCACATCAATATTGTCCTATGATATTAACTGCATAAATGTTTTCTATGTGAAAAAAAGGATTCCCATTTGTTTTAAATGATTCCTATTTGTTTTTAATTGAGTTTACTGGTACATTTTTGGCATACAGTACAGTTACATTCAATATTGGGATCTTGTACCTTTACATGACAGGCCTTGATTCTCATTTTTTCCCCTTGTCCCTGCCCTCCCTTTCCTATTTGTTTTTAAAAATGAGCCTATGCATTTGTTAATAAAGCCCAACTTCAGCATGAATTTCCAGGTTAAGAAGTCTAGAGTCACAGGGTAAAAAATTCTTTGGCTAGTCTTGTTTAAGGGATGGAGATGGCCCCTTTCAAATAGGACAAAATTATTTCTCCGGAGGCTTGTTCCACAGATAACATAAATAGCATAAGACTAGGTGAAATTCAATTGCAAAGAAAAAAATTACTATCCAAAGGCTCAGCAGTGGAAAGATTCCCCAAAACTGAGTATCCATGATGTCACGTTCCAATTCCACAACAGACAGATACACAGGAAATGAAAAAACTCCTGGTGGGATGGGCTGAGGCTAAGTTACAAACATGCGGAAATCTACCCAGCCTCTTTCCTAGTTAAGTGCTAAATTTAGCAACTGGGACTACTTCACACAGGTAATAAAACTTTCACATTTGCTGTTAAAATTATCCTTTAAAAAAACCTGGGCTTTAATAATCCACAGAATATTAATAACGCTACAGCAAAGCAAGATGGCTCAGTTGTCAAATTAGTTGGATTTTTCTTTTGTGTGGGTTTATGTTATTTTATAAACTGCAAGCAGGGGGGACCTGCCACTAAATTTTTCACCTGCTATTGTTTCTCCTCTTAATTTCTTAAGCAATAAATGGCAAAGTGAAGCTGAGGCCCATATAAATCTAGCCAGCTGGAATGCACGCTGCATGAATCTCAAAAGAACATGAATCTTAGCACATTTCTGAAAAACCAAAAAACTTACAACTACAGGCAGTTTTATTTCATAGGGTTTTGGATTGCTTTATAGATTCTGAAATAGGATTTTGTACATAGACAAAAAAAAAAAATCTAGCTTATTCCATTCTCCTACATAGTAAAGCCTGGCAGTAGAGAAGTGAAATTGGATCAGTAGGTGGGAACCCAGGCCCTCAGTCTGGCTTGGCAGAGGCCACCTGCCATGACCACAGACAGATAAGGGGTCATCTCCCCGTCTTTCACTCCTACTTAGTCAAGGTTCTACAAGAAGGCTGAACTACCCACTCCTCTCAATATCTAATACACTGTTCACACTTCAGCCCTTAGTAAACAACACTGACTTGTGTGAGTGCCTGAGTGTGTGTATGTGCATTTGGATTTCTGAGACATCAGAGACACCTGCTTGAATGGTCAAACAAACTACACACCACAGTCACTGTGCAATGGACACTCCAAGGTGAATCTCCCTCGACATTCCCACTAACCCTCCACAGTCATCCTCACTTCAGAGCACAGAGGCTTCCCAGAGGCAGAGAGGACAGAAAACATACAAAGGGAAAGTAACACCTGTTGGCTTCTCCACAGGCTCTAGGACTACAATGGATTAGCTAGGACTTGAATAAAAAGTCTTGTACTAAGAGAAGGTTCCGAGCATGAGTGCCCAAACCTCTGCCTTGCGTGAACTACAAAGAGTGAAGAAGAATTATTATAAATTCTATAATATAGTTACCACACACAAGCAGCAAAACGTCCTTGATTTTTTATACTATAACATTTAAACAAAACAACACAATAAGGGCATGGGGCATCCCCTCTGGACATGTCAGAGAGACTTTGGGAGAAGGAAATAGAGTCCTTAAAGTGTTTTATTCCCCTATAGCAAATTCGCCCACAGAGCACTGGAATAAAGGTTTATGCTATAAGGTCAAAGGAAACAGATACTAAGTGAATAAAAATCCTCAGAGGTCCCAAGGCTCAGCCACCTTTACAGTCACTACCTTTCATTTGTACTTAATTCCTTATTTCCTGAGGTCAGCACCACCTCCCCACTGCTGGGGAAAGAAAAGCAGTGACTGCCACCAGAGTTCTCCAGTCAATTTGTTAAAGGTGATTTTAGAGAAAGTAAAAAAAAACAAAAACAGGAGAGTCATCGCTACTGCAACTATAAAGCAGCCCACTAGACCCAAATGAAAAGTCACCAGGAGCGGAACGTACCTCTCAGTTTATACATCTCTCCGCTAGCAGAGTACACGACCAGCATGTGGGGAGCTTCGTCACTCAGGGACACTATGGCTCCAGACAAACACAGGGCTCCTCGAGGCTTCTGGTGTTTGCTCTGCTCATTCACAAAATACTGCAGGATGCCAGCCTCAAAATCCAGCACAAAGTACCTGCACAGAGAAACCACAGCGAGTCATTTTCCTCTCCCAGCCTACTCCATATAGCAAAGCAGGGAAGTAAAGCCATCCTGAAGTTGTCATTAATGCTCTGGGATCCATGAGCTGGAGGCCAAACCTTCCTCCCTCGGCCCCACAGAAGTCAGCCTGAAAAAGGAGAGCACGCTGGATTCTTAAGTCCGAATGGATCTTACAACAGGCCGTGGTAGGCAAGGTCAGGAGCATTCTGGATGTGGTACAGTGCCTAACACCTAAATATCCAAATGGCAGGGGACTAACAGAAGCCTTGCCACACAGCCTGTCCTGGTCTGCTCCTCGTGATGGCACCAGAACAGCTGAAACTCGGCAGGCCCGAGAGAGATGGATCTACCCCCAGGTAGCAGCTGCAAGTGGGCCTCCAGCTTTCGAGTAGTAGCGTAAGTGCCATGAGAAGTCTGAGCAGCTGGCACCATCTGCCAGGGAGCTGGGGGTGCTTCTGCAGTCACTGGACATCCTGTGGCAAGCCGTTCCTAATAGGCTCTTGCACAAAGGACAGCCAAGGTCAAAGAAGAACTACAGATTGCCTAAATCACACAATGAATCTTTGGAGCTGAATGTTCAGCCTACTTATACTCGCAGGCTATCACCATGAAGTGTTCGGCAGAAATTCTTCACCACCGGGATGGAAATGTCTTCAATGGAGATTCAAATTCTTCGAGTGGCCTACACCAGTACAGTACCTGCTGATTTTTCTGCTTCTCACTTTATGCCCCACCACACCCACCTTTTCTCACTTCCTTCCTAGTCACCAAGTTGCTTTTTGCCACAGTCATCTCCACATGTGCTGTTCCTCCCGTCTGCAGCAGTTACTCAAAATGTAGTCCACAAATTCTGATGGTCCACACAAACTGACACTGGTCCTCAACAGCCTTTTGAAACTCTTCTTGTGTCTGGCTTTGTTTCAACATCCAACTGTCAATCAGTTGGACTTATAAAGAGCTCAGATGTCAAACACAGCACACACGAGCTACAACTAGTCACAATGCAATCGGAAGGAGGTCCTTTACCACAGGCAGGTTGAGAAATACCTACACCAGCCTAGCATATGGATTCCACTTCTTGCCATGTTAACATTCCTAAGCAGATCTAACATTTCTCCTCCTCAAAGCACCCCGGAACTCACCTTCGTGACACTGACCACAGGGGAAGTCTCTATTTGTGTGGCCGATTCTCATTTAACATCTGGTTGCCCCACCAGACCCTACACTCAGGGGAGACAGAACCTGTGTTCCCTCAGTACCGAAAAGACGCCTGACAGTTCATTACTACTCAGATGTTAATAAATGAAGGAGTAAGACCTATTCTCATGTGCCAGGTGCCTGGATCATACAGTGACCTCAAAGAAGTGCTGTAAAATATTCCACACTTTTGAGGGGCACATGTAAGACTGAACATATACATACATATGCCAGATGCTGTCCACCGACTCGGGTCACTTTCACGGATTCAGTAGAAGATAGACTACATTCCTTCAAAGACAGTCTGTGCAAACGATTACAGCAGGACTGTGACAAAAACATACATCATGGGCTACGGATGTAGCTCAGTGGTGCAGCACGTACCTCACATGCGTGAGGCCCTGGGTTTAATATGCACATGCACACACACACACTCACAATGTAGAACTGGAAGAGAGCAACAATGTCTCACATGATTTCCAGATTTGAGAAGCTGTGCAGTACCCATAGATGCGCAAATTCCATTCTTTCAGTTGATATTTTTTTCAATTGAATACAGAGTTCTTAGGGCATAAATATGTATGAAGTTTATTTAGGAAACTGTTAGGTACTTACTTTAACCTAGAAGCACCATCGATAGAGTTTATAAACTCTCCACCTAATTTACCCTGACCAGAAACTAACAGACAAACATTGTGCCCATTTTACAGGTAGCCTAAGGTGGAAAGAAGTTTGAAATCCAAGCCCTGCTCCTGGGCACCTACTGTCCACGTTTCAGCCACTGCAAGAGTCACAAACACTTCTCTAATCTCGTTCAAGTCTTCTTCCCTTGTCTCTCTCTCTCTCCACATTCCCCTCCGGCATCTACCTAGGTACTTTTTATTCCTCAAACCTCCCTGCTCCAAAAGAGCTCACAGTGTTGCAGCCCCTCACCCAGGAAACAGAGGTGGATCCCCCTCTCCCTCTCCCTGCCCGGATCCCCAGGAGCAGCCAGCTCATCAGCACATGACTGGGCCACCTCAACCTCCACAGCTTCCACCCCACTAAGAAACCTTCCACTTTGGGTTATTTTTAATATTCCAGACGGCCTGGCCAAGATTATTTTACGTCTCTCTTTCTCGCCTCTCTCTCAAGTCACTACCATACACTTCCGGTTCTCACAATTAGCACGGATGAATCAAGACACAAAAATGTATTATCACCAGAACTAACCCAACAGTATCAGAGGCTACAGCTGCTGAAAGGCTGAGCCAACAGAATGTGAACCCAGGTGATGCAGGCCTGGCCCATAAATACACACTCACTGACCAGCCCTCCCACGTGCTGTCTGGGAGCGTGACAGTGGACACCAGCAAACCCACAGAGAAGGTGCCCCTTGGTCACTGAGTCACCACTTGGCAGAGAATGCCCTGCTGGGACAGAGCCCATCAGACCAGATGGCCACATGGATGACGGGTCCCTGGGGTCAAGGCCTGGCACGGCAGCTAGTGTGACATTAACAAATGCACATAACATTCTTTTTCTATTTTCCTGTCCTTCTACCTACTCTCTGAGATGGGGCAAAAACCAACCTCCAACAAAAGAAGAACCAGGGTAATTTCTGAGCTGCCAGTGGTCAAATTAGGAAGGTAAGGGGAGATCACCTTTCTTTTAGGAGGAAATGTTCAAGCTGACCTATGTTTAATGTCCTCATGACTAGAGCTGTGCACACACTGCTGGCAGCAATCAGAGCATTAATCTAGCCTTCCCACTAGTGCGCATGCCACTTTTACACCCACCAGGAGAAGTACAAAAAGAAGGGGATACATTTTCAAAGCAAAGGTCAATGCCCTCAACTTCCTCAGTTTCTCCACTCACTCTCTGCCACTGACCACAGTGGAGAAAAGGCAGACATTACCTTCTCTCCTTCTCTCCGCCTGCTGCCCCCACCAGCCCAGCCATCCGAGCCTGGCAGCTCACCTTCCCAAGTGCAACCTGGCAAACAAGTAACGACACAGCACTAAACGACAGAATTCAGAAGCCCACTCAAGGAAATGAATGGACTGCTGTTTTATTTTTTCAGGAAGGATGGCAGAATGTCCTGTCACATTAGGCAGGATACAGAGATACATGAATGATACAATATACTGCCCATTTCAAACTGGTATCTTAATTCTATATCTTGCCTCAGATTGGGGGAAAAAAAAAAAAAAACATTTCTGATACTTCCTAAAATACTTTAAATGCAAATCCACAAGTTTGAGTCATGTGCACTAAGAAGGTCACTAATAATTCACCTTTACTTAATACAGTTAAAATTTTATATTATTAGGAGAGGAACAGTGGATATCATCTAATTACCATTACAGAGAGGAAAAAAATGAAATTTGGTTTGCCACAGGGTCACGGCTCTGTTGGGCACTGCCATGTGCAGCCTGCAGCTATATCTGAAAGCACAGCTTTCCTTCTCAAAAGGAAATTAGGCATATTTCTGGATTAGGCTTCATTAAGCCAAGTCTCTAGATAACAATCCCAAAACATTCTTAAAGATTTTCTCTTGGAGAGAAAGGAAAAAGACAAATATAGCTCCTAAGATTCTTTTTTTTTAACTCACTTTTTATTGAATCTGACAAATAAAATCACACATATTGAAGGCATACCACATTGTGTTTTTTAAGATACATATATACTGAAAAATGATTGTTACAATCAAACTAATTAACATATCACCTCACATACCTACAGCAATTCTTAATTTTTTTCCACTTAGAAACATTTTATAATCGCTCCAATCAAAAGAACTATTAAAAGGAAAACGTGCTCATCATCTCTCTCCCAGAGACAGATTAAAACAATTCAATGAACACGCTACACAATTTCTTGATAGCTCTATGTATAAATGCACTTTTTAAAATAAAAAAATGGCAATGCCTTATGTACTGTTTTGTGAGCTTCTACTTCAGAGCGGACAGCTTTGTACCTCAATAAATTATCATGATCTCTTAGCTCCAAATAACGTTTTTTCCATCTCCCATTACCTTCCTTTACTCCCCACTATTTCCATTTGTCTGATAATAGTCTCCCTTCTACTTTAGTGTCATTTTTGGGTTCCACATTTTAGCGAAAAGATACAATATTTGCCTGAGTATACCTTATTTCACTTAACATGATAACCAACAAACCCATCCATCTTCCTACAGATGGTATAATTCCATTTTCTTCACTACTGAATAATACTCCATTCTGTATATACACACCATGTTTTCTTTAGCCATTCATCTACTGATGGGCACCTAAGCTGGTCCCTATGTTGGCTATTGTGAATTGTGCTGCACTGAATGGGTATACGGGTATCCCTATAGTATGCTGACTTTGATTCCTTCTGGTGTATACCAACTAGTGGTACAGCCAGATCAGAGGGCAGCTCTATTTTCAATTGGGGTTTTTTTCCCCTTCATTTTTGTTATCTCAAAACAAAACATCTCCGTACTAGCTATCATCTCCCAATCCCTTCTGCTAAATCTAGGCAACCACTGCTTCCTAAGGTTCTGTTATATAAAGTATCTTATCAATTAGCATTTTTGAGCTGCGGTGTGCAATTACACTGCTGTGTAGAACTGTGTAAAGACAGCATTCTCTTCACAATAAAAAACAAAACCCTCAGAATGCAATGGGAGAAAAGAGAAAATGAAGGGAAGAATCAAAAAAGCCACACCTCTGTGCACTCGTGTACACTCGCACCTGCACGTGTGCAGCCACATTGGTACCCAGAAGCACATGCATCTCACACTCAGGTATCACACACACTCACAGTGGCACACTCATAGGTCCACACCCATACTCACAAACTCACTCGAGCACACTTGGACAAATGCCACTCACACATCCACCCCAACACACACTTCTCAGTGCACATGTACCCACGTGTATCCACACTCACTTGCCCATGCCTTTTAGTCACCCCCACATACCTCGCTGCCTGACCTACTCACAGTACTTCCCTTCCCCAGGCTGGCATCCTTCCAGGCAGCCTGTCTGCACCGATGGCCCTTGCATCCCGCCACCCCATCGACCTGACATGGTCTCTCTAAGGACCCAAACTTCAGGATCTAAACGCAGACGCAAGCGTATGCTCTCGAGGAGGCAGAGGGCCTACAGCACAACAGCAGTCAGCCCCCAAAGCCCAGGAGAGAGCGCAATGCCGAAAAGGCTGGGTATGGTAGGGGTCAGCAGCTCATTCATGCTGATGGGTAAAAGTTACAGCCAAAGTATAGTACAAGAGAATTAGAGGAACACACACAACAAACAAACAAACATACACATGATAGCAGTACAGGGGGAACTGAATTCAGGGTCTTTGCACTCAGCAACATCCCTAGCCCTATTTTATTTTATTAAGACAAGGTCTCGCTATGTAGCATTGGCTGGCCTCAAACTTGTAGGGATCCTCCTGCCTCAACCTCCCGAGTGCTGGGATTGCAGGTGTATGCCATCATGCCTGACCCTTTATTTTTTAATACAGGGTCTCCCTAAGTTGCCTGGGCTGGACACAAACTTGAGATCCTCCTGTCTCAGCTTCCCAGAGTGCTGGAATTACAGGGGTGCACAACCATGCCTGGCTAAAACTTGCCTTTGACACAGACCTCTGCTCCACAGGCTCATCCTGGCAAACAGTAAAATCATTTCATCTAGACTCAAAAGGAAAAGTTAAAGCAAGAGTAAGAACCGAGAAGGGGAAATGATGACCTTCTTTTCAACATCTGAGCAGAGAGCGCTTCACTGCCACGTCCCCATCATTACCAAGAGGGGTCCCAGCTCCTTAATGCTGTGAGGACCGGGCCCCCCACCTCCGCACCAGGCCTGAGGGCCAGAGCCATCAAGATGCAGCGTTCCTGTGTGAACGAGGACCAGCCTTGCTGGCCAGGGCCTGTCACTGCCCCGGTCTGCCTTGCCTTCCCACACCCCCGAGTTAGCTGCTCCTAACTCCTGGGCTGGGAGTACAGGACCTGTGCTTGACCTGCCTTGCCCCAACTCAGGCAATGGTGACCTTGTTCCTCAGCCCTTCTCCACAGGGCGTTATCTACCGCCCATCTCTTCCCCAACCACAATCCACACACCCCCAAATACACCAAATACACCAGAGGCAGGGACCCCATGCCGCTTGGGCATCTCCTCTTCCACACTCCCTTGAGGGACTTTACTATCCAGGGACAGAGCTGGAGGGGATGGGTCTTTCCCCCCTGTGCAGGCAGATTCTTGAGCTCCAGTAGCCTTCCAAGTCCCTTCTGCCTATGAACACTGAAAACGTGGTCTCTGAGATCAACAAGCACCATGTTTCTCAGACTCCCAATCAGCTATGTACAAAAAATAAAAGATGGGGAGAAATCAGAAAGTAAAGCACACTGAGTGTTGGAGGACGGGTAAACTGTGGATGCATTTCTCAAATTTACCTTGTCTCCAGAGTTAGTATCACCTGTGAATAATTTACCAAGCTTTTTCAGCACATTCAAGTTCTCCCAGAGGTGGGCTCCTTGGAGCCGCCAGAAACAGGCTAAACATCCTCAGGTGGGAGCTCTAAGGCCTGAATCACTGTGATAAGAGAAAGGCACCCCAAAACACGGCTGAACCTTGATGGCAGAATGAAAAGAGCTGTTTCCTCTCCATAGTGCTCTTGTCACCTCCAATGAGTTCACACTCAAAACCCTGAGTTTTGGGCTTGGGAGAAAAAGATAAAAAGAGTCTGGAATTTCTCTCATGACAGCCAAACTTGCTGGAAAAGAAGATGCTGGATCCTACAACCAAAACCTCTCAACAGGTTCCAAGGCACAGAACCTGCAGGCAAACTCAATTCCAGCCACAGTCTTAAAAGTCTGGAATCCTTTTTACATGTGGAATGTGTGGCATTGGCTGGAGAAATTCAGCAGCCTTTTCACGTCAGTTCGACACTCTCAGCTCTGACTGGAGATTCCCACCACTGCCACCATCTCAAACCAGAGATTCCAACACATTCCAGAGGCATTCGATTGTCACAGGTCCCTACAGCTCATCACCCAGCAGAGGACAGATACATTATTCCTTAAGAATGATGCTATAACTAAGTGGGCACACATTGAGGCCACAGTCTTAAGAGAAATTAATAAGTCACACGTGCAATTACCAAATAGTTTTTCTGCTGTGAAAAAGTAGGAATGTAAATAAGGATCAAAATGTATAATTGATACTATGTAATAGGAAGAAAAGTCTAAAAGAATAGAGGAAGTGGGAGGGGTAGGAGGAAGGTAAAAAGGGAAAAGAAACATATGTGAAAAGGAAAAACATGGAAAGAATGTCTTTGTAAACGGGGAAGGGTGGAGGGGCTGAAGAGGGCAGGGGAATGGGGAAAAATAAGAACCAAGATAAGTCATGTAAAGGTACAAGATCCCAATGATGAATGTAACTGTATTGTATACCTAAAATGTACCAATAAACTTTATAAATTTAATAAAGATTTTTTAAAAAGAATGATACTAGAACATGATCCCTTATCACACACATTCAGGCACACAATGCTTTAGCACTGAGCTAAAATCAAATGCATCAAGAAAAACGTGATACAATGTCCTGTCTCTAACATAGCCATTATGATAGTATTCAAACATCTTAAAAGATATTTAAACTGAACCATTAATAAGCATAACTGGTAATATTTACAGAGCCCTTTTTTTGGGCCAACATTGTGTGCTGTACACAATTTATTTATGCCTCATAGTAGTCCTAGAAAACAGATGGGGTTATAACCCCTTTCTACAAGTGAAAAACTTCCGGCACAGAAAAGTTGATAATCTGACCAAGATCTTACAGAGAGTTCTTCACCATGGAGCCGAGACTGAACCCACGCAATCTGATTACGCAGCCTATGGCTCTGAACTATCAGAGATTCTCTGTTAAGAAACATGCAAAGTAGGGTCGGGGATTTGGCTCAGGGATTCCACTGCCTGCCTTGCAAGCACAAGCGTCCGAGTTTGATCCCCAGTACCAAAAAAGGGATCAAATATACATGGTGTGATTAAAGTGGTGACTATTTAAATTTTTAAAAGTTACTAAAGACATACTGCCATTAATTCCCTCCCCTCACTTCAAGCACTTACTCCCTCATTCTTTCTACTTTCTGAAGCAGTTCTGAAGTTCTTTTTAGTGTCTTTTCTGTGGCTGCCTCGATGTCCTGACTCAATTCAAAATGTTTGCAGCAATTTCCATTTTCATCTACTTTATTCACCAGATCGGGCACCACACAAATTCCTGCTCTTTTCCAAAGTCAAAATGATCAGGATAGGTAAACGTTTTGAAATGATTCAGAACATCAAGCCAGCCCTGACAACATAACCCAAGAGGACTCTGAACGAGGACTTCCAGAACTGCTTCAGAAAGTGGCAAAAGCAATTCTGGGCAATAAGAGCAAAGCACAATGCATCACAATTCCTGCATTCAAGTTATAATACAAAGCTACAGTGATAAAAACAGCATGCATGGTACTGACACAAAAACAGACGTGGGTTAATGGACCAGAATATAGGATGCAGAAACAACCTCAAATACATTTAGCTATTTGATCTTTAACAAAGGGACGAAAAACATACTGGCTGAAAGATACTCTCTTTAGCAAATGGTGCTGGGAAAACTGACTATCCAAAAGCAGAAGTTTGAAGTGCATCATGCACTGAGCTAAAATCAAAATGGATCAAAGTTCTAAATATTACAAAAGAAAATACCTACTGGAAGATAAAATAGGTAAAACTCTTGAAGTCATAGGTATAAGCAAGGACTTCCTGAACAGAATTCCAACTGTACATAAAATAACAGCAAGAATCAACGGAATGGATTATATGAAATTAAAATCTTCTGCACAGCAAAACAATGAATAGAATGAAGACACAGTCTAAAGAATGGGGAAAATATTTGCCAGCATTTCCTCAGACAGAACATCTGGAATATATAAAAAAAAAACTAAAAAAAAAATTAGGTGCTGCCCCAAATAAAAGACCTAATCAAAAAAATGGGCAATCAAAAT
Organism: Fukomys damarensis; assembly: GCF_012274545.1. NCBI lineage: Eukaryota > Metazoa > Chordata > Mammalia > Rodentia > Bathyergidae > Fukomys > Fukomys damarensis. The sequence goes on along the minus strand of NW_022900940.1, from coordinate 22,443,030 downwards.
GAGTAACCATTTCTCAGAAGTACAAATGGGCAATAAATATATGAAAAAAATGTTCAACATCTCTGGCCATGAGAGTAATGTAAATTAAAACACTAAAATTTCATCTTATGCTAGAAAGAACAGCAATCAGGAAATGAAATAACAAATGCTAGCATAGCTACAGTGAAAAGGGGACCCTTCCACATTGTTGGTAGGAATGTAAACTAGTACACCTTATGGAAACCAATACAGAGACAGCTGACAAAACTAAAATTTGAAATTCTAGAGGCCAGAGATTTAGCTCAGTGGTTCTGCTGCGTGCCTTGCAAGCACAAGGTCCTGAGTTTGATCCCAAAAAAAAAAAAAAAAAAAAAAAAAAGGAAATTCCATTTGAACCAGCTACCCCCTTGTCAAAAGAACTAATCTTCATATTACAGTGATACATGCATACCAATGTTTATATCAGCACAATTCATAATAGCCTATATGTGCATCAACAGATGAATGGCTAAAGAAAATGTGGTATCTATGCACAATGGTGTACTACTTAGCTATAAAAAAGGATAGATGAGACACTTGTAGGAAAATGGATACACCTTGGAAATACAATATCAGACACACAAGCTTGGATACCAAAGATTTCTCTCACCTGAGTAATCCAAAGTACAACTAAAGAGCAAAATAAAAAGATTAATGAAAGGAAACACCTGCAATGTTAAGGACTTGTTTAAAATATAAACTACTATAATTTTAATAACAGTTCATAGTGTTATATATCAAGTATAACACTTTTAATAACTACATATATATATTATACAATTTAAAAATTTAGTGTTGTAAGAAAATACAGGTGAGTATTTTTAAACTGTAAGGGTGGGGAGTGTAAAACAGAACAGGCAAAACATAAAGTTTGGCCATGTATTTCCAAATAAGAAAACCAACTTTAAAGCAAAATAAAATCCATAAATACAATTGAAAGACAATTCAATGAAGTGTACTTTAGAAAAGGAACACTAAACTGTTTTGTCCTCTAAAATTTTCTTGAGGCTTGGTCTAGCTACTTTGTTCTCCAAAATCCATTCAGGAGCTTATTTTAAAATACACCACACATACACACACACACACACACACACACACACACACACACACACACGTATGTATTCCCAAATCTCCACCCAGGCCTAGAGAATCTTTGTGGTTGAGGTTAGGAAGACATGAAATAGGAATTTCACAAAACTTCCCAAATAAGCCCCTTACCGCATTCACAATGGGTCCCATGGGTGGCCTGTACTACTGGTGGCAGAAGTTGTACCATCATGCACAGAATAGTCAGAATGGTACACTGGTGGTTCAATCAGCAGGAACTGTTAATATACAAAAACCACTAAAAAACAAGAACTAAGGTAACCCTCACAATATTATTCACAACTCTTCCGATCCACCAAGCTCCCATCACACACTCAACACGTGCACCCCACGTGCCCCCACAACCCAGCATTACCAACCTCACTGTGCCTCAGTATAGAGGAGCTAAAGCCCAGCTTGCCTAAATCACAACAGCCCAGGCAGTGGACTTCTTGGTTTGGTCACTTTGGAACTACTCTTTTAAAGATTTAAAGAAAAGGTAAATACACTGCCCTGCACAGACTTTTTGCCTAATGGGATCATCGCAGGTGCTCACCTGAGCAAACGGCTCAATAAAGCACCTGGAGATTAAGAGCCCATGCCAGCCCAAGACTGAGAGGCTGCTGCTCGAGAACCACCTGATAAAGCAGCAGCATAAGCCAAAGCGAACTTTTACCAGGAGTGCACTTGGATGTGATCTACGATGAGATTCAACCTGCTTTTAAAGACTAGAAGATTTAATACTGAAACCGAGCCCCACCTCACAAAGACTTACACAGGCTTTTGGAACACTGCCTTGTCACCCTGAACTATTAACTCCTGGGTTCCTGGTGCCTGTAAGGAGAACTTCATACCACTCTAAATACTTTTGGGGGAGTCAGTACTATGGATTGAACGCCTGGATTCTAAACTACATCTCCACCCAACCCACCGTTGTTTTTTTTTAAGCAGTCTCAAAATCACTTAGTTGCCCAGGCTGTGCTCAAATTTGCACCCTCCTAGCTCATCCCTCTAGACTGCTAGGGTAACAAGCATTTGCCACCACTCCCGACTCAGGCAATATCTTCAGTCACAAATCATATTTTCATTCTTACCATCAACAATACTGGGAAATTACCCGGGGATCCTTGAGATGGGCTGAGTTCAGGGCTCTGCTTTAAGTCTGAACAAGCATCAAGGGACTGAAAAAGATCCTGATACTGGCTCAAATCCTAGTGTAAAGGCAGTGGGCGTCCGTCTCCCGCTAGACCTCCATGAAGACTGAGATGAGAAGCTGCGTGTTGTAGGCCAAGAGATACAACCCCAGACATAATTGGTCCCATGGCTCAGCTCTGCCCCCAAACACCCAACAGGGTCAGGCTGTAAGCGCCACTATCCCCGCCTCAGTGAGACCTCTGGCTTTCTTAGCAGCAGAGCGGAAGAGGTGGGACTTAGAGGCCAGATCGGGTGGAGACCAGAGGCTTTCAAACCTGGCCTGCATTAGAATCACCTAGAAGTTGTTAAAATTGACCCCACCCCAAAGCCTGTGGTTCTCCAGGTCTCAGGGAAGGGCAAGAATGTGAATTCCAAACAGGCACCAGCTGACACTGAGGCCTGCTAGTGGGAGCATAGTTTGAGGGCCACCTGTGAATAAAATGAAAAAATTGCCAAAACCAAAGTGAGCCACTTGTATCAGCCTAACAAAAAAAGCAAAGCCGGGAGGTTATGAAGAAAGTGTTCTTATGTAAGACCGCCTAACAGTAAGCATCATAAAAGACTGCCAGGACCACCAGCTTGCCCAGAGAGTCTGACAACCCCACACAAAAAGTACTCCACGGGTTTACGGGCAGCAACCATTCAAACCCAGGCTGAAACCACTCTTGGTACTCGTCACTGTGGCCACGGATTACTGTTTCTGAAAGCTGACTAAATGTCTTTTGCAGGCCATTCCACTACCTCTGTTGCCTAAAAGTCTGCCTTCTTCTAAAAGAAGAACTTTCAAGTGTATATATCACATTCCTAAGTACAGACAGAAATTGGATTTGATGCTGATGCTCAAATTGCATTGTATGAGCAGTTTCACTCACCACAATGCCAACAAGACAGAACTCCAGACAAGAGCCTGGGGGTGCCACAGAAATACTATTTGGCAGGCACTCGGTTTTCAGTGTGGTCGGCCATACATAGGTTCTGCAATGTGGATAAGTCTTTTTTGGATAAACTTATTCAGATACGGCAATTTGTATGTCTCACTGCTGGATGGCTCAAATGAGAAATGATACGGGCACGACTGGCCCATGAGGTGCTTTTTATTGATTTACTAGTTAATTTTAGTGAAACAACCCATAAAAGTGATTAGACCTGTTTGTACCTCCAGCAGTACAAGCCGCCGAACTAGACGGTCATGCAAGTACATCTGGTGGTTCAAGCTGGTGGGAATATACTAGAGAAAAAAATCCGTATAAGTTCAATAATGCTTTGAAGAAGGTAGCGCTAATCCTAAAACCAATTTTTTCCTCAAAACTCAATTTTATTTACAAGAATTCACTCATTTTTTAAAAAGTAATTTGCTGGATGCCTACTATGTGCCAGATATCATTCTATATGCTAAGGATGCACAGGGTAGAAGGTGACGGGGACAGGCAGTACTCACTACAACAAATGCCAGGCTGCAGCTGCAAGAACGTGTCGTGCAAGAGGAGTCAATCAGCATAGTCTGACTTGTGGGGTGTTCCCTGGACAGATGAACTGAGATCTGACGGAGGACAGTTTTCAAAAGGAAATGGTGTAAAGGCCTATGAGTGGGAAGATAAGAAGGTATGAAAAGAGCAGGTATGAGCTGGTGGTGCATGGCTGTAATCCCAGCACTCTGGGAGGCTGAGGCAGGAGGACTGCAAGCTCAAACCCACCCTGGTCAAATTAGTGAGACCCGTCTCAAAAATTAAAAAATAAAAAAGGGGTGGGGTTTTTGCTCAGTGTGAAGGCCCTGGGTTCAATCCTCAGAAATGAGAGAGAAAGAAAAGGAGGAGGAAGTGTAGATGGAGCAGAGAGGAGGGAGAAGAGTAAGCTGTCCGATCAGGCCTAAGAGGCCGAGGGAGTCTGGTCTTTACATCAGTGTCCAGGGGACTCCCCTGAAGCATGGAGGAGGCAGAGGGCGTGCCAGGGCCCATTCAGAAAGGGGACACGTGAGGTTCCATGCAGGAGGAGGCCGGGAGAGAAGCCAGGGCACCGGGGACAGGGGACACAAGGCTGCCAAAGAGACATGCTGGTTTTCACATCATGGATTGAAAAGGCTAACCAATTCATCCTTCCCCATCTGAGCCATACAACGAGATCAAACTGGCAAAAGCAACAGCTTCACCAAGGCAGAAACAGGCCGAAGCCAGAAAGTAGTAGGTTCTTACTCATGAAAACATATGAACTCCTTAAGAAGAGGCAGGGTACGTGGGGACCTTGCCTGGATGTCCCCATCACCTGCCCCGCTAGAGTGACTGGTAGCCCTGCCAGCACAGGTCAGCACAGAGGACCAGCCCTCTGAGACCACCGAGGGAGAGGGCTTGTGAGATTGGACACACTCGATGAAGGGAGTGAGGGCACCCAGCAAGGCACCAGGGTGATCGAGGGCTCCACCAGCCTGAGGCCACAGCCCTGTCTGGAACAAGTCACAGCCAGCTGAGGCTCTCGAAGGACATCCAGGAGGGGGAAATATCCCATACACCTAGCTTCTCTGGTGGCCAAGCACAAAGGCTGCAGAGACCAGAGCAAGACAGTCACCCACACATCCTTGGCCAACAGAGACTACGCTGGTGCACAGACAAGACTGATGGCAAATCAGATACAGGTAGATATGGAGATGGCTGAAACGCCAACAGGTAGATACAGCAGCACAGTGAAGAAGCCTTCCTGTGAAGGTCTTTGAGCTCCGTCTCTGACCAGTCTTTGGCTGCTTGCCAAGCGTACATATCCAGAACATTCAAAGAACTCGCACTCCTCTATAATAAAAGAAGCCCAATCAGGACCAGATTTCATTCCACCAAAGAAGATATGAGTGGTTAATAAATACATGGAAAATGTGCACTAATATTTAAGAAAATGAAAATTAAACCATCCTGGGATACAATATCACATCCACTAGGATCACTGTAATAAAAAGACAAAACAACAGCAATGGCAACAATGTGGAGAAAACTAGGCCCTTCCTACACCGCTGGCAGGAATACAAAGCCTGCTCTGTAACACAGCAATTCCACACCTAACAATTTCCCCAAGCAGAAATGAAAACTTATCTGTCCACACCTAAGACTTGAATGTGGTATTATTTAGTTACCAGAAACCAGAAATAATTCAAATGTCCGTCAACTTGTGAACAAATAAAATGTGATACCCACACCGTAGAATAGTATTCAGCAGTAAAAAGAACATAATACTGGTACCTGCTACCCCAGGGATGAACCTCAAAAGTATGTAAAATGAAAGAAGCCAGATGCAAACAGCTACACAGTGTACAATTCGATTCGTATGGGATGTAACAGAAAGGGAAATGAGAGAGCGATTAAAGTGGTCAACTGTGCTCACTGCTAAGGTGTCAGACCTGCCACGTCCTGCTGTGACACGTACTGATGTCCATTTCTAGATCCGTGGATTATCATTACCATACCTCATCACCAGGCAGATCCATTCTTTCTGGTGCAGTGAGCCCAAGGGCCACGCAAAAAAATGCCTCTTTCAACATTTACTGCTGAAGTCCACCAGCTGTTTCTCAATTCCGATGTGTTCGATACTATGGGAAGTAGCAGAAACATTATTGGGTTGAAACCAGATCTGAAACTCAACTTTGCTGCTGCTTAATGTGCTGAACCAGGTGTGGCAGAGACAGCCTTGCACCCACTAAGTATCTATCTCCTCTTCTCTTTCAAATTAAGATACCCCTGGTTTTTAATTGGGCCTATCACTATACCAGAATTCATTTCCCTACCTTCTTTTCCCTTCCTTTCACCTTTTCACAAAGAAGGGGCCAGGGAAATAGCTCAGAGGTTCCACCACCTCCCTTGCAAGCGCAAGGACCCAAGTTCAAGCCCCAGTACCATAAAAAACAAATTTTTTTAAGGCCGGGGATTTAGCTCAGTGGTTCCGCCGCAAGCACAAGGACCCGAGTTCGGTCCCCGATACCAAAATAAAAATAAAAAACACAAAGAGATGTGGCTGGCTAAGTTCTACCTGATGAGAAACAGTGACATATTCACCTACCCTTTCTCATGGATGTGAAGGCTGGAATGCCAACGGTCATCTTGGTTTGTTTTTTTTTTTTTTGGTACCAGGAATCGAACTCCAATCCTTGCACTTGCAAGGCAGGCGCCAGAACCACTGAGCTAAATCCCCAGCCCACCAACGGTCATCTTGGGCTACGAGCTCATGCCATATCTTAGGGATGGTGAGACACAGAGAAGTAAAGACAAAAGCCTGGGACCTGACGACTGTGGAATACTCAAACCAATCCCAGAAACTCCAAACTTCTCTTTGAAAATAAAGACACATTAGAATCATCTGGTACTTTTATAAGTCCCAATCCCCAACATGCACTTGAACCAATTAAATCACAATTTCTGGGAGCAGAAACCAGCCATGGGTCATATTTAAAAGTTTTCCAGGTGGCTGCAACTACACAAAACTGTGAGAACCCATGGTTGATCCCAGGTCATGCACTCTGTCACTGACAGCCGAACACAAGTCCCTATGCACAGCGAGCAGCTTGACTCTTCCTCTAGTCCCAGGGCGAACATGTTTTTTTTTTAGATTTTTTTTTTTCAATGGAGTTCATTGGTACATTCTAGGTATTCAGTACAGTTACATTCATTACTGGGATCTTGTACCTTTACATGACAGATCTTGGTTCTCATTTTTTCTCCCCTTGTCCCTGCCCTCCCTTCATCCCCTCCCCATTTACAAACATTTTATTTCCATTTTTTCATTTTCTCATATTTTTTTCTTCTTTTCCCTAATTCCTTTTCCCCTATCCTTCCCACTTTCAGGAGAAAATGCAAGATCCGGGGCGAACATCTTTAAAACAAGAGATTACAATGCCTGCTGCTTCCCCAAGTACTTAGTGACCTACTCTCTGTCAAATGTTGTGGACACAATGGTCAGTGATCAGTTCCTGCCCTCACGAAACTTAGCTATGTTGTCTGAGAAGTAACACAAATGTGTTCAATGAGCAAAAACACCACAGTAACCTCCTACAATATTCGTGGGAACCGCAATGCAGAGTCTAGGAACAGTGCACGGATAAAGAGAAACCACATCAACCACATGAAGGGGAAACTAACGGCCTATTACAAATCTGACTCCTGTTTCAGTGAAATGCTTGGTAATTAATTGCACAGAATAATTCACCAGCACTGCTGTATCCTCAGTATACACACCCAGCAGCACTAGAAATGATGCTCAGCATATTCTACATTTTTTATTTATAGTAATCCAGAACAATGCTACATTGACTTGAAGAAACTCCAACTCCAATTACTTCTGACAGCATGGCTAATGAAGCATTCGCCATGACTATAAAACTTTCAAAATAGAGCACCCCTGAGAAATGTACATGAGGACTGCATCACACTAAAAACATTTTGTGGAGAACAGAACAGTTATTGCCTCATTTTTCAGATAGCACCAGAAAACAATAATTACTCCACAAAAGACCATTTAAGATGATATTTTTTAGGGAATCAAATGCTCAAGGTTCTAAACATTAAAACCCACATCCCAGAGGATTTAACAAAATGGAAACTCCTTGCATTTTCTGTAAAAGAGGGAACTTTTTCTTTATAAATCTATAGATATGGATCATAGTGTCCAGTTTCAGACAAGGTGGAGAGCCAGCCTACCTCCTGAAGATGGCCCAAAAGAGAAAGGGAGCTAGGGCGTGGAGGTCAGGTTCCCAACTACAGGGATAGTCCAGGGCCAGAGAGCACTGGTGGCCACAGAAGAAGGGCTGATCTGGGAGAGTCCTCTATTCCACCCCACCCTACTCCAGTTATCATCCCAGGCAGATATGCAGAATCATTGTCAGTACACTGCTGGTTTGGGTGGTTCACCAGTGCGAAGTTCCCCAAGTCAGGCTCATGAACACCTTGCCATACCCACAGGCCGGCAGGGTTAATGGGGACCAGGGCCAGTGCTTGGGAGGAAGAGGACGAAAGGAAGGTAGTGAGGGTCCCAGACTTCACTCCAGTCCTGAAGCACCTTTTCCACCAGGCCATCTCATCTGGGGAGCATAAGCAGGGGATAGGCTTCTATCTCTCCACTCCCAGGTAGAAAAAGCATGCAAGGCAGCAAAACATCAAATCAGTAATAAAAGGTACAGATATCAGAGAAACACGAACTATGAAAGGGAGAGAAAAAAAGAATGAAACCATTTACACCAGAAGACGTAGACCTAATGGAAGACAAGTATACAAACTGAAAGCAAATATTTTAAGCAGCACCAGTGAATTCTGGGAGGCTATTGAAAATGAAAATAGTAGGTCTGGAAAATCACAGTTTTGATAAGGGCATTGAAAGGATGGCTAGAAAAGCAGCATGTGGTGAAAGCCTGACCTAGTGATCTGGGAGATTCATCAAGGTACTCTCAGAAGGGATCAGGTCTGGACGACAAAATAGAAAAAAAAAAATGTGACAGAACAGAAGTGTTAGCATCCTTCTCAGAACATCTCAGACAGGAAAAAAAAATGTATAAAAGGAAATAGTAAAAGAAATAAGGCCCAGGAATTTGCCTCCATTAAAGACAGACATAGTACTTCAGATTGAAAGATCTTACACAATGCGAAAATAGACTGGAGAAGAAAAAGTCACACCTAGATCTACTATAAGAAAGTTTTAAATGAAATTAAAAGAAAAAAATCTAAGCCAGGATAGTGGTACATACCCGTAACACCAGCACATTGGCAAGGTGAGACGGGAGAATTCCAAATTCAAGCCCAGCCTGGGCAATTTAACTTAGTGAGGCCCTGTCCTACTTAGTTTCTTTTTGCTGGGAAAATATACTCAGCACCTATAAGTAAAAGGAGGAAAAGTTTATTTTAGGTCCCAGTTTGTAGAGGTTTCAGTCCAGAGTTGGCTGGTTCCAAAGCAGCATGGCGCGAGAGAGGAGAAATAGTTCATGGAATGGCAGACAGGAAGCGATGAGACTTCCTTCTTTCTTTCCCTTTTTACTCCATTCAGGCTACAAGCCTATATTGGTTGGTGCCACCCACACCCAGACCAGCTCTTCCCCCTTTAGTAAATCTATCACCCACACACAGAACTATGCTAAACCAAAAAGTAGACTGATCCAGTATCACATACCCATGATCCAGTCACCTCCGCAAAGCTCCGCCTAGAGTGCATGAGGCTTTGGGGGAGGAGGTCATCTAGATATAAGCCATAATAGTTCCTGACTCAAAAAGTTTAAAAATAATGTAAAAGCTGGCAATATGGCTAAGTACAAACATCCTGGGTTCAATCTCCAGTACCAAAAAAAAAAAAATCAGGAATCTAAAAGCTTCCAGGGTCGGGGGGACCAGAAAATCTATAAAGAAAAAATAATCAGATTGACACCAGAATTTCAACAGTGCATATTTAAAGGAAAAAGGAATATTCCCAAATTTCCACAGCATAAATGAAAAAAAAATCTTGGAATCCTTAGTTTAGTATTCAGCTGCATTATCATTAAATTGAAGGTAAAAATTTAAAAATCTGAAACCCTTTCACTTTGGATACGAAGAACAATGAGAGACTCACAGGAGTCTTCTTGCTAGAGCAACTGTTCTGTAGATGGTACACAAGACATCTGACAAGAAATCAGAGGTTTCTAAAGAACACCCTGCCCGTGTGGCATCAGGGAGCAGGCAGTGGAGGCGAAAGGACTGGGGATGGAGGCCTGCTGATGGGACACTAAACTTTGGGCCAGCATCCTCTCAAGCCTGGGAGAAACCACACCTTAAATGCCCTAAGCAAGACCCTCCAGGGGTCTGATGTAGTCTCAGACCAGCGGCACCCCTGGGGTCTTACAAGAAGCAAAAGTAAACTGTCTGGGAAAGAAATACCTCTAATGCCTATCTCTAGACCCCCCCACACACAAAGGCAGTTCAAGCAACAAAGTCAAAATCAAGACCACCGAGCAAAAGGAAAGGAACCGCAAAAAAAGGAACTGTCTCTCTAGGAGAGAGACTTAGTAGAAACAACCAGGCATGCATTTAAGACCTCCAAGAATGACAGGCATGGTGTTGTATACCTGTAATCTCAGCACATAGGAGCTGAGGCAGGAGGACCATTTCAAGCACAAGGCCAGCCTGGGCTACATAGCAAGATCCTATCTCAAAAACAAAGAAACAAAAAAATCTCCATGAATAGCAGACATTAAAACTTCTACCTATAGGGCCGGGGATTTAGCTCAGCGGTTCAGTGGCCTGCCTCGCAAGCACAAGGACCCGAGTTCGATCCCCGGTACAAAAAAAAACCTTCTAGATATAAAACACAGAACAGTGGCATATGAAATAAGAGATGAGGTCACAGAGATACACAGACATAAAAGCTATCAGGAAAGAGTACACAATGTAAAAACAAAGGGCAAACATGAGAAATTAAAATCATAATTTTTAAAGATTCTCCAAAAAAGTAAAAAACTACATAATCTTACTTATATGTGGAATCTAAAAAAAGTTAAACTCATATAAACAGAGTGGAGAAAGACAGTTATAGAGGTTGGAGGGGTTAGGATGGAAAGAAGAGGTGTTAGCCAAAGGGTGAGTTTCAATTAGACTGGAAGAATAAGGTTTGGGGATCTATTACAGTATAGGACATGGTGACCGCAGTTAATATTTCAAAATAGCTATGAAAGTAAACTTTAGATATCTAAGGTGATAATATTAATTAGCTTAATTATTCGACACTGTACACCTCTATCCAAACATGACACTGTAGCCTAAAATGTATACAACTGTAATGTGCCAATTCAAAATATTAACTTCAAAAAGACTCTCAAGATGGTTCAAGCAACAGATTAGAAACTGCTGAGAGAAGAATAAGTAAAATGAAAGGTATAGTCAAAGAAATTACACGGAGTATAGGAATGACAGAAAAGATAAAAAATATGAGAGACATTAGGAGATCGGGTGATCAAACTGTGTCAAAAGAACTGAGAAAAGCGAAAAGAGACAAGTTTTCAGAAAATAATGACCATGAATTCTTCAAATTGGATTTCCGAGCAGCCCAAGCATGAAAAATGAGAAAATTCACACTCATCACAGTGAAACTGAAAACACAACAGGAAGGCCTTAAAAGCAAAGAGATATCACTCATCCTCAGAAGGAGAGCAAGTTTCTCCAGAAGAACAATGGGGGCCGGAAGACAGCGGAATACTGTCTTCAAAACACAGAGAAAACAGTTGCTAATTTAACATTTTGTGTCCAGCAAAGTTATTTTAAAATGAAAATGAAATAAATACCTTTACAAAAGCATGCTTTAGCACCAAAGGATCTATACTTAAGCTTTTAAAGTTTGTTAGGAAAAGAAAAACAATCCTAAGAAGTTACCTGATGTGCAAAACGAGAGAAGATGACGAAGAAGAATGATAATAAACTTGAGGTTGTGCTATTGTGTGCATTTGGGGTTTTCTCCATGGTTCCGGACTCAAAACTCCCTCCCCAAAGCAAGTGATAGAAACTAGAATTTCTCTTCCCCAAGGCAGATCATAGAAACATTTAACTTCCCCTACATTTGCGTCTGGGAACCAGCAGCGAAGAAATTCTCTTCCTATCCTTGACTGAGAGCGCACAAGCCCCTCCTCATTGCACAGGGCTCCAGCCACACGCTGTGGAAGGGAGGAGCGCTGCACAGAGGGGCCAGGAAGAATCAGATTAGCCAGGCCTGGTGGGGCTCCCCACCCGGTCTATTAACAATCGCACCTACACAATGAAGTCTCCACGAAAACCAAGAGGACAGGGTCAGAGCTTCCAGACAGTGCCGTGTGAGGAGACTCCAGGAGCATGGTGCACACAGAGAATCATCCGAGCTCCAGGGCCTCTTCCATAAGGCACCCTGTGCTTTCTTACAATAACCGGAAACCCTGTGCCCCAGAGTTCTGTGAGCTGTTCATGTAAAGTACTCGGATAGGGGGTTGTGAGGGCCTTGATTTATATTAGGTTAATCCCTGGGGTTTGTGGCTGACATCTGGAGTGGGGAACGGTCCTGGAGACTGAGTCCTGAACCTGTGGATTCTGACACTGGGGTGCATCAAAGGAAATCTGTCTGGAGAGACAGTACTGCTTGCTTGGGGGCGGGGGGGGGAGTCCCCACCTCTTGTATGAAAGTAGAGAAGAAAAGGACTCTTTGGGTTTTGAACACACAGACATAAATCTAAACAATATAGACTGAATAAAACAAGAAAGATGTCTAAGTTAAGGAGTTTTTTTTCTGAGATTTCTTCCAACTAAAATAATGAACAAAGGCATTCAACTGGGTTTGTGTGTGGGTTTAAAATAGTTAATATGAAAGCTTCTAAAGCTCAGTATATAGGGTAAAATTTCAAGGGAACCCTAGAAAAATATGGCATGTAAATTCCAAAGGGGGAAAAAATGGAATATAAATAAAGGAACCAAAAAAAAAAAAAAAAAGTCCAACCCTTCTCCCAAAAGAAGCAAAACATGGAGAGCGTGGATAAGAATAGGAAAAGCAAACAAATGGAAAAATAGTGATTACAATGGAACAAACACATCTAAACATATCAGTAATCACAAAATGTATAAATAAATTAAGCATTCCCAGAAGACAATAGATGCTGCAATTTACGTAGCTGTAATCCAAACATGGGCTGAGGGTGCAGCTCAACGGTAGAGCCCGTGCCTAGCATACATGAAGCCCTGGGTAACATCCTGAGGGGGCGAAAATCCAAATATATCCCTAAAGTGCAAGAACACGACAAGAGGACTCAGACAGACAAACCAGGTCTCTGGGGATCAGTATTAGGAAAAATGTATTTTAAGCCAGGTATGGAAGTACACACTTGAAAACCTAGCTACTTTGGAGCCTGAGGCAGGAGGATTGCCAAGTTCACGAACAGCCTGGTCAACTTTTTTGAGATCTTTTCTCAAAAGAAAGAGGGGGAAAAGGGAGCTGAGGACGCAGATCAGTGGTAAAGTGCTTGCCTAGCACACACCTGGCTTGGTTCAATCCCCAGCACTGCACAAAAAGAAAGAAAAAAGGAGGAGAAGGGAGGGAAGGAAAAAGAAGGGGAGGGAAGGGGCGAACACACGCACAAGTGAAAATTGAAAATGTTAAGAGCTCTCTAACAACTAAAGTCAGACTCCACTTCTGTGGGTGCTACCTCTTTGGAATCAATCAACCGTGGAGCCAACATATTTGAAAAACAAATTGTACTGAATAGGTATTAAATTTTTCTGGTCACTATTCCCTAAATAATACAGTATAACAACTATATACATAGAATTTATACTGCTTGTGTGCATTATGAGCTGATTTAAAATACACAGGAGGGTCTGAGGGTACACCTCAGTAGAGCACATGGTCTGCATGCAGAAGAACCTGGGTCCAGTCCCCAGCACCACCCCCCAAAAAACAAAATAAAAAGAAAGTATACAGGAGAATACAGTGCCGCTTGTGTGAGGACCTCGAGTATCCACACATTTTGGTGTCTGCAGGGTCCTAACCACTCCCCCATGGGTGCCCAGAGATGGCTACACTGCAGTACTAGTGCAAAGCCAGTATAGTACTAAAAAATAAAAACTCTTAAGAAGTGAGTGGACATTCATGTCCAAAGCACAGAAAACGTGCTACAGAAAATAAGCCCGATCTAAAGATTCTTAGCAATGTACTTGGTCAAACTATTTTAAAACTGCATTAAAAAAAAAAATCACAGCAGTGTCCCTTTCTGTCCTGCAGCCCTCTCCGCTGAAGGCTCCAACTCCAGGCTGATCACCAGCCATCTTCCCGCCCACCCTCCTCCCTCAAGGTCTCCCTTCCTATTTCTCACCTTTCAGGCTGGTCCAACAAAGAGGACCTGTGTGACTTGAGAGACAAAGCCACTGTCAACTGCTTTAAATAGCAATTATCTATGCGCCATTGTTGTGATATAGGTTTTTAGATATTTCTTTTGTATTTCTGCCATTTCCCTGACTGCCATTTTCAGTTAACATTTAGAAGTTACAGGTATTGAGAAGGCTCCTTGTTTGTTTCTGGTTTCCTTTTCTTGTCTTAACACATACCACCTAACACTGTGAAGTGAGCTCAAATGAGCAGGCAACTTTGTATTAGTTTTGCTTTAAATGGAAAAGCTTCTATGTGCTTAGAAGTCAGTAAGATATCAGCTGGTTATTTCAAAGATATTCTTCGTTATGATGAGGAAATATCCTTTTCTTTTTATATAACTATTTTTATTAACATGTATTAACTGTACATATTAAGGAGTTCATGGTAATATTTTCATTCGGGCATACAGCACACACTGAAATACAGCCTCCCTTCAGCACAACCTGCCCCACCTTCACACACCCTTCCCAACCTCTAGTAATGACTATTCTGCTTTCAGATCACCTTCTTTTTAGCTTCCACATGTGAGAGAACATGCAGTACTTGTCTTTCTAGGTTTGGCTTGGAAATACCCATTTCTAATGTAAAACAACTGTTAATAAATGTTGGTTAGGAGAAGCTGGGAAAATAATACATGAGAATACACTTCCTATCTTTGCATTTCTACTGAAAATCTAAAATTATTTCATAATAATAAAGTATTTAATAAAAATTGATGTTGATCCCCAGAGCGGTGGTGCACACCTGTAATCCCAGCACTAGGGAGGCGGAGGCAAGAGGATCACCACGAGTTTGAGGCCAGCCTGGGCTACATAGTGAGTTCAAGGCCAACCTAAACTACATAGTGAGACCCTGTCTCAACAAAAAAGGAAGAAAAATAGATGCTGACCTTTACAAACTGCCTTCTCAGCATCTATTCAAGTAATCATATGGATTTGGGGTACATTTTTACATGCTGTAGTCAAAGCATAATTTCATCTGCTGACCTTTCTACATCTGTTTTTACTTGCTTCTAATCCATTCGCCCTCTACACAATATAATGATTTTTTAGAACTGTGAATGAGATTCTTCTTGCACTCCTGATTAAAATCCTTAAATTGCTTTCCACTGCACTCAACATAAAATCCAAAATCCTTTAATGAGCCTGAAGGTCTCACATGATATAGTTCCGCTCACCTCCCCACTCTGCTCTGCTCTGACCACACTGGCCCTCTCATTTCCCTCTGATCATTCGTCCATTCTGTTCCAATGGCTTGGAAACCTTTCCTACTGTGGCTAGTTTTTCCAGATCTCAGCTGAAAAGTATCTGCCCAGAGCAAAGCTTTCCCTTCTCCATCTACCAGGCCCCCTGTCATTCTATTCCATAGTGTATTACCTTTCTCTCACATTTCCTACAAGTCATAGCTGTGCTATGGTTTTGTTTTTGTTTTTTATTTTGAGACAGGGTCTCACTACGTAGTTGAGACTGACCTGGAACTCACTATGTAGCCCAGGCTGGTCTCGAACTCACAGCGATCCTCCTGCCTCAGCCTCCCAAGTACTGGGATTACCAGCCGTGCTATGATTTGTGGGATACTCTGTTAACAGCCACACTCAGTAGTCTACATGAGGTATGATTGAAAAATACAGTGAATGCTTAAATTTTTAAAAATTTATTACAGTAAAAGACGCATTGCCATTAATCCACTTCAAAAACACTTCCCCTCACTTCAAATACACATCTCATTGTCCTTGCCACTTTCTGAAGCAGTTCTGGAAGTTTCCTTAGCTGTGCTGCACTGTCTGCCTTGATGTCCTGAATCAGTTCAAGCGCTTACTTTCATGGTCATTTTGACTCTGGAGAAGAGCTAGAAATTGCACAGCAACAGAACCAGTGAGTAAGGTGGATGAGGCCACACTGTGATGTTTTCATGAGCACCAGCCGCCCTACTAAACCTTATCCATCTCTCTTCTGCATTTATGAATCTCACTGACACTGGGTAGTGACTTCCCCGGGTAGCTCTGCATTTCCATTCAATAGTGCTCGTCAGAAGCATTGGCTATACTTTTTTTTTTAATCACACCTCATAAAGACACAAAAGGGACTTCTAGAACTGATCCAGAAAGTGCCAAGAACAATGCGATGAGTGTGTTTGAAGCCGAGGGAATATTTCAATGTGTTTCTTCTTTTTTTTTCTAAGCAAAACATTTATTGGTGCATTTCAGATATACATAATGGTAACACTCATCATCGGAATGGCCATGTGTCTTTCAGTGTGATAAAATTTTATAATTTAAAGATTCACCATATATTCTGATTATCCTTTGAATGTCCTTAAGGAAATCAACTCAGGAGTCTTCACTGCTACCTACTCAGTACTGAGCACAAATGCCTGGCACACAACAAAAAAAGTGTTTAACAAGTATTTATAATATCACATGGTCTTGGCAAGTCACTTAGCCTCAGTGGCTCTGTTTCCGGTCTGGAAAGTGGGACTGAGAAGACCCCACCTCACAAACTTAGGTGCTGAGGTTTAAACCAATTAACACACATCCAGCACTCTGAAGCCAGACCTGGTGTACACACAGGGCTGAACGGTCATCCTCGCCAGTCCTAATCCAGCCCCCGAGGCAGTCACCAGCACCCCAAGCACCCTCCTGTAGAGCCAGAGATTCCACACGGGCAGTGAGGGAGAACAGCCAGCTAGACAATGTAGAAACTGCCCTTCAACTTCCCTGTAATTCAAAGATATATGAAAAACCAGAGGCCACAAAGCATTTTCACAGTCTCTCCCAATTTATTCATTCCACAGACAGACCAACCATTTACTAAGTGTGCTGGGTACCAGGAAGACAGCAATGAGAGAAAAGACAAAAATCCTTGTCTTCATCTCACAGACTCTCTTACAGAGAACAGCAGGATAAGTCAAGAAAATAATAATAATTGCTAATACCTGCTTAACCTTATGGTATAGGTATTATCACCCCTTTTGAAAGATAAGGAAAGGAAAGCAAATCACAGAGAGCGTCTCTCACATACCAGTCACGCAGCTAATCATCCTCAGATAAAATGTGTGCCCAAAGCTATGTGCTAAAGACTGCTCCACACTGCTTCTCTCAGAAAGATAAGAACATACCAAATCTTCCACCTCAAAACGAAGAACTTCAATTTCAACAAATTTTAGAAGCAAGGGAGGCAGGAGAGATAATGGTCAGGAAATGTCAAATATTCAGACAGGGAATCAAAAGGTGGATGTCTGCTAAATCTAGTGACCCAAGGGTACCCAAGAATAATGTCCTCAAAGGACTCTGTGGGCAGCTAACCCCAGGCAACGGGAAAGAAGGAGACTAAAGGGAGAAATTCAAACTACTACAGTTGGAAAAATGCTTGCAAGGGTTGATGGGGTCACCCAGGAAGGACAGCATGTTCTGCTTCTTCTGGCCAAGGTGGGCAGCTGGCTCCCTTCCTTCCCACACCCTCTTTAATCTGCCTTCTCATACCCAGCATTAGCTTTATTGCTTGATTACCTTTCCCCAGCATGGCAGCACATGCCTTCCAGAATGGCAGGAAACCAAAACACTCAGCAGGAGCCTAAAAGCCACCCAGGCAGAGACCTCAGATCTGGCAAGGACAGACTGGGACAGGCTGGGCAATTAGTCCCAGGCACTAATGCGCCAGAAGCCAAGATGATAGATGGGCAATCAGATCAGGCTGCCATGGAGGGGTCTAGAAAAATACACACATTTTCAAAATGAAATCTATTGACTGGCCGGTTCCACCTGGCATTTAATAAAAATAACCTGAAAGGGTGAATATATGAAAAAAGCTATCAAAAATAAGATTAAAATCTCAACTGTCTCTGCAACACAGGCTCCAACCTTCCATGCAACACAATCCATGGTCCAATACCAAGTCACATCAAGGTTGCTTGGGTCCTCCTGGGGTGACTTTGTGGACACAGGGCATACTCTCCTGGGAACACCTAATCTCAAAGACAACAGAGTGCGTTGAAAATTCTAAAAGCTCTTACTCTTTATAGACCTGAAACGAAATCATTTCCAATTATCACCTGAACTGGCCAAAATCTGTGCCCAGGAAAATAGGTAGTGTTTGGCCAATCAACTCAAAAGTGAAATTTCCCCCAATTTTCTAGGGGTAGAGGAGTTATCAGTTAAGGGACAGAATTCTGTTTTCAGATTTTTCTCCAGAAAATTTATCTTAAATCAGAGGCAGCTACAAACAAAACAATGGTATAAGCAACAAAGGAATCGGGCAATAAAAGTAACTACCTCATTGGATTTTATGAGGACTAAATAAATTATCTGTAGGATGCTTAGAATGCTATCTAGCACACAGCAAGCACAATACAGTGTCTATCAAACACACATTAAGGAAATACTAATCACCTACCCTTCAAATCATCCACATCTTGCCTCCCCCCCTCATGTTTTCAGGGGATGTTTGTCCCAGCATTCTGCATAGGCATGAGCTCTGGTTTTGTGTTCCTGGAGTCACATGATGACATAAAATTTATCAGCATTTCAGAGAGCATGTGGCATTCCACAAAGAGCCCTACTTCCAGGAACTCAGTGATTACTCAACTGGAGCGATAAGATAAAGGCTCAGTGAGAGAAGACAGAGATTCATAAACATGACTGAATTTCAAACATCAACTATAGTATTTCCCAGATCTGCTTTAAAATCGCCATCATACTATCTCTAGGAAAAATATGTAAGACTTAGCAAGACAGAAAAACATCCCTCCCTATCCCTTGGAAAAACTAGCCCATCGTTAACTGTTCTATTTCCATCACTCAAAGTCGGAGAAAAAAAAATGACAGAAAGAGAAGAATGAAATTTGTGTTCTCTGCGGATGAACAGACAAGTCTGAATATATCCTAAATTGTGAGCCAACTGCCAGTCGGCCACCATACTGCACCTGATTAATCTCTCTCTTGGATTTATGAATCTCATTATGACTTTGGGTAGTGATTTTCCTCAGTTAGCTCTGCAGATCTCACAAAACAGCACCAAAGCTGGTGTCCTGAAAGAGCTGGGCACTCTTCCATTTGCCCTGTAGATTATTTCCTACTTCAACATCCCAGGCAAGAAAAAATGAAACAACCTACTTCACAAAAAGCCAATCCCTTTTCACTTAGTTCTTCCCATTCCTCATACTCTCCCATGACCACCTCTGAAACTATGTTTTATAAAACATATGGCCCAACCCCAGCCAGAACTGACTGCCTTCAACTCCTACCAGCAAACCGGAGCGGAAGAACTGGGAAGTCATTTGTCCTTTGACTACTATCAGCTAATAACATTACGACTATCTCTGCCAACTAAACTGGAAACTCCTTTGGGGCCATGTCACTGGATTCAGCATCCTTCCAAGCTCAATACAGCATCATGTAACATAAGGCAGCTTAATACACCTTCTCTAATGAGCCCCAGATAAAAGATCCGTAAACAGAAATGTGTTCCTTCCTTATCACACTGTTCCCTGAACTCTTATCATCACCATCATATAAAACTCTTTGAAGCCAAAGCTAGTCTCCATTACCAGGAACACGTGTGGTAGTTTATGAATGATTATATTTAGCTAGCAAACTAACCAATCTCCAACCAGAACCTAATTTGCCAGTGTGGGGGCCACTGTGACCCTAAAGTTCTCCATCCCTACTGGCTACTCGTCTTCTCCGATTAGGAAGAAATGGAGAGCCAACCCGCCAAGGATGGTGGGCTGCTAGCAGATGTGATTCAAGTCTCAAGGATAAAAGAAGCTGTGCCTGATGGTGACAATAATATTTTTAGATCACCCAGAGATAAAGAACAACTAACTGAAGTACAACTTGAATTAGCAAAACCATCATGGAAGTCACTGAAGACAGCCTGCCTGCCAAATGTGGAAGATTTTATTTTGAGAGAATTTTTATGGTTCTAGGAAGCAGATAACTTCTTCAGGCCTCTGGAGAAACAGTGAAATTACAGTCTGCCTCTGAATTATTGATGTCATAATTTACTAAAGTGTCTCCGAGAGGTCATAGGTCACACCCCAGTGCAACACCACGTGCCCACCAAAGGGTTATGACCAGGGGACAGAAACAGTATCAAGCAGCTTGTTCCTGAGCATCTACTATATGCAAAGGCCCCATGGTATCTTCCAGAAATAATTAAATCTGAGCAGCACTCAGAGCTGCCAACACACCTATTTTTTGTTTTGTTTTGTTTTGTTTTTTTGAGACAGGGTCTCACTATGTAGTTGAGACTGACCTGGAACTCACTATGTAGTCCAGGCTGGTCTCCAACTCATAGGGATCCTCCTGCCTCGGCCTCCCGAGTGCTGGGATTACAGGCGTGAGCCACCACACCCGGCTGTGACACACCTATTTGATTATCTCATTTCATAATCTCCAAAACAGGGCAGTATTCTTTATTCTGCTTTACAATAGGAAAGGTAAGACTAGAAAAATCTAAGTGATTTTCCATTCTCTCAAGGTAGTTTGTACAGGGACCAGGTCTGGGACCAGATATTTGAACTTCTGATCTACATCTTATTTCATTAAATTATGAATTCTCTATACTTTATGTCTGTATTCATGCAGGGTTCGCTTCTAGATGTTGAAGACAGAACGATGAGCAAGACAGAAACATTCCTGCCCTCACAGACCTCAAGATCTGGCTGGGGGAGAGAAATGCCAAAGATATAAACATAAACGAACATGTTTCATGTCAGTAAGTACTTCAAAAGAAAAAAAAATAAAGGCCCAGTTTAGAGAGAGAGAGAGAGAGAAAGCTGCTTTGTGAGAAGGGAGGCTCCCTTGGCAATGAAGACCTGTCTGTAAGGTGAATCGGAGCACAGAAACAGAAAGAAGAGGTTGAGGTAGGCCCACTGAAGGAATAGCCTTGTCTTATTGCCCAATAAGACAAAGTCAGAGGTGGGCACAGGGAAGGGTGCTCAAGAACAGCAGCAGAAGGCCGGTGCGGCAGGCGTGGAAGGTGAGGAGCAAGGGGTCTCATGGCCTTAGCGTGACAGCCAACATGGTTGAGAGCTGGGACTTTGATTCCAGACAGGAGGGGAGGGCCCTAGCAGGCTCAGAGCAAAGAACACTAGAGGTTCATGCTAGAACAGTGCTCCATTGAGTGCTAGAATGGAGAGGTCTCAGGGCTCAATGAAACAGTCGGGCAAAGATGATGCTCATACATAAAACACACACGGATGCTTTGCATAGAAAGCTTTCCCTGTTTTACTGTTTCAAGTGCAACTAAAAGACCCAGCTTCTTGTCTTCCACTTGCAACCTGGTAACTGTGGCTCTACAGATGATTTAGAGGCCAGGTGGCCCGCCATGGAGTGGTGCAGGTATTCCTGCCAAGTAAATTGTCTACTTCTGTCAGAGATAGTTCATGAGTGAGCATGAGGCTAAGGAAACCGCGAGACAGGAATACACACCATTGCCTTCGGTTTCCTATTCAGGATGTTGCTTGCCTTTAAACATCCTGCAATCCATGCCCTGGTATAACACTCCAATCCCATTGGTCAGGATATTTTTTAAGTACCTGGAGGATATTGATCTCTGGAGCACTTCGGAGCAGTGAGGTATAAAGAGGATCTGAGCAGCTCCCCTGGGGGCACAGCAAGGAGCATTGTTCTATGCAGCTTTCACTTAACTATGGGTGATTAGAAACCCATAAGAAACCCTGAAATCACTTCTACAGCAGCAGTGGACGGGGAGGGAGCAGGGCCTGGCCAAGAGCCCTCTAAAGATGCTGCCTTTAGGTCACTGAGAAGTAGCATGTAGCTCAGAAAGATGTTCTTAGAATAAATTGTTAAAACTTGCCTAGCGCTCATCAGGATTCTTAATGAGTATGTTAATTCCTTTTCCTTTCTATAGACTTCCCTATCAGTACTGTAAACTTACCTAGAGATTAATGAACAAATAAATAGCTGGAGAGTCTACATCGCCTCTCCAGATTGGAGGCCCTGGCCCTCTGCTGGTCTCTCACTGCTACACTTCTGGAATACTCTCTGATCTAGGGAACTAGGAAAGTGATCAGTCATTTCATCACCGAGACCTCTCCTTTCAAAACAGTACCCTTCACCAAAAGAAATATACTAGCATTCAGCCAGAAACCCAACTTGCTTTGGTTTCTGGTCTTCTGTATTTTGTTTTGTGAGGCTGTTTTTTAAGGCACCTGGAGATTAGTCCTGGGAAAGAGAACTACAATAATGGAAAATAAAAGATTCCATTAACTCCATGACTCTTGTGGCTAATGAAAGCTATCGCGGCTGGAGGGGGGCGGGGGAACTGCTCACTAAAGAGAGACTTGCTCCTCTGAAGAGAACTTGCTCCTCTCAGCAAATTATTTCATTAGCAAAAAAATGCAAATGAACATTTCTAGAGTGACCCATTGATTCAGCTGAGCCACTCTGATACAGCAACAATTTCCCTTCCCTCCATCTCAGATCAAATGAGTTGCTGTGACTTTCACAAACCGACACATTAGCTTTTCTTTCCAGGGTCCATCTGCACATCCCAGCCAAGCAAACGCTACTGCACCTTTAGAAAACGTCACATCCATCAACTCCAATCCTGCTCCGAGTAACACCGCTGAAACCCACCACCTTTTTAAATAAGCCATCTGAGGAGGAGGAGGTGCTGTAGAGCTTGTGACCCCAATGACCCACAGGCCGGCTGCCCTGGAAATGGAAGGCAGCCACTTGGCATCCTTACCCTCGGGCCTGTAAGCAGAGGGTGCTTGGGCTTCATTAGCAGGGCTCCTCGGAGACAGGGAATCTGTCCTACTTCCTGGCAAATGGAATGCTGATAAATCAAAGGCAATACTGAAATATCACTCAGGCTTCCACTGCAAAATGGAATGACCAGCCATCACCTCCCTGAACTCAGTCCATAAGTCTCCCAATCCTTGCAAATATTTACAGCACACTTAAATTATCCTTCTGATCAACTGCCTCATGTATTAAAGGTCCCCCGCTTCCTTCATTCAAATCATTATATGAGCTAGCAGGCTCTTCTTAAGCTTGGTTTATTTAGCCAGCAGTGGTGGTACATCTGTAATCCTAGCACTTTAGGAAGCTGAGGCAGGAGGATCTCAAATTCAAACCCAGTCTGAGCAACTTAGGAACTTCGTGAGATTCTGTCTCAAAATAAAAACCAAAAAAGGATAATGGATGTAGCTCAAAGCAAAGGCTCTGGGTTCAGACCCCAGTACCATAAAAGAAAGAAAAAATAAAGGAATAACAGAATACAATGTTCTTCTAATCAGAGACAATGGGGCTCAGTTAAGCCTGAGCTGTAACTTCTGACTCTTCATCACTACAGTCAGGACACCAAGGCACTGCTCCTTATCAAAGGCTACACCTCCCACAAGGTTCAGGCTGTGTGAGGTGTAACTGTGGGAACTGTTAAGAACACACACATACCCAGGGATGCTCAAGTCTTACAACAAAGGCCTGGAACAAGGATACAAAAATCTTGGTTTTCCTGAAAGGGCCAGAAAGTAATATTTTACACTTGGTGGGGCACACAGTTTCTACTGCTTCTCTCAACTCCGCTGAGGTAGAACAAAGCAACCCTGAGCAGACAGCAAATAAACAAGTGGGCCTGTGTTCCAATAAAAGTTCACGTGCTAAAATGGTGTCAGGGCTACATAATCTCCACAGCCCATCACCTCAAACGAAGACGGAGAAAGGGTGTTGGTCTTTCCCTGCAGGCCTTTCGGTTAAATCTCCATGAGCCCAATGGAGAGCACCATTAAACCAGGATAATACTTCAGGATGGAAAGTGGCCTCCTACAGGGAATGTGCAAATGCTAGGCCTTTTCCTTTCCTAACATTACCCCCACTTAGGTCCCTGAGCTAGGCTTGTTTGCTTGCCGCCTACCAAATCAAAGGAGGCCACTCTTTTTGGTGAAAGGAAACAGGCTTTGTTCAAAGCCGGCTCTGAGGAGATGGCAGATCCCATCTGCCTCAAACCACCATCTCAGTGCATAGGTGTGTAGGGGTCTCCTACAGCAAGAGAGGAGGGTTAGAGCAGTACAATGGGATGATACCTATCTCCAGCTGTCGGAACAGGGCCCCCTCAGGGTCAGTATCTGGATACTCCGTCCATTTATCTGGGCTGAGAAGAGGGAGTGATGGCATGTACCTTGCAGGAGGACACTTGGATGCTGCTTATCTCTAAAAGAATAAAATAACTAACACTTAAAGTTTCATTTTGTAGGTCAGTTGCACTAATTCCAGCTCTACTATGGACAGAGTTAATTGTGGTTGGCAGGCCTTGTTTCCGAACAACACTTGTGATAGATACATTAACAATAGCAGATGCTGAAAGTCAGATCCCCCTCCTCCATGTGAACAAGTATTGGATTATAATGTAAGGTTTACTGTTGTAAAACAATGTGAATGCACTTAATGCCACAAGACAGACAGCACACTTAAAAATAGTCAAAATGATATATTTTGTTATGCATATTTTACAATAAAAGAATGGATTTTGGGGGAGGGTTGTTTGTTTGTTTTGATTTTTTGAGACAGGGTCTCACTATGTGGTTGAGACTGACCTGGAACTCACTATGTAGCCCAGGTTGGTCTCAAACTCACCGTGATCCTTCTGCCTCAGCCTCCTGAGTGCCACACCCGGCCAAAACAATGTATTTTTTTTGTATGGGGGGGTGGGGGGCAGGATTGCACTCAGGTCTTTGCGCTTGCAAGGCAGGCCACCAAACCTCTGAGCTAAATCCCTGGCACCAAAACAATGGATTTTTAAACGTAAAACATTAATACCCACAAGGGGAAAAATGGCGAATTTGAAGGTTTGTTTTGTTTGAGACAGTCTCACTATGTATTCAAGGTTTGCCCACATTTCTGATGCCACCTCCCAAGTGCTGAGATTGTAAGTGTGTACCACCACACCCAATTTAAGAACTGGTTATTGAGGAGCCCCAAATGGCAGGAATAAGCAATATTTTCCTAGCTTGAGGACGAAATGGAAAGTTAAAGGACCCAAAAAACCCTGGCCCTCTCCCAAGACTAAATATCAAGCTCATCGTATTTTCTTTATTGACATCCTTACCATTTTGTATATGTCTCTTCTCTAACGTTCAAGCTTAAGGTAACCCATCATACACTGCTTTCCTACACAAATAACTCAATAAAGCTGTCATAAAATGACAGACTGTTAGCCCTAGAAGGAACCTGGGAAGCTGCACTACCCAACGGCTTTCCATCTTTTCCTGCCGCCTCAGGCATGACGGATGGAGTCCACCACACGATGGATGATGCCAGCTCCACTCCCACAGTGTGCTCGCCCCACACTTCCCTGCGGCTGAGAATTCCAGAAGGTGAGCAAGAGTCACATTACTTCGTGGATGACCTTGGGGCCAGACTACTTTCCATTTTAAGTAAAACATTAGCAAACTAAGACACCATATTTGTGTATTCGTGTGTGCGCACATACATACAAACACACCCGTACACCTATGTACTTAACGGCATCAGTAAGAAGTGATGTATGACACAACCTAACGAGAATTTCTACAATGACCTATGAGCTTGTTATATATTCAACACTGTGCTTTCATCCAAACAAAATAGATAGAAGACCTTAACAACAGCCCTGCCGTCCACACAGGCCTTTGTACACTGAGGCAAAAGCTGGAAATGGCCACACTGGGTTTTATAAACCCCAATTGATAGGGAAAAAATCAAGATCAAATACCCTCTCTGTATAGGTATTAATCTAGAATCTTAAACCACAGGCTAGCTTGCAAAAAAGAGAAATGGACAAGGTGAACACAACACAATACATGTTTATGAACCTCTCTACAATGAAGATTTTAGGTGCTCCTGACAACTGTTTATTTTATTCAGTAGTCAAATGTGAGTACTGTATGTAAATTCTATGCCCCTGACTTTGTCAAATCTCTAGCCCACCAAAATGTGGAAGAATTTCCATTATTCTTGGAAAGCCAAGTACTAAACAGAAAGCATCATTTCTCCCTTTTGTCTTTAGGACAGTCCTGAAGCAAGCTCAGTTGTCTTCCCACACAGCATTTCCCAAAGTGTGTTCACAGGTGTCAAGAATAAAACTTTGCTTCTACCAGCTAAGTTTTAAAAACTCAGCCAAAACCAGACTGAATCAAACCCTATGATCTATCGGTCAGCAAATATGCTTATGCCCACTGTGTAGCTCCAAAAAGATTAGCAGCAGGAGTATTTCCCAAGCTTACTAACCGTGGTACCCTTTTTTGGCAGTGTATTCTATGAAACCCACTTTGCAAAATGTCACAGTAAAAATATGTTCAAGATAAGCCTCTAGTTTTGCAAGATAGGGAGTTATTTAAGCCTAGGGCTCTAGATTTTAGCATGATTTTTTTGTTTGTTTGCTTCCTAGAATGAGGTAGTCTAAATATGAAGGCTACCTGGCCCATTACAACAAGTATCCAATTAGTCACTAGCCACATGCAGCTATTTACATTTAAATTGATTAAAATTAAATAACATGAAAAATTCAGTTCCTCAAACATGCCAACCACATTGCAAGCGCTCAGTAGCCACACGTGGCCACCAGCTATTGTACAGGATGGATCATTTCCATCACTGCAGAAGGTTCTGGGGGCAGCTCTACAATAGAAATTAAGCTCCCTGTGTTCAGGGCTGTGTCTGTGGTGTTTCCTACTGTATCTGCAGCTGCATCCAGCAAATTGTTTCAAACACAGCATGTTTTGAATATTTGTTGAATTGTAACAGGAAAAAAAATCATAATCACCACCCCCTCCCAGCTCTTGTCCTCAAACCTTTGGTGACCAACCACAAAAGCCTGGACCACGAATACAGTGCTCTCTCGAGGAAACCAACAATTTAACGTGCTGTAAGTATTTATTCATTCTTGACATTTGCCCATTCTTAGACCTAAAGCTAAAACACACAAACATGGACCCACTGACATCAGGTTTAACCCAGAGGACCTGCATTGTAGCACAGTGCAAAATAAGTCAGCATCCAAAAACCAATGTGTATTTTTTATAGAGCTTCCTACACACGTATTTTTCCAACTCAAAAGTAAAATAAGGGCTGGGTATATAGCTCTGTGGTAAACTGTCTAGCATGTGTTCTGGGTTCAATTCCCAGCATCACAAAAATAAATTTTTGTTGTGGATGTTGGTTTTTGTTTTTTGACACAGGGTCTCTCTATGTAGTTGAGACTGACCTGGAACTCACTATATAGCCCATGCTGGTCTCGAACTCACAGCGATCCTCCTGCCTCAGCCTCCCGAGTGCTGGGATTACAGGCGTGCGCCACCACGCCTGGCTACAAAAATAAAATTAAAAAAGTAATATGAAAAGCTCCTTCCTTGGGTGGTCTTTGTGGAGAACCACAGATCCGCCCCTCCGCCATTTTATGATATAGCCTATGAAGCCATTTTGTATTAGGTTTAGTTTTCCTGTAGATCACATGATATGTTCCCGAGGGTGTTTGATGTATCCTTATAAGGTAATAATCTGTTCTCTGTATGCTGATTGGTTGCATTATGGTATATATGTTGCCACCCCTTCCGGGTGGGGAGAGAGAGAGAGCGGGGTAGAGATCCGAAGATGAGGATCTAAAGAAAACTCCTTGTGTATCAAGTGTGTGCCTCTTTGCTCACGCGTAGCCAGTTCAGGCCCCTGCAGTCTCAGACCGAGTTGCCCAAGGCAATCCGGCTCACGACAGTCTTCCTAAGTGAGTGATTGGGCAGGTGCAGTGTGAGCAGCCAGCCCACTTCCTCTACTCCCAGCGAGGTCAAGTATAAAATCAGGCTTCTTTGAAGCCGTGAGAAGCCTCTGTTCTCGCGAGAAGACCAAAACTGATACCTTACACCTTTTCTTGGGGTATAAAACCTCCCCCTAAATTGAGTTACACCAATTTTTATCACCACCCTCCAAGATGATCATTTTCCACAGCCCACACCTCCTCACTAAGTATGTTAATCAGCATAATAAAAATGGAAATGCTTGTTCCACTCAGTACTCTTAAAGATTGAAGTGGACACTTTCACGATCACTTTTTCCCCTAAAAGAAAATCTCTATAAATCTGTGATTAATTACTTCTCAAGCACCTGTTAATCTTTCTTGCTCTTTCCATTAACAAAACCAAAATCAGCAGGTTTTCATGTTCTTGCCAAAAAGACCAATTGTGTTGTTTCATCTACCTGACTGCTTCCTAAAAATGACCACTTATCTCTACTTATGCTTCTTTAAATATTCTGTTTGACAAATATTTGCACTTTAAGCTTCAATTTCTACTACAAATACACAAGCTGAATCTATGCTGTTAGATATATTTATTTAGCTCAGTGTAGAGCACATACCCAGCATTCATGAGGCCCTGGGTTCTATCCTACCATTGCAAAAAATACTTACATTAAAAAAAAAACATACATATATCATTTTTGCTCTAATATTCAGATTTTTAAAAATCTATTTCAAGCATCTCCAAACACATTTCTTCCGTGTAATATAAACCTGTATCTCCCGACTTACTTCCCTTACGCCAATCAAAAGAATGACTCCAGGAAGGAGGTCACCAGTACCCTAGACACAAAGAGAAGATGAAGTCAGAGTCACTGCAGTAGTGTTCAGCATCCCACTGGTACCCACTGGGCTGTATGCAGGAAGTTACCTGACAGTCAATGCAACACGTGAGCTGGGACCAAGAGCCCTGGCAAAGGAACACAAGGAACCAGCTCCATCTGAGTCCCAACCAGAGTAGAAAGTAATCGTCTTGATAGCGAAAAGCTGATAATGAGATGGGTTTTGCTATTAGTGGAAAGTGAAAACAATAAATCTGTGCTTCTTGGTTATAAAGAAACAAGTAAATTGGGGAGCATTTGTTAATTTGCATGAAAGGGTATTTAGGACACCTGGCCAAAGACAGGTGTAACATATGTAGAGAGGTAACTCCCAGCTGAAGGACACAAAGCTAAACCTCCTACCAAATAGTAAGCTTTGCCTGTGATCAAACAACCAGCTGTTGAGACTGGACGCACCTTGGAAGGTACAAAAAGACCCACTCTGCTGGTAAGAGCTGATCAATCCAAATGTCAAAATTCATCTCTTGGAATCCAACAGATGTACTGCACCCTCTAGAGAATCAAAAGTAAGTAGCAAAATCACACAGAAATAAATTTAAAGCCATATCCTGAATATTTGTGCTAGTTTTAACCCTTCAATGCCTACTGATCCATTTTTTGAATGCCCATAATAATGGAACATAATGAAATGTGTTCTTTTCAAATTCTTGTTCCTTGAATTTTTCTAGATAGCACATATGAATTTCATGCAAAACTTCAGCCAGGCATGGTGGTACACGCCTGTAATCCCAGCATGTGGGAGGCTGAGGCAGGAGGATTGCTGTGAGTTCAAGGCCACTATTTTTTGTCTCAAAAAATAAAAAATTAATCTTCAGTATAAAGGGTTAAGAAAAAGTATGGACGCTCCCAGTCACTTTATGTACACTGACATACTTGAAACATTTGAGAAAAATCTCTTCTACTAAATGGATACACCTGATTTATTAACTCTGAAGAGCTACTGAAATACTGAGTGACTTTGCTCCTTGGTTTTGTTTTCTGTCTTCGTTAAAGTGTTTCAGAGAGATACTTTTAATTTGTGTTTATAGTTGAAAATGTTAAGAGTCTTATTAAATTTGTAAATGGCAATAACAGTCTTAGAACTTTGTTACATTTAGAAGCTACACGATGCTAACCAATGAGTGACAATAATATAAAAATGACTAATTTGTAAGTAAAATATAAGTTGAATGTAAGGTTTTAGAAACACTGAATCTTCAAATGCAGAGTTTCAATAAAAATTGAAAAAGTACAACTAACTGTAAATATTTCCTTTCAAGCAGAAAAGCCCTCTTCAGTTAATAAAAACACACTGACATTTTACTTAACCTTTATGCTATCACTCTAAATCATTTCTTTTTGGCTTTAAAAAATAGCAATGATGACAAAGTTGAAAGACAGTAAGGCAAATTCTCTAAAAAATGAAATAACAGAATACATACATAGGGGCTGTTTTCCATCTACAGCATTTGGAATGGAAACACCTGGGAAAGGAAAAGGTTAATGAAGTAGTACGGTGGTTGTCACTGGCACCACAGCTGACCAAACAGGGACAAAGTGTAAGTCGGTCGCTGGCCCCATCTCCAACAGGGTGACTAACCCTGTACTGGGACAGCAAGCCAAAGTCAACACACGGCGGACGCAGGTGAGACCAAGGCAACATGGCCCAAACCTCCACTTCTAATGCCGTGTGGGAGGCAGGTCCCCTGCAGCTGGACTATCCAAATCTCTCGGAAATTCTGAACAGTGATACATATTCAAATCTTTACGTGAAAGCAGCTGATTTTTAACTATTGCAACTAATGATTTAAAGCATTTGCAAAAGCCAATACAAAAAATCTGTGTGGATCACAAAAGCCCATGGTGGTTCTTGATGTACAGGATAAAATCAAACTCCAGAGCGCGAGACCTCATAGCCTGGCTACTGCTTTCCTGTTAAGCCATCTTCTCGCCATATCATGTATCTTACAGCCTGTAGCTCCTGAGGATGAGTCCATTCCCAAAATCTGGGCTCTTGCTCAGACTGCACCTTCTATCCAAAAAGCCCTAACGAGCCCATCTGGCAAGATAACTTTTTCATGGACTCTGTCTTCCTACCATTTGGTAAATTCAGCCACTCCCTCTGTTGCCTCTTACACAGATGTCTGTCACAGCCTTTATAATGTTTTATCATCAATGTAATAAGTCTGACATATCAATTACACTTAGAACAAACTTGGCAAAAGAAAAAGGCCAAACCACAGCATAGATAACTTCAGGTGAGCTCCTTCATTACAAAACAAAAGAAACCAATCTGAACATGCTTGAGCAAAAGTAGGAGCGACTGAGCCAGGCATGGCCACATGCCTGTAATCGCAGCACTCTGAATAGTCACGGTAGAAGGATCGTGAGTTAAGTTTGGACAACTTAGTGACTTAACAATACCCTATCTCAAAATAAAAAATAAAAAGTGCTGGGGATGTGGCTCAAGAGATCTCACAGAAGCCAGGGAGGTGACCAAGCCTTATGGAAGGCCACAGTAAAGACTGGACATCTAACTAACATCAGAAAGTGTCCTCTCTTTCTCTGGATCTAGTCTGCCTTTCCAGAAATGAACAGAACTGTTCCACTTCTGGAGGTGGCACCTTCTAGAGCTCCAAGAACATGCCCACCCTGATTGGATGTCTCTCCATTTAAATTTCTAAGAGTAGATCTGACTGTCTTATCCTGTCCAATCACATCACCAAGGGAATAAATACTGTTACCAAGAGCTCAAGACTGGCAATTCAAAATGTGTCTGCAAAACTATCTGCTGAATAAATGACAAATCACTATTCTGGGCTGAGGGAAACATGAAAGGCACGGATACAGGAGGTCTATCCTCTACTGCTCAGGAAGCCTGGTATAAACGTACATTTTATAAGAAGAGAATGGAACCAATACTGCAGATTTCAATCCATGGAGATGTCAATGCAATGCATTTCAGCTATTACATCTATTCTCTAATTTATTCCAAAAAGGAGTCCAACTTCCAGTGCCCTCCAGAAGAGCAGAAAAATGAATGTGACTTCTGAATGGCTAATCATCCTCAATGGATGCTCAAGAAATTAAGAAATTCTAATGTACAGGATTTAACAAGTGGAGGATCCATGAGGCATGAGGACTGCTAAATTTGAGGTCAGCGAAGTGTATATATGCTCAAGAAATTAAGAAATTCTAATGTACAGGATTTAACAAGTGGAGGATCCATGAGGCATGAGGACTGCTAAATTTGAGGTCAGCCTGAAGTGTATAGCAAGATCCTATCTCAAAAACAAACAAGCAAACAAAAAAAAAATAAAAGAAGAAAATGGAAAAATCATAGAGTCAATAAAAGGTTGAGTGCTTGCCAGTGGTTTAAAGGAAAAAAGGTAGGGAAAAATATATGAAACAGGATTTTTGGGGTAGGAAAACTATTCTATATGATACTCTAATGGTTGATATGCAGCATGCATTTATCAAAACCTATAGAATTGTATATGAAAAAGAATGAAGCTTAATGTATGCAAATTTTAAAAGAAAATTATTTAGGACATTGGAGGAGCCCAGGAAAGAATCCAGATTATTCCAAGAGAATCTAACTATAGGCTAGGTATGGTGACACATGCCTATAATCTCAGCACTCTAAGAGGCTGAGGCAGAAAGACTGCAAATTTGAGACCAGCCTGGACCACTCAGTGACTCAGACCCTGTCTAAAAATAAAAACTAAAAGAGAGCTGGGGGATATAGCTCAGTATGACAGCCTTGGGTTCAAGCCCCAGTAAGGTTGGGGGGGAGAATTTAACTGTATTACAAATGTATGAAACAATCTCACTGAAGGAGATGGGGAAAAGGTGCCTGCCATATGTAAGTAACTTTGGAAATGAGTGGAACCTATCAGACTAAAAGCAGAAGGAATTTCACATAAGCACTGTACAACATTATTTTCCACAGGAGCAGAGGTTAACAATTCTGATACTGTTATTCATGGGTGCTGGACTCAGCAATTATATGCCTGGTAGACAGCAGAAACCAAGCTTCTTCCTGTTGGAGTGAGGGTTTACAGATAAACAAGAGGAAGAGACTAGACTGGTCCACGTGGTAATGCATTACAGTTGGGGACATCGGGTTATTAAACACGAATTAAACTCAATATAGATACAGATGGTTACATACAGAAATATTTATTTAAAATGTGTGTGCATACATGGAGTGTTATATAAGCATTTTTCCTTCTGTCAGTTGACAGAACCTAAAAAAAGTGACACCCGCATAGCAACAAATGCACATAATGCTCAGATCTTTATTTCTAATACCATATCCCGATGGAGAAATGGTGATTCTAAGACCAAGACAAAAAACATATGAGCCGGAAGTGTACTGTAGTTGAAAATATAAGGAAACACTCAAAGAACCCAAAAAATTCCTGAATGATGGGGATGTGATAAGGTAACGCAGAAACAAAGCAAAAGAATTCCCAAAAAACTTTAAAGCAAAAAATAAATAAATACGGGACTATAACACACAGTAGAAAAATAAATACAGTGGCCCATCCCTCCCACCCACCATTTTACTATTCATAGTTTCGGTTACTTGCACAGTTCAAAACAGAAAATTCCAAAAATACATTCTTAATTTTTTAATTGCACATCACACTGAGTATTATAATGAAATCTCACTCTGTCCTGCTCCATCCCGTCCAGGGCATAAATCATCCACAATATGTATGCTACTCACCTGTTAGTCACTCAACGGCCAT
The DNA here is from genome assembly GCF_012274545.1 of Fukomys damarensis. Lineage (NCBI taxonomy): Eukaryota > Metazoa > Chordata > Mammalia > Rodentia > Bathyergidae > Fukomys > Fukomys damarensis. The sequence continues at coordinate 22,409,496 of NW_022900940.1, read as the reverse complement.
CTAGGTTATCAGATCAACTGCCACAGTGTTACGACTCCATATATATAGGGTTCAGGACTATCCTAAAATTAAGGCATCCACTTGAAGGATGACCTAGAAAGTATCTTCTTACTGCAGACAAAAGGGGACTGCCATACAATCTCTTCCTGGATAAGGGGAGCCTTACTTTATCCATGATTCCATATTGATATGAATAATAATAAATGGAAAGAGACAAATCTCCCAAGCAGAACTCTAAATAAATTAAGTAAATACTCTGCCCTTAAGGACTGGCATAACCAGCACCCTTTAAGTGGGGGTTGAGCATAGATAGGGCCTTCCTTCCTAACAGTACAATGTACACGGGGCAGTGGGAAGGGGAAAGGTAACCACCTAGTGGAAAAACCTAAAATATGCTATTTCCAGTCTGATGATTAAAGTCAACAACACTCCTAAATCCTGTGGATAATATGTGCCCTTATCATCCACGATGAAAGTGACACCTTATCTCTGTGTTCCCGCTCCTCAAACCCATAGTATGAATCTAATCATGAGAAAAACATAACACAAATTCCAGAGAGGGGCATCCTACAATATAACTGACTAGAACTCTAGAAACCTTCAAGGTCACAAAAACGAAGAAAGTCTGAGACAGTATCCCAGTCAGGAGGAACCTAAGGAGATAGGACAGCCTAATGTAATCTGGTTCTAAGAGACACTGGGTAAAACTAAAGGAATATGAGTAAGTAAATATTAAGGTGAATAATAAGGTAAGTGAATAATAATGAGTTAGTGAATAATAAGGTACCGAGTACCACATTAATGTAAAAGGTTAGTAATACAGAAACTGTGGGCTAGGAGAAATATATGAGAACTCTGTACCATCTACTCAATTTTTCCATAAATGTGAAACTGTTCGAAGGCAATAATATTAAGGTCTATTACGTTTTTTAGTAGAAGGAAAGCAAAGACAGGGAGGACACGGGCTTAGGGGTGTCTGCTTTTGGGATGAGCCACAGTGCCCTGTGCCCTTCTGGCTCCTCAGATGACTGTGTTCTGAACATCTTCATCTTGGCCCTACACATCCATCTGGGCAAAGCCCCCTTAGCTCTAAAATGTAACCATGGGCACTCACAACAAGAATTTTCTAGTAAAGGTACAAGATCTCAGTAATGAATGTAACTGAACTGTATACCTAGAATTTACCAATAAACTCAATAAAAAGAAAAAAAAGAATTTTCTAGAACACAAAACAGAAGTATTTTTAAGTGGTACCAGGACTTTCCATGAACACTGCCAGTGGGTGATATGAGGGTTTCACGGGGTATAAAATCATGTGGGGGCTTTAAAGGAGCAACTTTAAGATGAAAGGGAACCCTCATTGGAACACTTCACAAAGAACAAGAAGCAAAGTCCAGGACCATAAAGGGCTAAAAAGCATTCTTCACATATCTGAGCCATTTCCTAGGGTAACCAATCTCCTTTTATTGAAAAGTCTGTAAAGTCCAGCAGCCAAATCCTACAAAAAACTGAGCTGTCCAGACTGGGGACAAGGGGGAGGTCAAACCACTAATTCTGACTAACACTGTCCCTGGTTAACATCCTGTTGTCTCCCTAGCTCTCTTTAAAGGTCCAATTCCTACCCAAACATCAGGGTGCAGCCTGATACTAATCAGAGTACAAGTGTTACTCTGAAAAGAGAAAGAACGAATAAACACAGTCATTGAAATGGAAGAGACCAGGAATTATGAGGAGGAAATAAATGTACTGGGTCAACCAAAACATAACCCTTGTATTCTTCTTATTAAAGATAATCTTCTGGGTAAAGATATTCTTACATGCAATTTAATTTTTTTAAAACCTTGAAGTTGTGAAGCATATTTGCCCTTCATGGCCTTGACTGTGGAAGTGAAAAAGAAAAGCTTGCCAGATATACCCCAAGACCAAGGAGACAGCTGTCACAGGTAGGCGGTAGCAGCCCTCCACAGCAAGAAGCCTGCCAGGCAGCCTGGCTGCTGCATCTCCCTCTGAATTCACTGAGTTCCAGGGAGTAGATTCAAGACTTCCTGACAGACAGGAGAGCCAACTTCAAGAGCTTTATCCTTCTGTCAGGTAAAATCCTAGGTAACACTACTTTTGTGTGACCGAAACACAAGTCCAAATTGGAATAAATTCATAAAAAATAATAATTCATAAAATAATTCATAAAAAATAGCATAATTTAGTCCAGTCCCAAAAGTACCTTCACCAGAGTGAAGATGTAAAAACTGCTTAAAGTATTTGATGAAGAAAAGATACTGAATTCAGTTGGATCAGGAATTGGCAAATTTTTTTTCTTTGAAGGCCCAGAAAGTCACTGCAGGCCATATGGTATTTGTCATAACCACTCAACTCTGCCCTGTCATGCTAAGACAGCTATAAGCAATACATGAATGAAGGGCTGTAGCTGTGTTCCAATAAAATCTTATTTACAGAAACAAGCAGAAAACTAGATTTTATCTGCAGGATGCACTTTGCCAATACTTGAATTAGATAATTCTATTTTTTAACTAAAATAGTCATCCATTTAAAATTCAGTTACAGAGCAAAACCTGATTTATTCATAAGTCAGAAAGAAAGTTAAAATAAAAAGAGGTCTCCTTGGACATATTCCTTGAGGAAATTTAGTTGAAAGTAACACACTTGTGAACAATATGCACCTGGATACAACCAAGCAAAGCCTAGCCAAGGACTACCTCTGGGGGCTTATTTTCTCTAAGAGGAAGTACTTGGAAGAAACACACACCATATGGAAGAAACTGGAACTTCCCAAAGTTCATTTTTTTCTGCCACTCTCTTTGTAACATACTCCCCTTGCCTGGGAACTTCTGGTTAGCTGATCAGTTGTCCAGAATGAGTTCAGCTCTCATAATGTGGCATAGAAGACTCTCCAAGACCCTCCAAAACAGGTCCCAACCTTCCCCATCCATGCTCCACATCCCTGCCTACTCCTTGAATGACCTGACAACATTAAGAGATCTTGGTGCACCTCAAACACTTCGTTTTCCCAAGAACTTTCAAGTGAACTACAGAATTTATCATTGAAGGTGGGGCCTTTTTGAGACAGAAATGGGTGCTATTAATAATTATGGAACAAGAAGTACGATCCAAGACAAATCATAATGCACTCCTTTAGCCTTTATTCATGATGCTTCTTGGTTTGGACAGTCATTGCAAACCAATTCTAATAAATGTCCTCTCATCCATCAAGACCCAGGTCAAATATTTCTCTCTTTCTTGTACTTTTACTGACCCCTTTGGGGCATAAGTAACCGCTCCTTTGTCTTTATTTCTATTTTAGCCTATCACATAGCATTCCATTTAATTGTTCACACATATGTTTCCTCTAAAGGTAGGGATGCTGCCCACTCTTATTCTTGGCTTTGTACTAGAGTTGCCTCATAGTTTGTACCTGACAAGGTTTATTCATTTTCTTATCATAAAAAACTACTTATTTTCCCTCAAAAACCAATCTCTGAAGAGCATAAACCAGTTGTGCTCAATCATGAGTCGTTTTATCCCCTCTCCCACTCCCCAGGATATTTGCAAAGTCTGGAGACATTTTGGTTGTTACACCCAGGGAAGATGCCAGTACGGCCTAATGCATAGAGATCAAGGGGCTGCTAATACCCATTCTACAGTGATGGGTCCCTTCCCTCCACAACAAAGAATTATCTAACCCAAAATGGAAACAGTGCTGAAGTTGAGAAATCCTGGAAAAATCACAAAACCAGTTCACTTCCTCACAAATTATTATAAATTCTGGAATATGGAGACTGAAAGTGATGAAACATTTTAGCACATATGCCATAAACATTCAGAAAAAGGGCCAGAGATTTAGCTCGGTGGTGCCGCCACCTGCCTCGCAAGTGCAAGGTCCAGAGTTCGATTCACTGGTACAAAAAAAAAAAAAAATCAAAAAGCCAATACTCTTGAGATTTAGAGTAATGTAAGACATGTAAAAATGGTGCAAGCTTCATGTAGAGATTCATGAATGGTTCTGAAAAGCAGTGTTGGTATACATGCCATACAGAGTGCTTTGAATGCACTCTTATGTAAAAGTTATTAATTCAACACATGAACAATATGGCACCTATGCAGCAGAAGTAACAGTGTAAGTGGAACTTCCTCAACCAAGTACAAAATCACAAGTAAAGAGGGGCGAGGGATTTAGTTCAGTGGTGCTGCCGCCTGCCTCGCAAGCACAAGGTCCTGAGTTCAATTTCCGGTACCAAAAAAAAAGTAAAGGAAAACCTACAAACTCTAGATCCTTCTGAGGTCATGGGCATTTGGAATTAAAATTATATTCATTATAAAAGTCGAGTTTGAAAGTTTTTTAACCATCATGGAAACGCAAAATGTTCTATCTTATATTTAAAAAAAACTTGAGAACATTCAGAGGGCAATTTCAACCACATAATTTTATAAAATCAATTTATAAAATGGGCCGGGCATTTAGCTTAGTGGTTCCACCGCCTGCCTCCCAAGCACAGTGACCCAAGTTTGATACCAGTACCAAAAAATAAAGAAATAAGTAAAAAGCCTGGCCATCAGCTATACAACAGATTCCTTTAGAACAAATCCTACACTTCCTCAATAACAGGAATGTATACTCTTTAACCCTTGCTTGGTAAATTTTCTATATAACAAGTCTAAAATATTTCCTATACTTTTTACCCTTCATGAACACAACCACCTTCATCAAATTTACTTTCCCTGGATGCCCAGGTTCACCTTAACATTTTTACTATTGTAATGTACTGATAAAACTCTCACAACCAACTGAAAAGGGTCAGAAGCCTCCTCCTTGCTAACAGTACCTTCAATGGCCAGTTTTTGGACATCTGTTTTCTTATTAATTAAAATTTTCAGGGTCACCCATTAAGATACAACTATGATACTTATTGCAGTCAGTACACTTATCTCTGGCCTTTGTCTCCAGTTTCTTCTCATTAGGATCTGCCATGAAGCAATTAATCAGAATCCCACTGCCTTGCAAGCACAAGGATCTGAGTTTGATCTCAGGTACCAAAAAAAAAAAGTAAAAAAGCTGGGGACTTACTTAAGTGTTCCACTGCCTGTCTTGCAAGCACAAGGACCTGAGTTCGATCCCCGGTACCAAAAAAAGAAAATTAATCAGAATCCCTTATCTACAACATGGGCACCAGAGTGTGGGTCTGGAACGTCACGTAAAGGCCCATGTATTAAAGGCTTGGTCTCCAGCTTGGTCCAATGGGAGGTGGTGGGCACCTTAAGAGGCACATGAGGTGAGTCTTCCAGGCACTGGAGGCATGCTCTTCACATGAAGTGGGACATGCCCCCTTCTTTTTTTTCTCTTCCCCACCACACTAACCCCACCATGATGTGTTGCCTCACCACAAGCCCCAAAACAGTGAAGCCAACTGACCATGGATAGAAACCTCCACAGCTGTGAGCCAAAATAAACCTCTTCTCTTTGAAAGTTGATTATCTCTGGTTGTTTGTTACAGTAACAGAAAGTTGACTAATACAACAGGTAAAGAGGTTAAGGGAACAAATGGTAGAAGGCAAAAAGCTGTGCAGTCTGTGAGTTCTCATTTTTTGTATGTAGGAGTTCTTCTCACCCCACTTCCCAACCCTTGCAGTCAGGAACAGGAAGGATTCCATACAGCTAAGTAGGATGAAGTAATTTTTCTAAAGGTACAAAAGGATACCTTGCATTGACAGAATGAAGAAAAAGAACAGAGAGAAAATTAAACATGAGCCACAATCAGTAAAAGGAGGTCATTAAACTCCCAGGGACTGAATTTAAGTTAGTTACATTTACAACAATCGCCTTCTACTCCTACAGTGCAAATACCTTTAAGAAACATATTTGACATTTGCAGATGTTATTGAAGACGCTACAGAAAATGAGCACTTTAGGTGCTTACAAAACTTTAAATCAGAAGTATTGATTTAAAAAAGAAAAAGCAACGTATAACCAAAACATCCTGTCCTTTTGGCATCTATCTTAACCTCCTAAAAAACAAAATAAAACCACTAATTGAGTTTCAAGATGACTTATACATCAAGGTGACTTTCAAAGTGTATCTACTCACTCCTAGACAACAACTACTGTGTATGTTAGACCCTCCTCACTACCCAGTATCCCATGGCAGACACCAGGCATCAACCTGAGACTGGCACAGGGCAGGCCCGGACTGTGGTAACCCTGGTTCAGACGCATCTAAACCAGAAATGTAACCGGAAGCTACCAGAAAGGTGCACCAAAGAAGGCAGAAACATAACAGTCACTATGCAAAATCAATCTAGTACCAGGTCTCTGTTTAGTAAATAGTGGCAGCATTTGATCAAAGGCCTGAGTTGCACAATAGTATCACAGATATCCAGCCCTGAACTCCCCACTCTGCATCTCCTTCACATCCAGCTGAGATGAAGAACTCTCCCAGAGGCAGCCCATAAATCACTGCCACAGGCACTTAAAAGGCATCCTAGAATACTCAACATAAAAAATTTAAAAGTAGAGTTGGATAGGAATTCTAGTCAGGAACAAACAAAGACTGTCATCTGTCACCAGCATTTTTTTTATTTTTTGTTTTTTTGGTTTTTGGGGGTTTTTTTGAGACAGGGTCTCACTATGTAGTTGAGATTGAACTGGAACTCACTATGCAGCCCAGGCTGGTCTCGAACTCACAGTGATCCTCCCGTCTCAGCCTCCTGAGTGCTGGCATTATAGGAGTGCGCCACTACACCTGGCTTTCACCAGCATTTTTTAAACACAGACCTGGAAAGTCTAGTCAATGTAATTAGAGAAGAAAAAAAGTACTAATACAAAATTAACATAGAAAATAGGTAGCTTAAATATAGACAAAATCATTTATTATAAAGTATAATTAAAGAAAAGATCATTAATGATAGCAACAAAATGAAAAAGGAAATATCTGGCAATAAACGTAACAAGAAATGTGCAAGTCTTACATAAAGAAAACTTTTTAAAACATTCCAAGGCATCATTAAAATGACTACAATAAAAGAGAAACACATCATGTCCTCGGAGTAATTTTACATCATCAAAATATTAATTTCCATAAATTAATCTATAAGCTCAATATTATTTTAATAGAAGTAGTAATGAAATATGTGGGGGGGAGGGAGCGGCATTATTCTGAAATTCGTAAGGGAAAATCTACAGAGAAGAGTACCCAAGAACATTCTGAAAACAGAGGCAATAAACAGAAAGGAAATCTATCAAATATGCAAATACATAGCTAGCATCATTAAACAATATGTATTTAATACATAAAAGTCAGATTAGCACATAACAGACACTGCAGAAACAGACCCAAATGCATGTAAAATTCAGAATATGGCACAAAAGAGTGTCAGATCATGGCTGATTCAATAAAAGATATAATGTTAACTGAGGAGCCACCTAAAATAAAAGCTATGTCCACATTTCTTATCTGACAGTATCAAGTTTAACATCAGGATAAATTATAAGTGAATCAAAAACTTAAACATGAAAAAATAAACATACAAAAGATATCTCACATACTCTCTTCTAATGTACCTGAAGTGGAGGGTTTGTTTATTTTTAAAACTGTGTCAAAGTCATAAAAATACAATTACACAGAAATTAAAAGTTATGCATGGGCCGGGAATTTAGCTCAGTGGCGCTGTGCCTGCCTCACAAGTTCAAGGTCCTGAGTTCAGTCCCCGGTACTGAAAAAAAAAAAGCTGTACATGATTTTTTAAAAATCCACCAAAAGCAAACCACAAAGTATGAAAGGTATTTGCAACCCCTATCACAGATAAAAGATGAATTAATCTAATATATAAAGCTTCTACACATTAAGCGAAGACCTAACATAAAAGTGGTCAAGCAATATATAGTTCACAAATAATAAAAATGGCCCTTCCATATGTAAAAAAATGTCCAAATTCATTCACAGTAAGAGAAATGCACATTAAAGCTGAACTAAATGCTGGGTGTAGTGACAATTGCCTATAATCTCAGCTACTCAGGAGGCTGAAGCAGGAGGTTTATAAATTAGATGCCAGCCTGGGCTGTGTAGCAAGACCCTGTCCTTAAAAA
>NW_022900940.1:22387527-22400945 GCF_012274545.1 Fukomys damarensis | reverse complement strand
AAAAAAAAAAAAAAAAAAAAAAAATAGAAAAACCTGAATTGAGAAATCATTTTATCTCTCACACTGTGAAGTGCACAAAAGCCAGAGAACACACCTGATTGATACACACTTTCATATCCTATTGGAGGACACTACCTTTGTGAGGGGCAACTAGGCAACATATACCAGAATAAAAATTCACCTATCCTCAGCTATTTCCACATGCAACAATTACTCCACAGAAATGGGCACACATGTGGGAAATGACGTTGTTTACAAGAGCAAAACCTACTGAAACAACCAGGTGGTTACAGCAAATTCGCACAATGCACTGCTATGCAGCCATACAGAGAGAAGGGGAAGCATTTCGCCTACTGCTATGCAGTGACATTTTAAGACTATTAAGTGGCAATTTGCTATTGAGTACAATGAAAAGATGGGAAAAGAGTATTCATATTCCCGGGGCCGTTTATAGAGATACTGAATGTCTCTAGAAGCACACACAAGAAACTGAAAAACTTGGTGAACGTCTGGAGAGGAAGACTGTGATACAGAAATGAAGAATGACTCATGCCATACTCTTTTACAAACGTAAGTGTGATGCCCCCTGAAAAAGCAGCCCAAATTCTTTAAAATCTTGGTTTTATTCCCCACTCCCCATCTCCAACCCCCAAGCACTTACTATCTTCTGGCTATTCTCTCTCCAAAACACCTTTTGTTTACCCATCACCTCCCCAGCTCTGTGGCTACAATTCCACTCCTTGGGGAACCACAGGGGCTTCAGAGCCAGGCTCTGCATCTCCTCCCTGCCTCTCCTCCTTCGCTTACTCCAGAGCTGGATTCATCTCCCCATAGGGAGACCAGCTTCGCCTGGACAGAATGCAGTCCTTCCATGTATCTGTGGGTGCTGACTGCTTAGTCCACGCTCTTGCACCTGGCAATCAGAGCCCAGCCACCTCCTACACCCCTGAAGTGTGTCTTGTTTCACTTTTATTTTTCCCAGCTACACCCTTTCCTAAAGAGTAATCATTGTCTAAACCAGTGATGGTGAACCTTTTACAGACAAGTGCCCAAACTACAACCTAAAACCCACTTACTTATCGCAAAGTGCCAACACTGCAATTAAACCTGAAGACTGAGATTTTAGCTTAGAAAAAACAACTCACACATTAACATCATTTATCTTAAAAGAAAAACAACATACATGCCACAGGTTTGCTACCACTGATCAGGGCAATTTTTTATTTTTCAAAAGCTTCCAGAATAGGGTTTTGCATATAGCAGGTATTTAAAAAAGCTCTTTTAATAAATGAATGCACAGTTAGAATCTACAAAATTTAATATCATACTAAAAAACAAAAAATGAAGACCATGGCCCTCATGCAAGGAGCTTTTAAGAAAATCAGATGCTGTTATTTAGCAGTGATAAACATTTATGCCAAAATAATCCACCTCCCCAGAGTTCTCAGCTCCAAACACAGGCCTATTACCACTTTGGTCGCCATCTCTCTAGCCTCCCCACCCGGTTCTGTGCTGTACTTTGGATCTGGGATGTCTCCGAAGGCCCATTATTAAAGGCTTGGTCCCACTTGTGAGGGGAAATACTCTTTGGGGAGACTGTGACAGCCTCGTCTCTCTCCCTTTCTTCTCTCTGCACTTTCCTGCCACGCTCCTGCTACGATGTGCCAGCACGGGCCCAGAGCAATCAATGGGACCGCGCAATCACAGTCAGAAACCTCTGTGAGCCAAAATCTACCTCTTCCCTAATAAGCTGATTATGCAGGCATCTCAGGTGTCTGTTACAGTGCTGGGAAGCTGGCCAACGTGGGTACTTTCCATGTCCCAACGCTGCTGCCTCACACTCAGTGTCCAAAGCAATTTCTGCTTCCATTTCAAATGGGATACAAATGAAATGGCTCAAATATCTTGATGCTCCTTTTTCTGACAAGGATGTTAATGATAACAGGGTAAGAAAAAAAATAACAATGTAAGAAGTTATATAATTTATTTCACTAATCTGGGCTTTAGTTTCCCTGTGACTTGAACTTAATAAGCACCTTATTTCCCTAGACTACAGGAAAATCTGTAAAGTTTTAAGCTGTATATAATAAAAATAAGCCAGTCAACTGCATTCTTACCTGCTTTTGTTCTACCTGAATATTATTAAAGGATATTACATGTTCCCAGCATCCTAAAGCAGCTGTTTAACATCATCTTAAAGATCTGCCTCTTCCTCCTGTTCCTTTCTGGTGTCAACAAAAAATACACAAAAGTGTAACGGCTTTCATAGAAACAATAAAACGTGAATTTTAAAAGTCATAGCATATTAATATTTTTATCTGAATGAAATATTTCAAAAAATGAGATAATTTCATTCAAAGAGATTTTAATTTTTTAGAATAGTGGAAATATTCTTATTTGAGATGCTAGTTTTACAAACCATACACACTAGGAAAAACTCATCAAACTATCCGCTGGAAAAGGTTGAATGTTACATGCTACAATAAACCCCAATTTTACAGGAATAAACATCTAAAGCCAAATATCCTTCTTTTCCAAAAAGTATGATGTGAATACCTGAAAAAGTATTCAATACCAAGCAACTCAAAATAAAGATTTTGCTATGATTAGGCAAATGAGGAGGTGGTACAGTTTAACCTGTGAAGAAACTGAGGCCAGACAGCAGTACACATTGAAATTCAACTTCCTACACGGTTAGTGCCCAGCCCTCAGCACAGTGAGCTGACTCCAGTCCTGCCCTGGTAGGCTGGCAATGGGGCCTTCGGTAAATCCTCACTCTCCTCAGCTTCAAAGTGAGGAGGTTAGACTCCTTTGCAAGGTTCCCCTCCAATATTAACATTCTGATTTTATACTTGAGAGATGCAAAATGGACTTCAAATGTCCTCTAAGAGGAAAAAGAAATGAGAACTGAAATTCTTTTATCAAAAAAATTATTAAAACACTGAAAGAAAATCCTAGGAAAGCCAACTTACAAAAGGAAAACAACCGTGGGGTATTAAATCAAATTACAAAAGATTTCCGGTTTTTTAAAAAGCATTCACAGTAAGAGATTCCCTAGGACATTTATGTGTTGGTTTATAGAACATTGATTATGAGAGGAAAGAAGACAGAAAAAGTGTTAAGTGCAACAGTCAAGAATAAAATCATTCAAAAGAAACCATCTCTATCTATTATGATGGAAATAAATGTACATCTGAGTAAATTTATCTATATATTTTTTTAACAATTCCACTGTAAAGAAGGTGTGAGGAAGCCAATAAAATCATCCTGGTCTCTTAATAATTTTGGTCTATAAAAGTCAAGAGGAATAACAAAATTTATAGTTTCTTTAAAGAAGCAAAACCTTCCTGTGTGAAGGGAACCAGTAAAAGCAGAAAAGACCAAAATTCAAAATTCTAATTTCATGGTCAAAGAACATCAGAAAAATCATACGTACAAGAACAAGGCTAACTATGTAACTTTTTAATACTCCTTTTCTTTAAAGCAGCATTTCCCGAAGCCTCTTCTGTGTAAAAGGAGGGAGGGAAGGAGGGAAGGACGAAGTCCATGACTAAAGTAAGTGCAATTATGCTAACTATATCACCCTGGTATCGTTAGGATTGCATTTGGCTCCCTGTAATAGAAACTAAACTACAATGAATTAACCAATCAGGGCTTGTTTTTCCTACAACAGCCCCAAGATGGAGCTTCCACGGCTGGCAGTTTCTTGAAGACCTCCTTCCACATTTTTGATTCCCACCTCTCTGCACCTGTGTCTTCAGTTCCTTCAGACAGGGGAGCAATGGAAGGGGTAATGGCAAAGGTGTATGTCAGTCCTGTTTGTTGAGGGACCAAGAGCTGTCCTGGAAGCCCCCGCCCTGCAGGGACTTCCCCTTGTATCTCAATAGCTAGTACCAGCACCCCCTCTAGCAGTAACAGAGCAGGAGGTGAGAAAATTTAACAAGATATGGTGCCACTTAGACCAAAATCAGAAATCCATTCAAAGAGAGAAAGTGTTTAGTTAGCAATTTAAAAGGTCCATCTCTTTTGTCTTAGACATTCCAAATGCCTTTTTGATCTTGAAGGATCGGAGAAACTGTGCAGTAAATAAACCTGTGCAACTTCCTTTAATACAGTGTTTCTCAAACTTAACACAAAATTATTTCCTTCAAGAGCCTGTTGGAACAGCATTCCGTGCAACATATATTTTGGGAAATGCTGCTACGGATACTCAAAGAAGAAAAGAATCTACCCTTAGGTAAGAATTTGTTTCCATACTTAGAAAGGTAAAGAGATACACTGCATTTTAAGCAGAACTCTGAAAATAAAATAACTGAAGTGATCAAATTCTACAAGCAGGACCTGATGTGTTCCCCTTTTGATTTGCATTCTCAAGTCTGATGCAAAAACCTTTCTCTTTCCCCTTTATGCCTTTACAAAGGCTGGGCCATACCTCACCCCCTCCTCCTGTGCCCTCTGAACTTCAGAACTGTCACTTCTAAAACTGTCCTTGTTGCTCACTTTCCAGCCTGGCCTTGGTCTGATCCAGAGTCTCTTCAGCACTTCGCCCACCCTTCAGTCAGTCTCCTCATCCCCTAATTACTCATTCCTTCTCTCATTTTCTCACGATCCCATCAAAATAGTCTGGGGCTTAGCATTTACTGACTGAGCCAGTCTTTTCTGTGTATTTTATATTTGATCTGCACAAGACAACCATATTCATTGTAGGCTGCTGTTAATTAAATTCTGTAAAAGATTCTAGCATTATTTCCAAGAAGAAATGTTCTGTTTTAGAAAACAGGAAAAAAAAATCAAAATACAATTTTTCATTCTGATTCAAATGAAAGGCATTCATCAAAGGTGTTCCATTGAAATAGTCATATTTTGGGCCTAGGATTTAGCTCAGTGATTCCACCACCTGCCTTATAAGCGCAAGGTCCCAATTTTGATCCCCAGTACACAAAAAGTCATATTTTAATTCATTTTGATAGCTAAAAAAAAAGAGATAAATTACATTTTTCACATTTCCATGCCACACATGTGTCTCCCTGCCATAAAAACCAATGGTTCTCTGTTTTGGAAGGGAAGTAAGAAAATGACACATTTTATTGCTGAAGAAAAAAAATTAAATAGGTCAAATATATAAAACTTTCATGAAAAAGGAACACTTCATTTAAGTCATTAAAGAAAAATGTGTTTGAATTCCCCAGTGAAATTCCATGCTCTATACTGTGAAAGGTTATTCACTGCTAACTTTAAAAAGTCAGGCGTGGTTCATCACCCTACTTAATGAAGACACCGAAAAGAACTAAACCCCAAAGGCTTCCTATTCTGCTATCCAAAAATCAAGAAAAGAGCAGCTGAGACTATTAACTCCTCCAACAGATAGGCCTCTGGGAAGTCAAAGGGACATAAACCATGCTGGTGTCACAAAGGCCTTTGACACCAATTCTTGGCCACATTGATCCTCCCTCCATTCTCTCGAGAGGCTGCAATCATTCAACCCAGAGAAGGCACAGCCAACTTTCCCCAAAGCAGACATTTAAACCCCATCAATTCAGGCCCAGCAGAAGGCTTTCCAAATTGCTTCCAGAGACAAGACTGGATCTTTCCAATCCCTAGGCCAAATGAGAACCAGCAGCCACTCAATCCCATCAGCCTCCCAGCCTGTCCAAACCTCTCTTGCCCCCAGCTCTTTCCTACCATCTCACACCCACACTTCTTTTTTTTTTTTTCAGCTTTAATTGAGTTTATTGGTACATTTTAGGGATACAGTACAGTTACATTCATTGTTGGGATCTTGTACCTCTACATGACAGGTCTTGGTTCTCATTTTTTCCCCTTGTCCCTGCCCTCCCTTCCTCCCCTCCTCCCCTCGCCATCTACAGCCACTTTATTTCCATCTTTTCATTATCTCACATTTTTTTCTTTTCCCTTATTACCCTTCCCCTACCCATCCCACCTTCCCTACACCTTTAGCTCCTTTCTTCCCATTTCTCAATGTCAGTAATCGTGTTAGGATCTTCTGTATTATTGCAGATTGTTTACACCAGGGAAACTATTCGGTATTTACATGTGTGCCTTATTTATTTCACTTAGGAGTATATCCTCAATATGTATCCATTTTCCTATGAATGGATCTATTTTCTCATTCTTTATGGCTGAGTAATATTCCATTTTATAGAAAAACCACACCCACACTTCTTAATGTTCCTCTAATCCCCACCCGCTACACCTTTCTACTATGTCCTTTGGAGCCACTTCCCAGCCCTGCCTCCCTTCCTGTCTTAGCTTAAACCTGGTGGGAACACACAGCAGCAGCTTCTCCTTCCCCAAAGCTGGTTCCATAATGGGACACTCCTGCACTCTTGGGTGAAAAGTCCTCTCTCCATGCCTGTCATTTCCCTCTTACTCACTGACGACTTTGTCCCCAGCTCAGTCATCCCAAGTCACCAAGTTTGGTGGTCAAGTCTGAATGACCTCAGCATCCACCAAGTACAGGGCTGGGGATTTAGCTCAGTGGCGCCCCACCTTCCTCACGAGTGTGAGGTCCTGAGTTCTAACCCCAGTACCACAAGGTAAAAAAAAAGAATCCACCAAGTACACTGCCTACTTAGTCCCTGGACTTCAATCTGTAGCTGCTTTCTCTGTCAAATACCAGCCTGGGTTTTCTCCTCACCATTCAGCACTGCCTAGCTCTGACAGTGCCGCCACATTCTGTATCCATGGATGCCTCCCTCCCATCCAGTAAGGACATGTCCTGCTCCTTCCTTCTGCTTCAAGCCAACAGGCCGGTCTGCTCAGAGCCGGATGCTTGCCCAACCTCCCTGGTGCTGCATCCACCAAGTTAACGGTCTCTCAGGCCCTCACACCTTCCTCTCTGCTAACAACCTTCCATCATCATTTTAACAAGCCAAGACTCGCCCCTCTCTCAAAACTAAGACCTTCTTTGCTATTACTATTACTCCTCTTCACAGCCCAGCCCCTGGGGACAGCCTTCCCATCCTCAACCCCCTCCCCTAACCCTAGTTTCTTTCCCAGACCTCCAGTGAAAGCCCCATAGCTACAGCCCTCAGCAGACTTCATTAAATGCCAGCCACTGCCATCAAAAGTGTGGGGGTCACCCCCAGAAGAGAGCCACTGATTTAGCAGGTTGCAGACATTATACTTTTTTTTTTTTGGTACAGGGATTGAACTCAGGCTTGCCAGGCAGGCGCTGTACCACTTAGCTAAATCTTCAGCCCCTGGTTTTACTTTTTTTTTTTCAGATATACTTTTTGTAAAAAACAAGTACAAGAGTGTATCTTCTCAGAGTACAACTTTTTCATGACACTTTTGTTCCCATGTCTCATTTGTATTTGTGGCCATTTGTACATGAATAAATACCAAAATAAAATCTTGCTTGCTGTGAGTCAGGCAGAAAACATTTAAACCCATGTTTAATGGTGTGGAGAAAGATGTCCTCAGCTCCCTCCCTCTTTAAGTCATTCACAGAAAGATACACAGTAAACACCTTATACTCAGAACCGTCTCAGGAAAGCAAAACGATTCCAAGCAGACGAAAGACCCTCTTGGCGGCCGCCCTTCCACACTCAAGACAGGAAATCACAAGTCTAACATGGTGCTTCCTCCAATTTCTACTTGCATGTGAGTCTTGTACTATTTTGTTCAGTCTGAAATGTTTTCAGTGTCATATTACGCATAAGTCTTCTGCAGCGTGCTTTTCTTTCATTTGTGGGATTCACTCACGCTGAGAATCTGCTGTCCTGATGCCTTCGTTTTTACCTCTGTATAAAATTTGGTTTAAAGACAGTATCACAACTTATCCTTTGTCTATTCTTTTGTGGATGGACACTTGGTCCCCACGTTGGTGTGCACATAATGCTGCTACAAATCTTGCTGATGAAATGGGAGACGGGGCTATCTGGACAGTGATGGGGAATCCAATCACTGCCCTCCTACCGAGTGCACTTATTTCGGTGGTTATTACTTATAACACTGCGCCCATTTTCCTTCTATCAGCAGTGTGGCAGAGTCCCCTACTGCCTTCCACCCTTGCTATCACTTGTGGGCATTTTTGATCCTGTTAATTAAAGAGGGGCGCTCTTTCACGGGACACTCTGATGTTACAGGTTTAATGGCACTGTCTTTAAAGATTGACACATCTTGATGAATTTAATGGCTATTCTTGTTTCCCCATCCCTGAGAAGCCTCATTTTATCATTAGTCCGTTTTCTATTAGATTATCTGTCTTACTGACTTTCGGTAGTGCTTTATATACTCTGAAACCAAACGCACCATCAATACTGAAGTGTCCTAAGTGTCTCCTCCTTGTCTGAGCATCTTTCTTCCCTCCTTGATGATCTACTCCTCCAATCCCATGGCCTCTCATACTTCTCCATGGTGAGTGCTGCCTGCTCTATCAAATCCAGGCCACGTCTTACATCTTGCTTGCAGCCTCCCGTCTCCTGGCCCTCCCTCTTGTGGGAAGCATCTCAAACCCAACTTGTCCCAAACTAAAGCCTCACTACCCTGCACCTGGGGGAAACACTGCCATTCACGCTCAGATCCAATAATTCTTTTCCCTCTCATTTCCCTTTCATCCATTACCCACTCCTGTCAAGCCAGCTTCCTAAATACAGGGATTTCTTCCTACCCACCTCCAGTGTTATCTTATGCTGAACACCACCTTCTTTCGCTTGGATTATGCATCGTGCTTCCTGTCGCCTACAACTCTAATACAGTCTGCAAAAGACAGTCAGGCCTAGCAATTCCACTATTAAGTATTCACTGAAGAGAAATGAAAATGCATGCCCACAAGAAATATCTGTCCAAGTGTAGTGGTGCACCTGGGAGGCTGCAGCAGGAGGACAGGGACTTCAAGGCTAGCCTAGGACACATAGTGAGTTCAAGGCTGGCCTGGACTATATAGTGAGACCTTATCTCAAAACCCAAACAGACAAAGAAAAAGGAATGCTCTTCGCAACTTTATCAAAGCCAAAAGCTAGAAAAAAATCCAATGTCTAATGACAGAAGAAGGGATGAACTGTAGTGAACCCATACCATCCAGTACTACTGGGCAATAAAAAGGAGCTACTACTTGATAAATGCAACAGTGTGAACAAATTTCAAATTATGTTTCTTGGAAGAAAAAAAACAGACACAGCAGAATGTCAACTGTGTGACACCATTTACATGACATCCCAGAAAGACAGAACTGATGACAAACATCAGTCAGTGGCTGCAGGAAGGTGGCACAGAGTGACAGGTATAACGTACAGTCTAGACCAGTGGAAACGTCATGTATATGTTGTAGGGTGGTGACCATGTGGACATATATACTGCTGTCAGGTGCACTTTCCTGCTGAGATTTTCGTCTGAGACCTCCAGGCCTCCTGCCAAAGGTCTTTGGAATGTTGTTCCTATTTCCTTCTCCAGTGTCCAATCTCACTCTTTCCCCCTCATCTTCTCTCAGGCTACACTGGTCTCCCACTGGTTTCCATTGCTCGTTTGTATCTGTGGCCATGTCCCAAACACAGGTGATGCTTCATTTCTGGCCCCCTCTGCTAAGAGAGTCCACACCCCTTAACATGGCCATGCCCTTCTCTCTCTGGAAGCTAAGTGTAGATGTCACTCCTGCTGGAAGTCTTCCCGTTCCCCAAAAGGTACACAGGTGTCTCCTAGGAGCTCCTGCTCCCTGTGCTTATTGACATCACAACCCCTTTAACTCTGAAGTGCACAAGTCCACCTAACTCACCAGGATTTAAAGTTCTTGAGGATGGGATCTGTAAAGTGTTCATAGCTGGGTATTCCAGAGGTAGAAAATGGTACCCTATTCAATTAACAGTTATTCAATAGGTGAGTGAAATGTTTCAAAAATGTGTTCTCCTCAGACTAATATCTACAATATATAAAGAACTAAAAAAAAAAAAAAAAAAAAAAAAAAAAAAAAAACCAAAAAAAAAAATAAGAAAAAAAAAAAAAAAAAAAAAAAAAAAAAAAAAAAAAAAAGAAACAAATGACCCAAATAAAAATATAGGCAAAAAAATAATATAGGCAAATGAATTGAAGACATTCTGGAAAGAAGTACAAATGACTAAAAAAATATAAGAAAAAATATCCAACACTTTCAGCCATTAGAGAAATGCAAATCAATACAATTCGGAGACTCCACTTTATCCCATTCAGAATGGCTATCATCATAAACTCAATGAAAGCTGAGGAGAATATCGGGGTGGGGGACCCCTCCTACTTTGTCAGTAGGAACATGAACTAGTACAGCCACTATAGAAATAAGTATGGAGAATCCTCAAAAAATTAAAAATAGAAATACTACTTTACCAGCCATCCCTCTACCAGACATGTTTCTGAAAGAATTAAAGATATCATACTATAAAGGTGCACATATAAATACCTTTATAGCAGTGCAGTTCACAATAGTGGGGCTCTGGAAACAGCCTAAATGCTTGTCAACAGATAAATGGATAATGAAGTAATGAAAATGGAATATTATTCAGCCATAAAGAAGAAATAAACCATGTTATTTGCAGGAAAATAGATGGAACTTAAGACCATCATCCTCATTTAGCCAGTCTCAAAAAGTTAAATATTGCATGATGTCCCTTACATGAGGAACCTAAACTATAAACAAATAAATGAATAAAATAAACAAGAGTTTATAAGAAACTAGAAGGTAGTTTTTTAGAGATGGGGAAGGAAACATGGGGAGAGGGGAGGAAAGGAAGAGTGGGTAAAGGGATCAAAACAATCAAGGCATGTTACAAACATACACATACCAATTCCCCAAAAGGAACATCACTATTCCGTGTTACAATATACACTAAAAACAAACAAAACCAGTGTTCTCCTCCTCAGGCTAAACACAGAGGGATGGACACTTGCACTATCACTGTTTAAGAAAATGGCTTCAAAAGAAAAAAGGTAAACATTTCATATTAAATACTTCAATAACCACAGCCACAAGTGACTGCTGAACCAAGACCCACTGCAAACAAAAAGGAAGAGCAAGACAAACAGATGCTGCTAATTCGTGCTCCAAAAGCTGAGCTCAAAGGAAAATGGAAGTCATTGTGGATAAATAAATCTCAGGGAAGGCACAGTGAGCAAAGAGAAGACGCTTGATGGATATAAAAGTGGTCACGTTTTTGGTTGATTTAAGGAGAGCCGAGGGTTAGTCCAACAAACCTCCCTGTGTGAATTCCAGACAGAGGCATCCAGGAGTCAATCTGGAAACAAACCAAAAATCCAAGAGCATCAAGTCTAGACACCTCAAACTCCCCGGGGAGGGATCTGGCTGCTTGCCCCGTGCCAAAATCCCTGCTCACCTCACTCCCTTGCTTTCCACTATCATTTTTAGACGGATTGCTGAGAAGCAACTTTAAGAGAAGCAGCCTCAGCTACCTGCCATCTTTCACATCTCAGAGGGGTACTTCCTTGGCAGAAAAAGAAAATTAATCAACCAGTATTTAATTGCAAATGAAATGAATTCCTTAAATATCAGGAGGCGGAGAATATAAGTAAAGTTACTTTAGCATGTCTTGCTGTCAAATGAATCTCCAAAGGGTGGGGAAAAAAACAGCTCAGGCTGTATTTCTAGAAGTGCTATCTGATTTGCCAGAATACATTTAAACACTGCAAAACTATTTCAGTGCAGCTTATCATTGAGCCTTTTCTTCCTTTTCTCTCCTCCCAGTCAAGAATTCAGTGAAGGCCTCACCATGAAGAGGTGGATGCATCCCCTGATAAATGTGTTTTTAACCCTCTAGATGTGCCTTATCCTGCTCCAGCCTCAATATCCAGGCCTGACATGTGAAAACTCCCCAGAACAAATCCCTTTACTGGAGGTCCACTGACAGGGGTCAAAGTGAACAGCAAAAGCTGAGATACATGAACCAAAAAGTGAAAGCTGCTCTCATTCAAAGCAAACACAGTGTGAAAACAAACAAACAGTACAGCTGGTTGAAACAATTTTGTTTTCTTTTTACTACGATATAGTTGCCTTTCAGCCATTTGTAGTACAGTTCAGTGCATAGTTTATATTGACATTGTTGTACAACCACTGTATGATGTATTTGCAAAATTTCATATCCCCAAATAGAAGAAACTCCGTAACTATTAAGATATAATTACCCATTGTCCCTCCCCAGGCCTTAGCATCCTCTGGACATCTATGCATTTGACTGTTCTAGATATTTCATGTAAGAGAAAGCATGATTTGCCTTTTGTAACTGGCTTATTTGTGTTATGTTTTCAAGCTGTGTCTGTGTCACTCATGTATCAGAACTTTCATCCCTTTACTGAGTGAATAACCCCACTGCACATATACACTACATTTTGTTCATCCATCCGTCTGTTCAGAAACGCTTAGGTTGTTCCCACTTTCTGACTATTGTCAATAATGCTGCAATGAACATTGTCACGTAAGAGTCTGAGTCCCTGTTCTTAATTCCTTTCAGTATAAACCAGAGTGAATCGTTGAGTTATATAATACACAGTTTGTTACCAAGTACAAAATAATTATACTACTCAATGAAAAGCACTGTTAATACTTTAGAATATACTTACTTAATACTTTAAAATCTTACTGTCTAGTTATTGACAAGAAAAGACAAGTCACTCACGGGTATGTTAAATAAGGCAGATTTTTTTTTTCACATAACATATCACTCATAGATCTTCTTCAGAGACATCTGAATTGTATTTCTTAAGGTAGACAGTGCACACTTTTATTAACCTTATTCCCTTATTTATTCCCTTATTTAGGCTGTTCCATAGTTTTCATGGCCACAAATAACAAAGCAGTAAACTTATTTATGCATTATTTCCTGAGCACTTCTCTGATTACTGTCTTAGAATATTTTAGTAAAAATAGGTAAAACAGCTTGGACATTCTTTGGCTACTGACAAAGCATTATGCATTTATCTTCCATAAAAGTCATACCCACCTTCATTCCTACCAGCTATGTCAAACAGCTTTGCAGAAGATAAAGATAAATTATTCAATTCTAAAATAATGTAACATAAAGGAACTGCTTCCAAACTAGTAACTCATATGGTAACAATTTCCTTTTCTATTAAACATATGACAGGTTAGGTGACCTGAAGTTTTTTTTAGGTAGGTAGGAAAATGTCAAATTTTCAAATGGCGATCCGTATTTTAAATTGACAAACCTGCTAAATCATTAACACATTTGCACACAGGCCTATAGGAGAAAGATCTACCTAAAAGCACTACCATCCCAATGGCAACCAACCCCAAATTTTCCTACTATCATTTTCATCTAAGCCTGCATTGACTATGGGACAATTCTAACATCCAAAAAATATTTACTTAGGGAAGATCCAGTACTTGGGTTTTAGTAGAAAGTGCAGATCTACCTTCTATAACCTTACCAAGAAACACTTAAATGGCAATTTAC